>NC_056733.1:1510212026-1510577026 GCF_019279795.1 Protopterus annectens
TCTCAAGGGGTATTTCTTTTCCAGACTTTAATTTATATACTATCTCTTCTATTGTAAAAGTTATTACTTTATTAATAGATCAGTCATATGTCACAAAATGGAAAGATTATTGGGAGCTAATTAGTATGCACTTCATGAAAATCTCCTTAACACATAAAAATATGATTGTAAATAACTCCATGTTATGGTTACTAAAGGAATTTTGTACTTCACCTATTACACTTAAACATATGGTTTGTTACCCATTAAATATTATTATTAGTTATCGTAACTTTATATTCATGCACCCTAAGTATAGGGAATGGAATTTTATTGTATTCCCTATAATGTATACTCAGGGTATGCTTTTGTCATCTACTTCTGAAGGAACTCATTTAACTATAGATAATGATCTAAAGTACTGGTATCAGTTGATATCTGATAATAAAGTTAAAAATCTAGATTTCTTAAAACAAGAATTTGATCTAAGAGAAACTTGCTGGTTAGAGGTTCAGACCTTTAGACAACATCTCATTAATAAAATAGATCTAATGTGTATAACAGTTAAAGAATCTATTCCAACACTGATTGATTACTTGATATTAAATTTACAACATAAAGTTTCTGATAAATGTAAACTTTCATACATACATAACATTATCAGACAAGAAACTTTTTACAGTGTAGATTCATACTGGAATTATTTCACTTCTATTAATGGGGACCCACCAACTCAACAAGATAAACAATATATATTGGAATCTGCTTATAGAACTACGTCTTCCATTGTCTGGAGACTTTATACATGGAAATTTTTACATAGATCTTTTTATACACCTTTGATGATGGATAAAATAAATAATAAAGATAATTTATGTAAGAGATGTAATGTAGAAATTAATGCTGACTGGGCTTATATGTTTTATGACTGTATAAAATTGAAAGAATACTGGAAGTCAATTAATGAATTTTTGCAGGCTCTTTTTACAGATAATTTCATTATTTCTAAATCTCTTATATTATTCAGCACACCTGTACCTCAAAGTGTTAAAAAGGTTACGCTTCCCTTGTTATGGTCTATTCTAGCAGTGGTTAGGAAAATAATAACTAGAAATTGGATTTCAGATACACCTCCTTCGTTCAATGAATTTAAAAATGTTATGAATATAGTGTGCCATATGGAAATAAACACAATTAGGACAAGAACAAATAGAAAAACATCTTATTATATTGTATGGGATAATTTACAAAATTTGTTAAAAAAATTTTAATTTCAATAGCATGGTATTTTAGTTTAATTAATTGATCTGATTGTAGTGGATGTCTTTGTAAATACTTTAGTTGTTTTGTTGAATATTATAATAATACCTATTTTTAATTACTTGTATAAAACTGTTATGATATTTCTCTTATATGTTAAAACAATAAACCTGTTTTGAAAAAAAAAGATCTTAATACTTGCATAACAATACTTATAACTGTATCCTTCAAAAATGTTTTCCAATGTCTATAAACTAATTACATCCATTAAATACCAATCATCTTTATTATATTCTAAATATTGGAATGAAATATGTAAGGAATTCACTGATAAGCAGATATCTCAAGCTATTGAGTCTACCATTAAATTGACCACATTTGAAAATCTAATTTATATAGCACTAATGATAAATAAAAAATGTGTACTATACTCCAATAGTATTAAATATTTTTCACTCCAAAATATCATTGTCCTGTACATGTTGTTCATTTCCCAAGACTAATTTGTTGCATATTCTATGGTATTGTAAAATGCTAAAAAACATGCATACCACACTGAATATCCTGACCTTTTGAGGAGGTGGCAGCTTATTAATCTCAGTTGCTCAGTCAAGCATATGGAGCTTATGAATGCTTTTTTTCTAACAACTGCGCAAGGTTTGCTCATGGATATTGAGCTAAAATGTGCTGAACTGATCTCTATGGTTGGACTGAATGTGCACTCTAAATTGCTGTATGAAATCCAGTAATGTTTACAGGCATATGAGAAACAACTTGTAGAAACAAAAAGAAGGAAGCTGCTATGGGACCTAAATGATTTTAAAAGGGGCAATGTAGCTGTGTGGTCTCAGGAAAGGAATAGAGCTCCTAAAAAGAATATTGGGATTGAAAATTATGGAAATCCCAATAACTTATCTCATCTGGTGCCTTTAAATCAGAGAACCCCCTTTTCTAATGCTGCACCATTCAGTGAAAAAGTATCAACTTCCTCAGCCAATCACATTGCGTATAGCACCCAACGACCTCCCAATGAAGTTTTAACAGTAGCCAAGCAAAATTATGATGTCATCATTAATGGCCCAAAGAGACATGAGTTAACTGCTACAAGAGCTGACGAGCAGGAGCAGGAACAAACTACCATGGATGCTAACTCCATGAGAACCCTGAATCCTATTGATTGTTTGATTTCTTTTTTTATTGGAGGAACCATTCCCAATAAAAGAAACAAAGTCTCAGAAGGAATAGCCAGCAAGACAATGAAACAGTAATTTTGGAGGCCTGTAACCAGAAGCCAAAGAACAAGGAGATGAACAGCATAGTGTTTAATCTATCTAAACACATTGGGGATGCAGACAAATTATCTGTGCTATCAAAGAGTCTGAGTTTTGTGCCCTCACAAGTGGCAAACATCACTAAGACATTAGCAGAGGTAAAGTAATTTACAAGGACATTAAGTGTAAAAGTCTTGCATGGTAATAGCATAATGAACTGTGTTAACAAATGTAAGAGGTCTAACCTGTTTATTTCACAAAGAAATAATTTAATTTAAGTGTTTGAAGGGGCTGTCGAAAAAGAGATTTATAAGTTATACAATAATCAAAAGATTGATAGTTTTTTTTAATTTAACTAGAAGTGAGTAGAGTGCCATTAGTAAATTAATTAGTAATGAAGAAATTGTTTGAAAAATGATGATAAATGTGGAGGAGTAGTTGTTTTTGACATTAGCTTTTATATTGAATCCATGAATATGTTATTAAATAGTGCTGATTTTACTAAAATTACAATGTATGAATGCAATGTCATTATAAGTAATGTGCTAAACACTATAAAGATATTTTTTGAGCAAAACAGAATAGATAAGGATACATTTGATTATTTATCAGTAAACAAACCCATCATTCCTTTTATTTATGTTTTTTTTAAGATGCACAAATCTATGAGTAATCCTCCACTTTGACCTATAGTATCTGATAGAGGGTAGGTAACTGAACCCACATCTAAGTTATTAGAAAGCCAAAGAAGAATGGGCTTTGAAAAGACTAGGACAATCATTAAGGATACAAATGATTTTTGAAGGAACTATATGATTGGTCTAAGAATATGGATTTTACTGACTGTATTTTTGTAACTTTAGATGTGACTTCATTATTCACTGTAATACCTAATAACACTGGTGTTTCTTACATGAAAGAATATTTGCTAGATTTTGCGGAATACTCTCAACAGTATCTTAATCTGCTATGTGACTTATTACATATGGTTCTGTCAATCTGTTTTTATTTCAAAAACAAGTCTATGTCCAAAGGAGAGGAGTAGCTATGGGTAGCCCTGTTGCTAACAGTTATGCAAATAGTGTTATGTTTATATGGGAAGATCATTTTATTCTATCCACAGATAATGGTCTAGCAAGGAATGTTATTTTTATCGTAGATTTTGGATGATTGGTTTTTAATATCGAGAGGTAGTGTTGATAGTTTTAATATGTTTTATGAATATTTATCCTCCACATGCCCTTTCTAGGTTAAAAAAAAAACAATATCAGCTGAGAGCATTGACTTTTTGGACATAACAGTGTTGAGAGGCATCAATAATACTTCAAATACTAGTCTATATAGAAAACCAGCTAAGACAAATGCATGATTACATCATGATAGTATGCTCCCTAAGTTTATGTTTGACAACATAGTTAGGAATCAGCTATATAGAGTTGCAAGGCTGAACACAATTGATGAGAACAGCCAGTTGCAATTACATAACACTGCTGTAAAGTTTCTTAATAGAGGTTATAATACACATAAAGTACTAGAGATTTGTGAGGATGTTAAGAGTTGTAGATCTACCACAGCTAACCCACTGTTCTCAGAAACTAGCCAAGAGGTACTAATGAATAAACATTCACAGGGTAAAGTTAGATGCATTTTAACATATAATCAAAATAGTGCCAATGTTAAGAAAATCACTGAGAAATATTGGCACATCCTACATGATATACCAGAACTACATGTCAGGCGATGAGAGACCATGTTTTGGTTATAAGAATAATCAGGTCTATATTATAAGATTGAATCTTCAGGTAGCAGAATACCTAAAGATTGATCACTAAATGTCGAAAGCTAAAAATGCAAATGGCCACTTTCACACAGGGAAATAATTCCCTTGGCCATCGAAAACAAAACAAACGTTCAAACCCAGATGAAGTGGGCATTTTCACCCCCACACCCTCAATGTGGAAGGCTGTGCCCCCCACACCCCCCCCCCAACTAAATATTCCAACTCTGAGATTGCTCTTCACTGGAGAAAATGGCAATCTCTACATAACAGCCAAGCAATTTATTTCCCTGACAAAAATTTTGCGTAAAGTGGCCATTCATGGTATTCGGCTGTTGACATTTTGTGATCGATCTGTATGTATTCAGCTACCTGAAGATTCAGTCTTATAATATAGACCCGAATAATCAAAGTGAGAAGCAATTGTTATGTTATAAACAGGAGACACCTATATCAAGGAAGACACAACCAATTAAGAATGGTAACTCTGAATGTGATAGATGTACTTTCTGTAGTTTTAATTGTTGTGCTAAATATTTTACTCATCCAGTTTCTAACAAGATCTTCAAACTTAATGCATATGGTAACTGTGAAACTAGAAATCTTATCTATCTGCTAGATGTGTTGCATATCAAGCCTATTATGAGGGTAAAATGAACCAGAGGTTATAACATCATATCTGTAGCCACCTATCTGGTACTAAAAGAGAAATGATTACAAATGCACTATATGAATACATTAGAGACAATGGTTCTCCACATAGTTCATAGATTAGTACTAGGCTAACTGTCCTTGTGCAAAATTTTAAGCCTAGACAATTACCACATATGAGTATCAAACCCCACACCTTCTGTCTGTAAGGTAAACACCCGAACCATTATGCCGACCTCCTGTGTTTTTCAGTTTTTAGAATACTTGATAATAATATAAGTGGGAATAATATTAATGATTATGCTGAAAAGGAAGAATTTAATTGGACTTTACACTTAAGGGCACATATTTCACCTGGTTTGAATGGCTATGTATCTTTAAACCCTTTATTGAAAGAGATACACAAACGAGCCTGATTGTCATCATGTGAGCCAGTTTGGTATTATATAAATGGTAGATGGTATCTTTTATTTGATATGTCTGAAGAAGTGAAAGTTTTTACTAGCAGTTTTAAAAGTTGTATAAGTCTAATAACCCATGTCATTACCAGCTGCTAGTGATTCAGGTGATTTCCATTTTACCTGTATGCCTTGGACTTACCAAGTCATGCTGCATAATTACACTAAAACTGAGAATGCACAGCTTGGTACAGAATCATAGTTCCAGCTGGTGATAACAAACAATAAGTAGAAATATGAAGGAAGAGAAATGGTGCAATTTATCTCTCAATGATAAGTTAAAGAAGGAAAACAATATAGTAAGTGTATAACAAGATGCAAATTACAGATCAGTGAAAAAAGGTCAGGATTCATGGCAATTAGCTGTGAAGACACGTGCAGTAGTGTATAAGTAGTGACTAATGTCTGATGCTCATGTAGAGAGATCACAGTAAGCAGGTCAGCCATACTATATGTGCAGTCTATACCTCATGGATACACCTCAAGTAGCAGATGTGCACAGCTGGACCATATAGCCATGACAGATGCTGCAGAGACTGCACTTTGTATGCATGCACCTGTAAGCACATGGTATATAGCTCATTCATACATCTTCAGGTGGCAGGTTACAGGTTGCATTGTATATGTGGTCAATGGTGTAGCAAGGAATGTTATTTTTTATTGTAGATCTGTGGATGATTTGTTTTTAATATGGAGAGGTAGTGTTGATAGCTTTAATATTTTTTATGAATATATATCTTCCACATGTCCTTTCTAATTTTTTGAAAAAACAATATCAGCTGGAAGCATTGACTTTTTGGACATAACAATGTTTAGAGGCATGATAATACTTTAAATACTAGTTTATATAGAAAACCAGCTAATACAAATGCATAATTACATCATGATAGTATGCATTCGCAGTTTATGTTTGACAACATAGTTAGGAATCAGCTTTATGGTGTTGCAAGGCTGAACACGACTGATGAGAACATGCAGTTGCAATTACATAACACTGCTGTAGAGTTTGTTAATAGAGGTTATAATAAGCAGAAAGTACTGGGGATTTGTGAGGATATTAAGAGTTGTAGATCTACCACAGCTAAGCCACTGCTCTCAGAATCTAGCTAAGAGGTACTAATGAACCCTATTCATAGAATAAAGTTAGATGTATGTTAACATATAATCAAAATACTGCCAATGTTAAGAAAATCATTGAGAAATACTGGCACATCCTGCATGATATGCCAGAACTACAGATGGCAGCCGATGTGACACCATGTTTCAATTATAAGAATAATCAAAGTTTGAAGCAATTGTTATGTTATAAAGAGCAGGCACATATATCAATGAAGACATGAATGATTATGAATGGTACCTCTGAATGTGGCAGATGTACATTCTGTAGTTTTATTTGTTGTGATAAATATTTTATTCATCCAGTTTCTACCAAGATCTTCTGATATAATGCATATGGTAACTGAAATTAGAAATGTTGTCTATCTGGCTAGATGTGTTGCATGTCAAGTCTATTATGTGGGTAAAATGAACCAGAGGTTAAAAGATCATATCTGTAACCACCTATCTGGTATTAAAAGAGAAATAGTTAAAATGCATTATATAAACACATTAGAGAGAATGGTTCTGCAAATAGTTCTTAGTTCATAGATTATTAATAGGCTAACTGCCCTTGTGAGACATTTCAAGCCTAGACAATTACTTCATGTGAGTATCAAACCCCACACATTGTGTCTGTAAGGAAACAGTCTAATGATTATGCTAACTTCCTTTGTTTTTAAATTTTAAGAGTAGTTGATAATAATATAAGTGCGTGTGGGGGGGGTAATATTAATGATTACACTGAAAAGGAAGAATTTAATTGGATTTTACGTTTAAGGGCACATATTTCACCTGGTTTGAATGACTATGTATCTTTAAAACCTTTATTGAAAGAGATGCACAAATGAGCCTGATTGTCATCATGTGAGCCAGTTTGGTATTACATAAATAGTAGATGGTATCTTTTGTTTGATATGCCTGAAGAAGCCTTGTTTAAGGTGAAAGTTTTTACTATCAGTTTTAAATGCTGTATGAGTCTAATAAACATTTCATTACCAGCTGCTCATGTTTCCAATGTCTTCTATTTTACTTGTGTGTCTTGGACTTACCAAGTCATGCTGCACAATTGCACTAAAAGTACAAATGCACAGCTTGGTACAGAATCATAGTTCTAGCTGGTGATAATAATGGAAGAGAGATGGTGCACTTTATCTCACAATGATAAGATAATGAAGGAAAACAATGCAGTAAGTGCATAACAAGATGCAAATTAGAGATCAGTGAAAAAAGGTCATGATTCATGGCCATTTGTGAAGACACATGTAGTAGTGTATAAGTATCAAGAGATATCCAACTTATGCAGCAACTAATGTCTGATGCTCATGTAGAGAAATCACTATAAGCAGGTCAGCCATACCATGTGTGCAGTCTATACCTCACAGATACACCTCGAGTAGCAGATGTACACAGCTGGTCCACATAGCCATGACAGAGGCTGCAGAGGCTGCACTTTGTACTGTACATATGTGCCTGTAAGCAAATGGTATACAGATCATTCGTACACATACCTCCCAACTGTACCAAACTACTTGGTTTTTGCCGAGTTTTGGGTTCCAAATAATGGGGTGCCATGATGCCCGAGTGGCACCCCTTCATTTCCATTTTTTTGTTTGTTTTTATATTTTTTTGTGCTTTGGAGCCAATGTCATCACATGTGCGATGATGTCAGCTCCGTCAGGGCTACTAGCCCATCAGAACTGAGCTCAAGGAGCTCACATCATGCATGCATTTCTGGCTGGCATGGCTGTCCAAATACGCTGCAAGCTGGAACAGCACAAACTGAATGTAAAGGATTTAGAGTGGCATGAACTGCAAGGATTTGGATTTATATTCATGAACAGAAGGGCTGGGATTTATATTCATAAGGGCTGGCTATGCAAAGCGAGTGGGGAACGGAAGTAAGGAAACCTTTTAATGTATTTCTGAAACATCTCATTGGTAAATCTTAATGGTATATTTCTGTAATGTACTGCTAAACCAGTGGCACTGAACATCTGTTTAGTAAACTGTTTAAGCATGTACGTGTGTTTTGCATCACTAACTATATGGGGGTCTATACATGTGGCGTGTGAAAAAAAAGTGTGATTTTTTTTTCTAGTTCAATATTATATATTTGTTACTGCTGCGTACAAGTTTACTGCATTAGGATTCTGGAGGTTGCGGAGAGGGTGAAATGGGTGGGGGGTGCAGTAGCTTTCTGAAAAGTTTGTGTGCAGCTCTACCTCCCCCATCAGTTTTCCAAACATCCTTGCCGGCACGGTCCATTGCAG
Source organism: Protopterus annectens (assembly GCF_019279795.1). NCBI lineage: Eukaryota > Metazoa > Chordata > Ceratodontiformes > Protopteridae > Protopterus > Protopterus annectens. The sequence continues at coordinate 1,510,220,791 of NC_056733.1, forward strand.
GTGTGCACTTCAGCTTCATGTTCTGCTATGTCTGCCCACTTAGAACTGCAAGTTATGTACCTAGGCAAGTAGACGTGCATTTGTAAATATATGTATTTAAACTACTATGCCCATGTTGTTTTGCCTATAGAGATGACCGTGTCCACGTATGTTGTTCATTGGCTGTAGTTAAGTTTTATGATTTTTTTCCAAACCGACCCATGACCAACTGAAATGCGTCTCTTAGTTTGACAGTTTCCACAAATTCTAAGCCTACACAAACAATTTCTACAAGAAATAACCATGTAATGCTTGCAAATTATACTCAACTATCGAGTCCTGAAATAGGCACTGCACATTATGTGGGGTGGCTGATATGGTTGTTGGGTCATTGATTTATGGGGTTCTCAAAATGTACAAGATATGTGTAACTGTTCACATTGGATAATTTTTTGTTTGTCTCCTCTCCAGGTAGAGCGCTGATCAAACATGACCAATTGCAGGCCTAGGCCATCACAGAACTGTACAATTAAGGCAGCATTAATAGATGCTATAATGACAATGCAGCATAAGCAGTGGTACAGCAACCAGTTTTACATTACAACTAAGTGCATTATGATGGTGGAGTTCAGTAATAATGCAGCTTAAGCAGAGTTCAAGCAAGTAGGATTAGACACCGAGCAAATGAGATCTGTTAGTAGGAGTAGAATTATCTATCAGTCTATCTATCTATCTATTAATTAGGATTGCAATTTGCCACTCTTTATGCTGGATATTCCCTATTTGGGGTGTTTTATCCTGTGGGGGGGGGGGGACATTAAAAATGACAAATTTCTTGAGATGTTAGGACAAAAACAAAAATATTTCCGAAATTTCCTTTAATAATTACATAAATCAATTATTTTGAATCTGAAACACTTAAATATAATACAAAACGGCATGGACAAGTGCAATTCTACAATACTGAGTCTTGAACTCCAGTCATTTGCATTAGCTTTGGGTATAATTTGTCCTGAAAAATTTCATCTTTTCCTAAAAAAAATGTTCCACTCTGTGCATTTGAAAATAAGGCAACCCTGTTTGCAAGATGTGTTTTTAACTTAAGGAGAGTTACAGGGATGCAGCATTTACTTTGTCATATATAATCTCTAACACTGCTACTGCTCAGTGTTTTGTATAACACATATAGCAACATCACTTTACCTCCCAGAATGTAACTGTACATTTAATACTGTCAAATTTGTTTTGCTGTTTTATTTGTATACCCTTGTGGAAATTAAAGTACTGTGCTGGCAGATTTTATTAGGCGAAGCAGATAGACCAGGACTGAATGAATCTATGTCTGTAAATAGTGTTTTGAAAATACCATTTTTTATTAGTTAATGGTTTAATGGCTTGCTAGATTATGTGTGAAACTCTTAGATCTAATGAAGTCTGTTGTGAAAAAAAGCTTGTTTTTGTCTTGCTGTTGCTATGTTTAACAAAATCTGTTTAATCTTAGAACATGCATTTTATTGGCAGTTTGGACTGTTGATTAACATTATTGTAAGTGACTCTTGTTATAGATAGATGAAGTTCTGTTTTCAGTAAGTGGTCCTTGTAGGGGAACAGCCTAGTGGGAGGCGTAGGACTGAGTGAGTGCTGTGTATCTCACAAACTCGTGGGGCAGCAATTTGGTTAAATCATGGTGCAGAAGTACTACATAAAGGGAGGCTCAGTGCTGTATTCAAACCCGCATGAATCGACGGGTGCCAGTCTGATGGAGAGTGTGTGTCTCTGAGAATGCTGAGAGACTCAGGCTCAAACCCTGTACCTTGGGTACAAGGTAAAAAGAGCCTAAAGTCCCTAGCCACCACCACCACTTGTGAACTTGTGCCTCATATTGTTGATCTGTTCCTTTGTGGCAAATCACTGTAGGACTGAATTCATTAAATAATGACAGTCATTTGAATTTCAGACTTCATATTTTTCAGAAAAGAAATGGCAACACAAAACCTTTTATTCTAGCAATTTTCTAATTTTATAAAATCAGTATTTGAAATGTGTCCCTATTTTGGGGCTGTATTCCCCCATTATTGGCTTTGTCCAGTTTTTTGTGCTAAGAGTTGAGAGCTATGGTGAAAAGTGAGAGATGACTTTGTATTCCCCCATTATTAGCTTTGTCTAGGTTTTTTGTGCTAAGACGTGGAGAGATATGGTGAGAAGTGAGAACTGAATTCACTAGATGATAGCCATTTAAGTTTCAGTCTTCTTATCTTTCAGAAAACTGCTGATTTGGCATAGTTTTATGTTGCTCAAACTGTAGTGCATAGGGTCCTGGCATCAATACTTGCCAGTGAAATGAATGGTGGTGACACACATTTTATTCTAGCAGCTTTCCAAAATTATACCTGCAATGTTTAAAATGTGTCCCTGGTTTTCAGCCTTTTGCCCCCCTCCCAAAAAAAAGAAAACTGAAATTGAAAATAAGTGTGCGAAGCTGTGCAAGATGCCTGTGGCTTACACTACTGTCATTCTATTTATAGTGTGGGTGTGGAAGTAGACTTTTATGATGGAAATGTTCTGAATTTGGCAGTTTTGTCATTATTGTTGTTTCATTGCCTACAGCCTACTGGAAAAATGTTCAAACAATAAATTTAAAATGTGCTCTGTCTAACAAGTGTGCTGTATGTATTATACAAGGAATATAATTTAATAAAGTCAGGAAGGTGTATCAAAGAACACATCTATGTTTCTTTTGTGTGCAAGGGGTCAATGATATGAAAACAGCCCAAAGGTAATCTTTATCCACCACTGACCAGATGCATTTTCTTTGGATGTGGTGTGGGTTTCAATGCTGTTTCAATGCATGTGAATTTCAAGGGCAGAGAAGTTTTAATGCCAAGTATATTTTCATTGTGAGATGGTGTTGCTTTGCTTAGCAGATGTCTATTAGTGTTTGTGTATTGGGCTGTAAAATATAAAAATATAATTCAAATGATCATTGTAGAAGTAAAGCAGTACTATGCACACATTAGTGTTTATGGTAAATGGGGCAAAATAGCCGGAAAATGAGACACTGGAATGGCTGCAGGGGGACTCTGGTGCCATATTTTGGTTGTCTGTTCTTCAGTTTGCATTTGAAAGTTGGTATCCCACAATTCCATTGGAATGGGTGGGGTTATATAATTATGTATGCAAATTTATGTTAATCAATGTACAGATTTGTACCTATTTTGTATGGGCCTTGTCCAGATTTCTGCTGTTTCCAGGTTGAGAGGTATGTTTATACATCTTCAGGTGGCAGGTTACATGTCGCATTGTATTTGTGGCCACTAATGTCACAGGAGGTGGTGGGATAACCAGGAAAATTAGGAAATATTACTACTTGCTGGAACACATCACAACCAGTGAGATCCACTATAGGTTTTCTTAGGGAAACACAAGAATATGTGGGTTGTGTATACCAGACAATGAAGTGTCTGTCTAACCTATGACATGTCAGATTTGGGCCCACTTGTATAGATGTGTTGATGGATTGTGTTAGACAGTCTGGACATAGCATACATGCACCAGTATATCTAGACTCCTCATCTCATGTCCATGGCTTGAAATGCTGACTTATAACACTATGTCATGCTAAATGGAAAGGAACTGCTCACAGTGCATTTATTGTCAGATATATATTGTAACAGAATGCCAAAGTATATCTGTTTGTAGAGCCTATCATCAGGTATACACTTAGCATTTCACATGGCTCAGACATGTTTATGATAGTATAGATGCCATTTGTGAGGAACAAATATTTTATGCCTCTGAAAATGCTGTATATCCCTCCTTGTATGTACATAACACAACCAACAATGCTCACACCCCGCAGAAGGGACATGCGTTTACCCATAGCAATTTAGTTCATAAGGAAGTGCCTTTTACACACATTCCAGACAATATTATGCATCACTATGTCACAACATGCACAGAACAACAGCTTACATCTGCTGGGCAGTGCACCTGTTTTATGGACATCCCCTTGCAGACGGTTGTGTACTGTGTGCACAGCACTCTAATAAATATGGCCTGCTAGGTGACTTTTTAATAAGCATTTGGTGCCATGGCCAACTGGAGCTCATTATGTATAGTTCCTGACATTACAGATGCCTAACAATTACTCATGTGTGTGCCCATGTGGCACTAAGGTGTACTGATGCACAAGCTGTATGCCATGTGATGTGACTGATGGTCATATAGGTGACCAAAATACTTTGCTGTATGACAACATGGTGTACATTATCAAAAGCTGCACACCAACAACCATTAACTACAGCTTGACAAGTGATTTTAGGTGTTCCATGTTGTGCCATGGCCCACTGGCAAACAAACATTATATCCCTTACCAGCACAGATGGTCTAAGAGATACCCTGTAGTGTGGCCATGCAGTATCATGTCCTATTGGAAGAAAAATCTCCACGCCACCAATATTAAAATTCCCTGCTATACAACCACTGATATCCCTATGTGGTGCCATTGCCTATTGGTGTACATGCTGTATAATTTCCAAATATACAAATGGTCTAGCTGTCAGCCACAGTTATGTTATGTCCAATGCTATAGCTCAACATGACCACACAACACTTCTTTACTTTCAAATAAATGTGAAAAGTAAGGGAGAAGAATGTATACATCAAATGATCTTATTCAAAAATCATCGGGATTCTAACAATTAAAATTAAACTGATTAAGTCCTGAATGATATAAAATCCTATAATATACACAAAATGATACCTTTGCAGGGGCAAGACGTCTGAGCCACTCCTCATGTGGGGGGCAATGACCACTCCCCCCATAACTCTAAATATCCTACAGTTTTATTCACACAATTATGGGAGAAATGGGAAAGTCCCAGTACTGTGTTACCAGTGGTCAAACATCTTCATGCTCCTTTCATCACCACTCCTGCTATTCTTGTATCCAGCAGCTGGATCAGTCTGTATCTCTGTTAGCTGCATTCTTCTTGAAATCATTTTCTTTTTCTTCTTTGTCTTTGTTTTTGCTAACTGCACTATTTTCCAATTCTTGCACTGTTGCTCCAGCTAATTTCAATCTTAACTGTAAAAACTTAGGCTCGGACTCAGAGAGGCTTACCATGAGGGGAAATTATTAACACAGATAGCCTTTCCAATTTTTTAACCTTAAAACAATTCACCAGTAGAATCTTCCTAGTGGTCAGTAAAATGTAAACTTACAGAGGCAAACACTAATTAAATGTCCTACTAAAAACAACCAATTGGAACCAAGTGAAATGTTTATTAAGCACTTTCACCCACTCCATAACAGGACTTCATCAGAACAAACATTTTCTTAGATAGCACAACATTTTTATAACCCTAATGGAATCATGTGATTCGAGATCATAAAAATCATGTGATTGATACTACAACCAATTAAAGAACAGTACACACAAATGCTGCGGTGGTGGTGCTGAAGGTAGCATTGTCGCCTCACTGTAAGATGCTGTCTGGTTCGATTCTCAGCTAGAGTGTCTTCTGTGTGGAGACATGCGTGAAAGGGCGTACCTTTGTTGAAGGTTGTGCGTCAGGGCTGGCAACTCGGCACGTAAAAATCAACTGCCAATCAGTAGCGGACCGGAGTTCCACTGTGGTGACCCCTAACTGGGAAAAGCCGAAACGACACACACACATGCACACACACAAATGCATATACTATTTAATTGTGTGTGGTTTACATAGTTGACATTATTTGGTCATTTTTTTTTCATTGATGAGGAAGAAAGCCAGCATGTGTGATGGAAAATCAACTGCTCTCACTTACTGGCTTTTAAAATCCGTGTGAGATTGTGGGATCAGAGAATTTGCACTTTTCCTGTTGTAGAGTGATCTCAGAGTATCTATATATAATCAGAAGATTATGTGTGTGGTGTAGGAGGCTGGCCTCCTGCAAAAGAAATATTTTACATTGTGTTGTTATTTTTTTCTCAATACATTGATAATCTAGTATTTGTGGTCAGCCACTTGCCATTCAGTGTTTTTATTTTCCATAAATATATATATATATATATATATATATATATATATATATATATATATATATACACATATACATATATACACAGTTTAATGAACAGACATACCATCACTCTCACCTAAAATCATTCCAATAAATATATAAGATTAATTAATAATAATCTAATACATTTATAATTAAAAGTCCTAAAAGTGGCAATTATAGTTTGGCAGCCCTTGTGTTTAAAACAATCCCCAGAGCTATATTTTCATCAGGAGGGACGTGTCCTTTATTAATGCATGCTTTCAAGTAAATTGCAATCCTTCTTGGGCTGGGTTTTTGGATGTGTATGTTCTAATTTGGAAGAAGCAGAGGTATGATTGGTAGTAAAGAGTGGCACGTATGGGCAATGAGTAGGACTTGGGGACTGTGTCAAGTGGGCAGTGGGATCCAGCGTGTGACGAGAAGGGGCATACTTCAGAAAAAAGTGCATGTAAACTAGAACAAAAGTGCTCACTTTACAAAAAGTTTAAGTGTATCAGTTCTTTAGTTCCAAAATGACAAAGTGGAAAATTCAGTAAACCTGCATATATATACTTTTATTGATGCATATGAGGTGTGAACCTTGACTTTAGTTAATTGTCACTGTTGACATGACACCGGGACCTCATGTGTAAAACTGGTAAAAGGGGTTTTGGAAGAATGGATGGATGCTTACTGAGACATGCAAAGAAATTGATTTGCTGTTGTTTTTCCAACATACTACATATCCTTTCCACCTTTCAAAGCTATTTATTCATTTATAGATATCTGCTTTACATTATTCAGTGTCCAGACGAGGAGCCTGTACCAGTAAAAGAAATTATAAGACATAAAGCCAGCCTTGTACAAGACACCAGACTATTGCAGATACAAACACACACACACACATAAACATATTGTGTAGAAGATTGTCAGTCCCCTTTCATTAGGTGGAAGGAAACCTAAGAACTAAGTGAAAACTAGCATTGACACATGGCTGATTGGTATATTCCTTACTGATAACATCTGAGACTGTAAAGGAACTAATAAATAAAGCCTGTGAGGTGGTAGCCTTAATCACTCACACATGTGCCTTCTGTTTATACTGATAAATATGCACTATTTATTCAAACTTCTGCTATTGGCATTAGCTGTAAATGGACCTCACCCAATGGACATTTCCTAATCAACTAAAGCAATAAATAAATTAAAATGGTTGTACTCGTGTAATATGGGGAAATGCTGAGGTAAAGGTTGATTTCAAAAAGCAAGAATCAAGTATGTTGTTATCATATCTATTAGATGCAACTCTTTTTTTATTAATGCAGTTTTTGACCAGGATAGTATGGCTTGGCAGAAAGTTAACTATTCTCAACAGAGGTCCAGGGAGAAAGCTCCAGCAAAATTGCAACATTACATAAAGAACATTGTAAACACATGTATATAAGTAATCAACACATATGCAAAATTTCAACAGACTATCATTAATTAAGAGCAGCATAATTTCAAGAACTATGACACATATTTGGAAATGAACTTGACAGAAGGAGAGAAAATGTGGAAATTGAAGATTAGTATTAAGAGGTGAGAGAAAATGTTTAAGGACATGAGGAAGGATGAAGAAGGAGAGGTTGAGTAGTAGGAGGGTATTTCTCTTCAAGCATTTGATTGTCAAAAGCCACTAATAGGGGAAAAGTACAGGTAATACTCAAATAATTTGCTATAAAATTCCTTGCTTGGAGCCACCATTGGTTTATTTCAGGGATGTATGCTCTCCAACTATTGCTTGCAGTAAATGTGATCTCAGACTTGTTAACACTTTCCATCAATTAAGTTCTAGTTATTTATAAACAACAGAGGTATATGTGCTGTTCATTTATTTCTCAAATGGCTGCATTTACTGGAGAGCCAAATGCAATTTTGAACTTTTTGCAAATCAGATCCCAAATGATGCTGACTACTGAGATAGAGAAGTCAGGTTGCCATTTTGTTGTGTTCTTGATTAAAGTGCTTATTTCCTTTACTAATATTCACAGAGATAAAACTGTTAATAAAAGGTAGAGAAATTGTGATAAATTTGTTATTCATGGATCTGACTATTAAAATTATAAATGGATTTAGGCATCACTCTGCAAACGAAGCAGTTTATTAATTTATTTATTTTATATTTGTTTACCAGGAAAGTCCGACTGGACAAAATGTCTTTTTTCTGCAGATGCCCAGGGAGAAAAGCTCTACATTGGTAAACAACTGTAAGATATATATACAATGTGCAGATACAAATATTGATTCAGTCTCAGATACAAGTACAAAATGTAAATACATGTTATACATTACACTGATACAATCATATAGTCTAGATAGCATACAAAGAATAACAGTACTGTGATTGTAGGTACAAAACAAACAAGTTAAGTATACATATAGTTAGTAGAGGTACATTATTCAAATACAAAAATAACAGGTTGTGTTCCTTTAGCTGCCTTAAGACATTTATTTCCTAACCAGTGTTTGTGCAAGAGTTAGCCCATGATTCTGATAGGTGTGATTTGAGAAGTTTTTTAAAGTTGGAAGTGTTAGTAGTTGTTCTAATATTTAATGGCAGGGCAATGTGTTGATGAAATGCAGGCTTAGATTCATTAGGCAGTTACAAATGTGATATCCTATTGTATATGGCAGGCACATACCTGAAATCTCATATCAGACTCCTGCACAATTCACAGACAAAAAGCCACTCAATGTATTCATTTACTAATACGTATCTAAAAGAGTCCAGGCATAGAGTAGTGATTGAAATAATGACATTCGGTAACATGCAGGATTCACAAACATGGGAATCAGGGAGTGCAGTGTTTTGTGGAGGCTGAGATTTAGTGAAATACATGTGAGGACTAACCATGCCAAAATCCCAGCCAATATGCCCAAACAGCCTGATGAACTGAAGGTTTCCTCAATTGAACATGGTGGCATCTGAATAACAACATCAATGTATGAACCCAGATTCTTACCACTGATTATGACTGCATACAGGGCTGCATCAGTCTATGCTAGAAGGTTTATCATAGGTTCATAGGTTCATAGATGGTTACTAGGCTAATGGCCCTAGAGCCCTTTACAAACATAGCCATATTTATCCCAAGTTGCCCCAATTGTCAGTTGTTAGGTGAGCAGAGTTCACAGAGATAAGAGAATATGGTAATTAACATGACTGCCTCTGTACATCAATCTATATGAGTCTATATTACTGCCAAACAGTCTTGTGCCTCACAAAGACTAGCACCTCTCAGCCTTTACTGATGAGAACTGTATCTAAACCATATATTTATTTACCTAAAATGCAAATGCACCCAACTCTGTATTAATGACTACTGATACAGAAGCCTCTATTATTGGACCCTTAGTAGCACTGGAGAAGGGACTGTACTGTGATACACCATCATCCAGTACAACACAATAAATGTGTGCCTGTTTTAGCTCTTTAAAATAAATAGCACCATGTAGAAGGGCCAGTTTGAAAGGGATTGGAGACTGTAAAGTGGTGACCGGGGAAAGTGTAGTTAGGCAGCATAGGATGGTGGTTTGTAGGATGACGTTAGTGATCAAGAAGAGGAGGAGGAGTGTGAGGGCAGCACCAAGGATCAAATGGTGGAAATTGAAAAAGGGTAATTGTGAGGTGGAGTTCAGGGATGAGTTAAGACAGGTACTGGGTGGCAGTGAAGAGTTACCAAATAGCTGGGTAACTACAGCAGAGGTAGTAAGGGAGACTGCTAGAAAGGTGCTTGGTATGACATCTGGACAGAGGAAGGACAGCAAGGAGACATGGTGGTGGAATGAGGAAGTACAGGAGAGTATACAGAGAAAGAGGTTGGCAAAGAAGAAGTGGGATTGTCAGAGAGATGAAGAAAGTAGACAGGAGTATAAGGACATGAGGTGTATGGCAAAGAGAGAGGTGGCGAAGGCTAAGGATAAGGCATATGAAGAGTTGTATGAAAGGTTGGACACTAAGGAGGGAGAAAAGGACCTGTACCAATTGGCTAGACAGAGGGACCGAGCTAGGAAAGATGTGCAGCAGGTAAAGGTGATAAAGGATAATGAGGGAAACATACTCACAAGTGAGGAGAGTGTGTTGGGCAGATGGAAAGAGTACTTTGAGGGGTTGATGAATGAAGAGAATGAGGGGGAGAGAAGGTTGGATGATGTGGGGATAGTGAATCATGAAGTGCAATGGATTAGCAAGGAGGAAGTAAGGATAGCTATGAAGAGGATGAAGAATGGAAAGGCTGTTGGTCCAGATGACATACTACCTGTGGAAGCATGGAGGTGTTTAGGCGAAATGGCAGTGGAGTTTTTAACCAGATTGTTTAATGAAATCTTGGAAAGTGAGAGGATGCCTGAGGAATGGAGAAAAAGTGTTTTGGTACCGATTTTTAAGAATAAGGGTGATGTGCAGAGCTGTAGTAACTACAGAGGGATTAAATTGATCAGTCACAGCATGAAGTTATGGGAAAGAGTAGTGGAAGATAGATTAAGAAGGGACGTGATGATTAGTGATCAGCATTATGGTTTCATGCCGGGAAAGAGCACTACAGATGCGATGTTTGCTCTGAGAGTGTTGATGGAGAAGTATAGATAATGTCAGAAGGAGTTGCATTGTGCTTTTGTAGACTTAGAGAAAGCATATGGCAGGTTGCCTAGAGAGAAGTTGTGGTATTGTATGAGGAAGTCGGGAGTGTCAGAGAAGTATGTAAGAGTGGTACAGGATACGTACGAGGGTAGTGTGACAGTGGTGAGGTCTGTGGTGGGATTGATGGATGCATTTAAGGTGGAGGTGGATTACATCAAGGATCATCTCAGAGTCCTTTCTTATTTGCAATGGTGATGGACAGGTTGACAGACGAGATCAGACAGGAGTCCCCGTGGACTATGATGTTTGCAGATGACATTGTGATCTGCAGCAAGAGTAGGGAACAAGTGGAGGAGACCCTGGAGAGATGGAGATATGATCTAGAGAGAAGAGGAATGAAGGTCAGCAGGACTAAGACAGAATATATGTGTGAATGAGAGGGAGGATAGAGGAATGGTGAGGATGCAAGGAGTAGAGGTGACGAAGGTGGATGAGTTTAAATACTTGGGATCAATAGTTCAGAGTAATGGTGAGTGTGGAAGAGAGGTGAAGAAGGGAGTACAGGCAGGATGGAGTGGGTGGAGAAGAGTGTCAGGAGTGATTTGTGACAGACGAGTACCAGTAAGAGTGAAAGGAAAGGTCTACAAGAGGGTAGTGAGACCAGCTATGTTATATGGGTTGGAGACAGTGGCATTGACAAAAAGGCTGGCGTTAGAGATGGATGTGGCAGAGTTAAAGATGTTAAGATTTGCACTGGGTGTGACGAGGGTGGACAGGATCAAGAATAAGTATATTAGATGGTCAGCCCAGGTTGTAAGGTCTGGAGACAAAGCCAGAGAAGCAATATTATGTAGGTTTGGACATGTGCTGAGGAGGGATGCAGAGTATATTGGAAAAAAGATGCTAAGGATGAAGCTGCCAGGTAACAGGAAAAAAGGAAGGCCTAAGATAAGGTTTATGGATGTGGTGAGAGAGGACATGCAGATGGTTGGTGTGACAGAGCAAGATGCAGAGGACAGGAAGAAATGGAAACAGATGATCCACTGTGGTGATCCCTAACGGGAGCAGCCGAAAGAAGATGATGATGTACACTATAGACAACCTTCATGTATAAATTTTCATGACAAAGGATTCAGAAGTATTTTCATACAAGATGCTACATATCCCTCTACCAACACAGATTAGATATGCCTAATGGGAGATTGTGAATGTGTCACCTTGTACACACATGCAAGTTTTGCCCCCTCTCTGATATTCTTTGTTACACAGCACAAAAACGAAGGCTTGGTTATGACTCTGACACCATCCTGTAAGTAAACTCGGAGATAATACTACGTGCAACAATGCTATTCAATATACTTTGGCATAAGTGCTCCACAGACAGCTGCAATACCTGCATGAATTGGAAAGTAGGGGATGGTGTGGTTAGCTGCAGCCATTTTTTTTTAATATTTTAACTTTCACTTGTAGGTCTGGTAGATAAATACTGAGGTGTGGTCTCTGCTAACTCAGTTCTGTGAGAAGCCTTTAAACAGTTGTTGTTTAGGTTAAAAATGATCAAACAAAACTCTGAGATGTGGATGTTGCAAAACTACTCAAGGTAGCTGTAGCCATGATCCACCTGCAGTGTACCATTAACAACACTGCCAGCAGGCAATCAATCAAAAAGTAACTGCAGTGTACCATTAACAACACTGCCAGCAGGCAATCAATAAATAAGTAACTGCAATGTACCATTAACAACACAGCCAGCAGGCAATCAACAAATAAGTAATTGCAGTGTACCATTAGCAACACTGCCAGCAGGTAATCAATCAATAAGTAATTGCAGTGTACCATTAACAACACTGCCAGCAGGCAATCAATAAATAAGTAACTGCAATGTACCATTAACAACACTGCCAGCAAGCAATCAATCAATAAGTAACTGCAGTGTACCATTAACAGCACTGCCAGCAGGCAATCAATCAATAAGCAACTACAGTGTACCATTAACAACACTGCCAGCAGGCAATCAATAAATAAGTAACTGCAGTGTACCATTAACAGCATTGCCAGCAGGCAATCAATAAATAAGTAACTGCAGTGTACCATTAACAACACTGCCAGCAGGCAATCAATAAATAAGTAACTGCAGTGTACCATTAACAGCATTGCCAGCAGGCAATCAATCAATAAGTAACTGTAGTGTACCATTAACAGCACTGCCAGCAGGTAGTCAATCAATCAATAAGTAACTACAGTGTACCATTAACATCACTGCCAGCAGGCAATCAATCAATAAGTAACTGCAGTGTACCATTACTTCAGTGGTATCAACTCTCACTCGCCCACAAACTAGTTAAACATCCTCTAAATGTCCCATCCCTCCAGAATCTACTCCAATCCTATCGCACCACCAGACCACTAAGATCCAGCAACAAAAATCACTTGCAGATCACTAAAGCCAATAACTCTGCTGGTGAAGCACTATTCTCTTGCACCATAGCCAACTTATGGAACTCCCTTCCACCCACAATTACCTCCGTACCATCATGCACTCACTTCAAAACTTTACTAAAAGCGCACCTAAAAACATGCTGGCTATGCCCTTGCAACTCCCACTCTAATATCACCCACCCCATCCAACCACTACCTTTCTTTCCACTCCACTAACTACCTTGATTATAGCAAGCTCAGATGCTCATAAGCCTAGTACTTATTATACAGCAGGAATTTCTTATTTTAACATTTGTTAATGTCTGTTATGACACCATGGAAAGATGAATGAATAAATGTAGTACTATAGCTGAAATAGCTTATTATGATATGAAATAGCAGCAAATAAAATGTACAACAGTGTCAGTTTTATTTTGATGATAAAGTGAAAATCAGTCAACTGTGTTACGTAAAGATATGCATTGGATTGCAAAATATCACCTTTCAGAAAGAAATATCACACATTAAGTCATCTAAAAATGTGTGAATCATTTTCAAAGCTAATTTAAATATAGTGAGTGCTAGCAATACTGTAAACAGACACATGCTCACATACACACTCACATGCGTACACACAGATATGTTACCATTCAGCCACTAGTTTTCCTCAATGTCAGAGGAGTCTTACACAAACTGCATGTTCACTTTAGTCCTTGACTGACATTCAGCAAAGCAAACATTTGTCCAATAAGTAAATAAAGAAATACATTTTGTTAATTGATTTTTTTAATATTTGTTTAATGGAGTTTATCTCCAGATATTCTTAATTATTTCCAAGGACAGGTTTATGAATGCAAACTTACATTGCCTACTTTTTTGCTTTCTTCTCAATGTAGACAGTAGTTCTGTCTTCTTTGAAAGATGCTTTATTTCTTTTTATGCAATAACACAATGTATTTGGCCCCAGTGATTCCTACATTATATGACAGCATTTTTTACAATAAATAGTTATCAGATGAAGTTAATGTACTTACATCACACCTGTAAACTACGAACTGTCAGATTTTTTTAATGAAAATCAGTTACAACTGCACTCGGAGGATCTCTTTAAGAAGCATTGTCTATGCCCCTTTTATTGCTTTGATTTCATATGCACTCAAATATTTGCATTCAGTGACACCAGTACAGAACAACTGTGGACCCAGGCTTGCTTTCCCTGTTGCTTCCAACAGTTTTATAATGTCTTTCTGTATTCTGGTATTGCACCCAAGATCTTTCTGTGCCAGAAGCACTTGGATCCATTTCTGCCCTAGGGAAAAGAAAGCAAGCCCTTCAGTAATTCAGTGACCACTGCCTCATTGTCATAAACAAGTGATTGTCAGGGCCACCAGTGTCCATTTGTATATCATGTCACTGACACCAAGGATAGGCACATTTGAAATACAGCAGTAAGTGTGGCAGTTTACCACTGCATATGCCAACATTGTATGCATGCATAGAATCTGCATCAGGTAGGTTGCTTATAGCTGCTACAAGTAAATTAGAATCAACTACAAATTTACTTAAAAAATCATGGTACCGATAATAAATAACGTGTGAGATATTAACTTGCAAAGATACTTTTGACAGTATTACTATATATACTGTGAGCAGTTCTTTGTTAAATAAATACAAAGAATGTAGTGTGTAAGAAAAATCTGATTAATTCATTACAAAAGTGAAACAATGCACTAGATTTATTAAAATGGTCTTACATGAGTTCAAATATATAATTACATTGAGAAAAGTAATTCTGACATGTCATCTATTTAATGCAAATCCACTGCGCTGTTCAAGTACATTTTTATCTTTTATGACCTTGTTTTCATATAGATGTACTGCTTAATAAAGCAAGGATATATGAAGTGCTTGGATCAGTATTCATCTTCGAAGAATAAAAAAAGAAAAAAATAACTGTAACCTCTATGTTTCATACTAGTACAATATAATGCAATAAAAAGAAAGGTTAGAACTTTCTTGATTTTCCATTATCTTTAAAGGTAGGAAAGTATGTTTCAGATTTTGAAATTCTATAAAACTGAGTATAAGGTTAAAATAATTAGAGATTTCTGTTTATATTCAGCATGAGTGTCATACAATTATTAAAATGCAGTACCATGTTTGTTTTCTAGAGCAATCTGTCAAAAATGCTAATATCTTTCTATCTATTTTGAAACAATATTTGGTGGTAAAAACAAAGTACAATATGTTATCTGTTGATAGTGAGCATTTCCTCTCACAAAGAATATGTTTGTATGCTCATTCCTGTTTCTGGAATATATATATATCAATAGATGTTTTATAGTTAAGTGAAAGATGCCCCATGAAAATCCTGAAAATATGCTTCTACATCCCAGATAGAAATGTCAAAAACTACATTCTCATAATATGTACTTTTAAGTTACATTACATAAAAAATTATGGCTTAGATTCATGATCACCTGGACATTATACTAAGCTTGTGTGTTAGGTGCTCTGTAATGCACAGGGTATCTTCTATATCTGTTTTCAGGGCACCCTGGCAATTTCCACAACCCTAGCAAATGGTACACCTGTGACTTATACCTGAGGTTTTCAGGGGGGTGACTTCCCACAAGGACATCTAATGGGAATGCAGGATATACATTAGAACCTTGGCTGATGACTCCTTTGAGAAACACACAATGCCACTGAGCAACGTTGGAACACTGCACATACACAGACCACAAATATCATACAGCAGGTACAGGTATGTGTTATATTCAAATCACTGTTGGCACCCCCCAATACAATGCTACCACCTCTGCCAAACTACTAAGTGTTTATGCCATCTTATATAGCATTATACTTTGAAAACTGTTGCAGCAGTGTTCTCCAGAAGAGGGACTATTATTCACAACACCACAGGCAGGGCCAGCCAACTCAGATGAGGGGCCAGATGAGCAACAAGAGGCTAGGAATGATAATGGCAGATCCAATATGTGTACAATATACCATGGCACTGGCTAAGGCACAACAAACTGCACATACACAGACCACTTAATTAAATTAAGAGCTAAGCAGATGCAAACAGTAACAATGATGCGTACAAACAAACCAGGCTTTGCTTACTCATGCAATGGCTGGCTACTGTGAGCATCATAGGTTCATAGGTATATACTAGAAAAACGACCACCAGGGCCTTTTTAAATCTAGCCACACAACCCAAATGTTTGAATAGGATTAGGGATGAAGGCTGTTTCCATGGATGGGAGCTTATTTCAGTGATGGGGATCATTTTAAACACATATCTGTCTTGCCAGCATGTTCTATTTATGTCACAAGTAAAGTTTAAGAGCTTGGATCTAGTATTTCTGGTGCTGTTCATTTTGTGGATGTGCAAAAGGTCCATCACGGTTGGATCTGAGGATGCCTTATACTCCAGACATAGATCACTGCTCATTAACCTGTGGCAGACTAAGTATAGTGATAGGGCGTTAACGCAATCTGTGTAGGGCAGTGTGTTATTATCCTAGATTCTCTTGATATGGAACCTCTCTGGGTGTTGAAACTGTTACATATGCCTGGCAGATACATACCAAAGGGGGCACTGTATTCATTGATGGGTCTGATAAGGGCTGAGTATCATGGTACTATAACTTCTTTGGACATGGATGCAATGCATTTACTAATAAGCTGGGTAACAAGGAGTGATTTTCTTACTACCCTGGCTACATGTTGGTTAATGGCCAGACTACTGCCTATGTAAGTTCTCAGATTCCTACCTACTGGTCAACTCTTAGGGGTGTCTTATCAATGAAGTAATTAACCTGGGTGGACGTTTTCCCAATATACACTATAATATATGTCTTGACATTGAGTTTTAAGGCATGGCTTTTCACCACTCAGCTGTTCATAGGTTCATAGGTTCATACTAGGCTATCTGCCCTAGGGCATTTATAAGCCTAGCCAGAATGTGTTTGGCTTTCGCCACCCATTTTAAATTTATTTTGCTATGCTCTTTTTCGAGGTTAGTATACTGTGCCTCTGTCTAACAGTGACACAGAAGTGATACCCGGGGTAAACCTACGATCTCCCATCCACTCATCAAGATTCCTCTTGAAGAGAGTCAATGAGGGACTCTGCCTAACCTGGACTGGGATTTTATTCCAGAGTGAAGGGAGCCTCTGGGTTATGAATCTGTCCCTCTAGCATGTCCTATTTATTTCAGTGCTGAGGTTCAAGTCTCTCGAGCGCGTAACTCGATGGGATTTGGATTTTCTGAGATGCAGCATGTCCATTAATTCCGGGTTGGACATGGCTTTATACGTCAGGCACAGATCGCCTCTGAACAGGCGGTATGCCACTGAGTAGAGCTGGAGTTTCTTTAACCGGGCAGCATATGGCATCTGTTTTAGCCCTTTGATCCTCTTGGTGAGGTACTTTTGGGGTCTTTCCAGTTGCTGCAGGTGTCTGGTAAGGTACATCCCAAAAGGGGCATTGTACTCAATTATGGGCCTGATGAGGGATGAGTAAAGAGGCACGATGACCTCCCCTGATCTAGATGTGAATCCCTTCCTGATTAGGTGGGCTATATAAAATGTTTTTCTAACCATTTAGCTTGAGGCCATGGCTCTGGCACCAGTTGTCTGTTTCTATGAGGCCCTTTTGGAGGATGCTTGTGTCGGCTGGAGAGTCGATTATGGCGCCCAGTTTGCAGTCATCTGCGAACTTGGTCAGCCACAGTCCTTCCGTGTTGGCCTGTACCTCTGAGAAATATATACCGAACAAGAGAGGTCCCAGGACTGAGCCTTGTGGGACACCACTTGTAACTGGTTTGGAGTCTGACATGGCTCCAGCAATTTTAACCATGTGGGTTCTGTCCTTGAGCCAGTTTGCAATCCATCTAGTGACATAGGGGTTTATATTTAAGCTGGTGAGCTTATCTATAATGCCCAAGTGGGGTATTGTATCGAAGGCTTTTGCAAGGTCCAGGTAGGCTGTGTGGACCACCTAACCCTCGTCAATGGCCTTGGTGACTGTTTCAAAGAAATCAACCAGGTTTAAGAGGCAGGATCTGCCCTTAACAAAGCCGAACTGGGTAGGATCCAGTGTCTGTAGGTCCCCAATATCTTTATTTATGAGGTCCATGATGATCCTTTCCATAGCTTTGCAGACCAATCTAGTCAGTCTTGTGGGGCGATAGTTTCCAGGATCCGTAGAGGCACCACCTTTATGGAGAGGGACCACTGTTGCTGTACGTCACTCTTTGGGCACATATCCTGTAGTAAGGCTGAGATTGAACAGTAGTTTTATGTTTGGGTTTAGCTCTTCTTGGAGTTCATGTAGGACGCAGCCCGGGACACCATCTGGTCCCATTGATGCTGTGTTTTTTGCTCTGGAGAGGGCGGCTCTTACCTGAGCATCTGAGATGTCAGGGGGGCAGCACTCTGCTGGGATAGATATTTGGCCTTTTGGTGGGGAGTTTGCGCTGAACCTGTCAGCTAGGATGTTGGCAATGTCTGTGGGTTCGGTGTATTTTTTGTCATTTTGGACTAATTCTGAGCATATCTGGGAATTACCACCCAGGTTCCTAACATAACTAAAGAAAGCCTTGTGATTATCCTTAGTGTTCTGTGCAATTTTTCTCTCGAAGCTGGCCTTAGACAATTTTATGTGTGCCCGTAGTTTTTTTGCTAATACTGATCAGTGATGCCTTCCCTTTTTGGGATTTTGCTCTATCATTTAGTAGCTTCCTCCTTCTATTGTATAGTTTGTTTATGGCTGGGGTCCACCAGACAGGACGTCTGCCTTTGGAGGATTGGGTCTTGGTTTTATTTGGGATTGCATGATCCATGCATTCCTGAAGGTGTTCATAGAATGCGTTTATAAAGGATTCTGCGGTCTGGGCCGTATTTTCCACAGGCCCGGGGGATTTGAAGGATTCCACCTCAGTTTTGAGGTGTGAAATTTGCTTTAGAGAAGTTTTTCACTGTGGTTTTCTGGGCAGGGGGTGGGGTCGGGATGTGAATATCCAGTGAGATTAGTTTATGGTCTGATCTTACCAGTGAGGGATACACTTCTGGTCTGGAGCATAGAGTCCCCATGTTGGTGATGATCAGGTCCAGTATGTTTTCCCCTCTTGTGGGAGTGGTAACAAGTTGTTCCATAGCATTTGAGTTTATAAATTCTAGGAACCTTTGGGCTAGGGTGTCTATGTTAGACTCTTTTACAGAATGTTAGGTTCATGGGAGGAATATACATATGATAGTTCCTGATTTGAAGTCATCTACAGACTTGTTGAGCCAGAGGCCCTTAACACTAGCCTTGACCTTTGAGAAGTAGATGCAAAATAGGAGTGGTCTCAGCACTGAGCCCTGAGGTACTCCGCTGGTCACTGGTAATTTGGTGGAGGTTGTCTCACCACTCCTGACTTCATGGGTCCTATCTGTGAGCCAGATGGCAATCCATTGAGTTATGTAAGGATTTATGCCTAGCTCAGTAAGTTTGCCAGCAATCCCTGAGTGGGATGGATCCAGTGTCTGTAGGCTGCTAATGTCTTTATTGATCATTTCCATGATAATTCTTTCCATGACTTTGCATATTAGAATAGCCAGACTAATGGATCTGTAGTTTCTTTGGTCAGTCTAGGGTCCAGCCTTGTGAAGAGAGGTAACCATTGCAGTCCTCCACTCATGTAATAGCCTGCTTTGAAGCTGTAGTTGTAAAGAGACTCAGGTTGCCCTGATATATCATGTTTCATGCTTCTTAGGAGGTAATCCAGAAAATTATCTGGGTCCATTGAGGCTGTGCTTTTGGCCTTAGTGAGTGCTACCATGATCTACTCCATACTAATAGTTGGGGGGGGGGGGTTGCTAGTAGGGATTTCATGGGGGTGAAACTAAAACTGAATTTGTCAGCCAGCAAATACCATGTCACTCTGCTCAGTAGAAGTGGTACTATTTACCACCAGTTCAGCATATTGCTGTGTGTTACTTTTAAGGTTTGGACACAGCTGTGGAGCAACTTGTGGCTGTCTTTAGCCTGAGAGGCTATCTCGACCTCATAATTTGCCTTATTGTGTTTAATCAGTCCTTTTAGTTTCCTGTTTAGTTTAATTAGTTGTCTCTTGACATTATGAGAGTTGCTCTTTCTTATTTTGGCCTAGACTTTTTCCTTTGTCATATACCCTGTTAAGGTTAGGATTTCACCAGTGTAGTTTGTTGTGGGGATTGTTTTGGGCTTACCTCTGGTAGGTATAGCAGCTTCTATGTGCAGACATTTACAAGCTTGTACAGGGTTTCTGTGAACCACTCCTCATATGCTGATGTGAACACAGTGTTCAGATGGGCATTGAATTTTGACAAACTGTAACTTAATAGTCACTTAATAGAATGTAGTTTGCTTTAGAATAACTTCTAATTGTTACAAGTTTCGATGGGTTTGATGGGTTTTCCCTGTCAATATTTATTTTGAAGGAAACATCTTTTTGATCTGACTTCATCAGTGAGTACATCAATCAGGGAGGGGGAGGATATAGTGCTCCCCCATATTGGTAAGTACTATGTCCAGTATGTTTGAACCACTAGTCGGAGTGTGCATTATCTGGTCATGGGTATTTGCATTATTAACATCTAGGCAATATTGTGCCTGCACGTTGAAGGCAGTGTATGTTTCCCAATTTAAAGAGGGGTAGTTGAAATCTCCCATGAATAGGATATTTGGCTGGATGGTGAGTGCATCCAGCAGGTTTAAGAATGAGTTATGGGGTTCTTGGGGCCTAAATGATGAACTGCATCCTACTAGGATATGATAAGGGACCTTTGTCTATCATGATTTGCATGTGGATGAACTCCAGGGCATTATCCTTTTTAACTAGAGGTAAATTTATTGCTAATGTAGATTAAGACATGTCCAACCTTGGTCCCTATCTGTGTGGCAGATGGTCTAAATGTGTAGAAGGCAATGAAGCTTTGCACTGCTGGAGTACTTTCTGCAGCTTTAAACCATGTCTCAGTAATGGCACAAATGTCTATATTCCCCAGAGACAGGAAAACTAATAGGGTATGGAGTTTCTTCCTAAAGATCCTAGCATTTAGCAGTAACACCTTCAATTTTATTTCTTAACTTGGTAATTTTGTCAAATTTATGATGTTTAAAAAGGCTGTAAGGAGGTGGAGAAAGTATTAGCCAATATCTGGAAGCAAAGGGGGGATAGGTGCAGACCATCCATGGTAAAGCAATGTGTTCTATTAACCATGTCCTCCCATGCTGACAAATACTGAATCCCTAGGAATGACATCAGAAACTAAGCTAATTGTTAGAGACAGTCATTTTGTTTATACTGTGGCATCATCCTTGGTGAAGGTAGAATGCTGCTCAATGCAAAGCACATACCTGTCTGAGACATATATTCAGAGAGATCCATAATACCTATCTTCAAACAGTTCAGAGGTACATTTCAGGTCATTTACACACTCATGGATTGTAGTGCATTGACATGAGTGTGTGTGTAACCTGGCGGATCCTAGCTCCAGATAAGCAACTAACCATTATCTTTTCCTTGCAAATTCTGGGGAGTGGGGCATTTATTTGTCCTGCATAAAGTGTTTGCTTGCATTATGGGGGTCCATTGGATGTAGATGTTGTGTGGTATTTGGTGTTGCTTTCGGTGTGTGCTTTAGCAATTGATGACGGTTATTGTTGCCATTTATAAGCTTAGATGTTCCGGAAAATTGTTTTTTAGTGGTGGATGTAATTTTTGTGTTCTTGACAACTTTATTTATAAGCAGGATTTTTGCCTCCAAGGAAATTGTGCATGTAAAAGTCTCATATATTGTGTTTCTTTAAAGATAAAAAGGTTGAAAGGTTGTCTGAGAACATGACAGACAATTGCTACATGGTCTCAGGATTCCTATCTTTAACAAGATGGCTAAGGAGACATTTGGAAATTGCATATCCACATTGTCCAGTCCTTTATTAGTGTAGGCTATTATTGTTTAAGGACTGGGTTATACATAGGTCTCCTAAGGTGGTCGACATGGTTAGGGACTAGAGTTAGACAGTGCAAAGAGATGGTATTAGTGCTGATGTACTTGCAAGCCAGTTGTTCTATGCTTACCTCTATGCCTGTCTAAGTTCCAGGTGACAGTCCTAATAGTAGTTATATTGGTAAACCTCACTGTCCAAGTGTTTGCATCTGTACACGTCACCACCAACTGCCACTGAGCAATGAGCAGCTCTATGCATGTGCACCTAATTTATAGCAACAGAAAATAAAGTGCAATGTAACTCCTGAGCTCTCAAGCCCACAAAGAACTACATTTTTGAGCTCTTCTGTAGTGCTTCGCAACTCAGAAAGACCAGGTAAATACCTTCTGTTACAAAATGGATGATTCCATCCTCTTAATTTAAAACACAGTGAAAACAAAAACCTCAA
Organism: Protopterus annectens; assembly: GCF_019279795.1. NCBI lineage: Eukaryota > Metazoa > Chordata > Ceratodontiformes > Protopteridae > Protopterus > Protopterus annectens. Next base: position 1,510,243,270 of record NC_056733.1, read on the forward strand.
GTGCAAAACAACAACAAAATAACTTATTCCCTGGACAGATGTCAAAGTGATTTAAATGCAAACAGTTTAGAAAGTAACACTAGCGAATACAGGTGATTTTTATAGCTAAAGTATTTTACATGCTCATTAAATGCAGTAGTGATCAAATATAGGCACATCAGGCTCTGTCGATTTTTGAAACCATTAACAAAGGTGAGTGATGAACCTGTAATGAACAAATAATGCAGTACAGAAATATAAGTAAGCATTAAGTAAAAAACAATAATTATATATACAGGAATGTCATAGCAATGACTTAATTATGCAGCAAATAAAGACAGCAGCTATGATGCATTCAAATGCGACACGTCTTACTTTCATATGCATTTTTGTTACCATGCTATACATTAGGGATATATGAGTGTGTGTGTGTGTGTGTGTGTGTGTGTGTGTGTGTGTGTGTGTGTGTGTGTGTGTGTGTGTGTGTGTGTGTGGTGTCATAGTCAATGTCAGGTGTACTTTGTGTGGGCCTGCATGGACACAGCCACAGCATATGTCAGTTCTATGCTGTGGCATCCTGTACAGGTGACAGCTATGCATGGAAGAGGGTCAAGTTGACTGTGGATGCCCTTGAGCATGTGAACTACCTCTTCTAGCAGATGCAGTACTATTTCCTTGACCCTGGTTTGATTTGAATTCAGAGTGCTGCCTAAATGTGAATGATGTCTGCTGGATTAGCTGTCATCACGACTGTGTCCACAACCATGACCACATAGCCAGCAAAACGTATGGCTAAGCATAACGAATGTGTCCATACTGTGGAGAGGGGATGTGAGAGTCACAATCTCCATGTCAGATATAACCTCTACAAACTAGACTGTGCCTGTTCATCACCATCATCATCATCATCATCATCAGAGGCTACTGATCCTCTAACTTCAGGCAAAAGGAGGTCCACAGTGTCGCTGCCTCAGAAAGCCTCACGTGTGCATGCACCAAGAAAGTAAAAAAACTAAAAGAAATAGTACCTGAATGAAATATAATATGGTACTTGAGTATTATCGCAACCACTTTTGTAACCTGGTGTAATTCATAACGTGATCATGAAACAAGTTCATCTTAACATTAAAAGGGGTGTGTAAACTCTTAATTACTACTGTATCACATTGCATTTGAAACAGCAACAGGAATAATGGAAAAATTTCTCTTCCTGGGTAGCGTCCTTTAGCGATGTGATTTAATGACTTGTGTTGCCTTTCCCATCTGGGAGGCACAGTGGAAGAAAATACTGCAACCATTTTACTTCACATTATACCTCTGAAACATCCCCGATGCTCAGGAAATTCCCTGATTAAAAAGAAAAGATGCATTGTGGGTGAATTGCATGTTTTGTTGTGCAGTTTTGCAGCAGACATCACAATCAAAAAGAACGATGTACGACAGACTATAGCAGTTTTGACTTTTCAGAGCATTTATGAAGTACTGCTTTTATGTTTTTTTTTTTTTTGCTTTTCCCTGATTTTATCTTAACATCAATGCATTGCAAGAAATACATAATAAATAAAACATCCACATTTCGGTGTAGCTTATAGATTAAGAGAATATGGTGTTGGGGGGTGTACTTTAACTTTCACTTCTCCGAAGCATGTGACTTGGAAGAATTCTTATTTTTTACTTTTCTGAGCCGCGGTGTCAGTGTTTATATTACACCTACTGTAAACTGCAAGATGCTGTGGATTACACAGACTTTCTAGCCCATTATTTGACTGTGCTCTCTGCACTCTGTGCTTTCTGTATCAGCTACTTGCGGGACTTAAGTGTTAGAAATGTGGTTGCAATAATACGTAAGTACCTATAATACCTATGCCTAAAACAATCAATCACACATGCAAATTCAAATAATCTTAGCGAGTACTGTGTTTAACTAATACCAAAAAGGTATGTTCATGCCATGTCCAGGAGGTTGTTGAACCTCAAGGCCAGATGTCCCTAGATACATACATTTCAACGGATGGAGGTTTTATAAACATACAGCTGAATAGAAAATGTAAAGAAGTGTGTAAGTTATATATTTGAATTGAATGCCTGGAGTATCACTAGTGGAAATCCTCTGTTTGTCCACCATCTCTGCCCCAACATCCAGCACCACACTATGAAAGTCTTCTGAATTGCCTGGATCACATATAGTTGACAGAAACTTCTTCATCTCAGTGTGTGATACTTCAGCAGATAGCTCTTCACTAATAGCCTTTCAGTCCCATGTTACATTCTTTTTAATCATGCCATTGACCCTTTGTTGGACCATTTTGCATTCACAGCCCTGGTCAGCCAAAGCATTGGCATCATCAACCAGCTGCAGACAGACATGATCACGATAGGGCTGGTCTACAGAACATGTATCTAGAAGTCATGCCTCACTGAGACATATAATCTATACTATGACCTCATTCTCAACATCAGAGAAGGCAATTTTTTGTGAGGATGACTCTTTAGTTTTGGATGTTAGAGCCATATCCCTATTGTGATATAGAAAAAAATGTCTATTAGACCAAGCAACACACTGCAATGGGGGGATCTAGTACTGTCTGTTCTACTTATCAGGTACAACATATATTGTACTGCTGGCAGTGGTTGTCATTGTACAAAACAGTCTAAAAATAATAATGCAAGCCCTGTACTATCCCCATATGAATCATCCTCAAATAATAAAAGTTATGACTACAAAGGAGAATAAACTTATTTGTTGCAAAAAGAAGAATATATACAACTACTAGGCAGATATAAAATCATAAGCAAAAAAAACAGTTTAATGTAAAAATAAGCCACATAACTCCTACAGTTTGACATGTTTGCACACCTTGGGATGTTACCCAACCCACATGAAACACAAGTAAGGGATAACTGCAATAACAAAAGGGTGCTATTTCAAGAACACTGCCACAATGCACACACCTCATTGCAAATAACTTATCAACATGTACCTTGAGGCAGTAGTTGCACTGAAGTTCACATACCTTGAAAGGTTTTAGACAGTTATCCTGTATTGCAAACTGACAAGTTATTAAAAATTTGTTTTTAGCACTTGGGAAACCAAACAGTTTTCCCCTAGCATGATGTAAGTTCCATAGTCACTGGTCCTGCTTATACGGTATAGATTAACCCCTTGGAGATGTTAAATATGCTAATCAGGGCTGAACTCATTATCATTTCTGAATCACTCAATCTGCTGGGCAGATAAACATGGTGTTAGTTCCTACACAATAGCATGCACACACCTGAGCAGTAGCTGACTGGGAATTAAGAGGTTTGGCTATGGAATGTCTTGCAAATGCACCACACTAGCAATTACAGTTGTTCAATTACTCTTTCAGTTATTGTTCTTTTCAGCTTTTCCCAGTTAGGGGTTGCCACAGCAGAACTCCAGTCCGCTAATGATTGGCAGTAGATTTTTTATGGTGCCGAGTTGCCAGCCCGATGCCAAACCTTCAGCGAAGGCACACCCATTCACGCATGTCTTTCAGAGGCCACTCGACCAGGGGGAGGACATGCAGACTCCACACAGAAGGCACTCCAGTCATGAATCAAACAGGAGAACCTCTTGCTGTGAGGCAACAATGCTACTGCTGTACTACCGCGGCTTCAGTTAATCTTTCAGTATCCCTACTAATGAGAAATACACTCACAGAGGGTGTGTCAGAGAAAAATGCTTACAAAAAAGGTTTAAATTATGTTTACTAATTTTGGAGTGACTTCATATACATTTCTATTATTATTTTGTAAAAAGATGAGGTGTATATGCAGACATGGAATGAAGATTGCAAAGTGGGTGCAACAAATAGCATATACATATAACTTAAAAAGAAAGGTCCATATGTATGGAAAAGTGTAATACATTCCTTGCACAAAGGCAATAAATACAATGAAGTAACGTACAACTCCTATCAGAAAATTTTGCCTTGTAGGCAGTTGTTTGCAACCTCCCATCTTTGCCATCCTCACTTTCCAGTGATCGCAGTCACACACTTGTGCTGTCACAGGAAAAATTACAACAGACCTATAACATGGGTATAATGCAGAAGTACAATGTTAAACTCAAGGTTCCAGTAGTGCAAGCTTCTTACCATTTCAAAGTGTCATTGTAATGCCATAGGTGCAGTGATCAAATCTTGTAAAAGTGCCATCTATATGAAAGTAAGGCTATAGATTAGGCAAATGTCACTTTTATAAACCCATATAAATGACAACTCACAATAATATCATGAATAACTTTCTATTTTTTGTTACTTTTTAACATTTTTTGGCTACATCTTTTGTTCAGGTGCCCATTAGCCTCCATCAGCGATGCCAGTTAGGGAATGACAGTTCAACTCCCATGTCAAAAACTCACAATTTAATTTTACATGTGCAAACAAAGTCATTGATATCACTCATGAGACTGGCAGTAATGTACCTAACTCAGTAGGTTGGAATTACTAAATGTAGAAATCTACTTTTCTTGTATAACTTTTGCAGTTGCTCAATGTGTTACCGAAGTACGTTCTGACTAACAGCACAAATAATGCTGTGTTTGAATCTGCGTTAGGGCTAGTTTACTTCTATGTGGCATAATACAGCCAAAATGCTATTGTTCTTTGCTTTAAGCTGAGGTACTCATGCAATCCATAATGTTAATGCTGCAATAAAAGTATTCCGTATGACTGAAAAATATGATAATTTGACCTTCGGCACCTTTATTGCTCACATCGCTGATTATAGTAGTAACACATTTCCGTATACATGCTGTGAAATAAATAGTGTCATTTGCAGTTCCATGGGGTAATAAAAATACCAAGATACTAAATGAGTGAAATATGAATATCCCATCATGAAAATAGCTTTAAAAAGGCATTTCAATAATCATTCAATGGCATATATTAATAATGATCCCAAGTGTACTTTGTACTGGTACACGCTGTGGAGAGCATCATCTCCTGTACACTCCCTATGGCCCTTTCCACAATATTTGCTATCACATAATTCTTTGAGCAGCAGTTGCATGAAGCACTAACACTAATCAGAAATGACTGTATAAAAAGGCACTTCACGTCTTATGGCAAAAACTCATAAAATAACTATGCATGTATCAAGATATTGTCATCAGCTCCGCAAATCAGCTTGGCTTCAGCTTACATCAGTTATCATTGAAGATATTATAAAAATTAATGCAATGGGAAAAGTTTCCACAGGAAAAATAAACATATTTGCAGCAAATTATTTACCCAAGAAAGAAATATTGTATAGTGCAACAGATACAGGGTTATCAGAAGTAGGTATATATGTCCACTCATGCACAAATCAGTAGACCTCAACTTACACTCTTGGAATGTCAGTTCCTCTGTGGCACTAGCAGTTAATATATAGAGTTCAGAAGTTCATGAACCCTTTTATCATGGGTTCAATTGCAACTTGGTAACACTCACAGTTAACTTTTTTACATGCTGCCATTGCATTGTGTACTACATAAGGACAACACAGAATACAACATCATAGAACGATGTCATATTTGTGTGTGACAATATTAAAATTATGTATGTTAGCAATCATCCCACAGTACATGACGAGAATTGTCAATATATCATTTGAAAAGTCTTATTATCATGTTTCTCATATCAAGTGCACATTTAAGATGTAAAACATACATTCAATTCTAGGCAATTTCTGCTCTTTCTGTTATGCAAATGCAGTTGTCCAGCTTGCCTGTTGCATACAGGCTAGAGCATGTGGAATCTCAACTGGGTGCCAATTCTCTGACATTTCTTGTGAAATCTTAGAGAAAACATGGCTAGCAATGGTGAGGGTAGTGTTTCATCTAGAGCACAGAGGCAGGGTCAGGAGTTATAGATTTTTGCAGGACTCCTTGTTAAATGTTATAGTTGAAGACTTCTGAAGGGTTATTATACCAGGTGTCAATACAAGGCTGAGGCTTGGAATAACTTAGCCAAGGCTGGCACATGCGCAACTGGCACCACCAGCATTATTGAGCAATACCATTACTACTGTAATGACTTACAAAGGTGAAAGCAAAACCTTCTTCACCAATGGAAGGAATATTTACAGACCAGTGAGCCATCTCAGTTGTGAAAGTAGAGTGGCCCGTAATTAAGCAGTACAATACCATGACTTGATGACACAAACAAGTATTCATTATTTTTGTTTCCTGTTATGTGTAGCTTCTATATAGATTGTAGGAAACATGGATGTGCATCAGGAGATACTGCAAAACCTCAGAGAGGCAAGGAATAAGTATGGATCTAGGTATGACTGATTTCCATTTCATTATGGTACCAATTATACAAACAAGTTGTCAATTTCCAGGGCATCAGTCCATACCTGTTTGACAGTGTAATACATTGGTATGCATACTCTACATATATAAATTGCAATCACCTGTACAAATAGTCCTTGCAGCATCACATTAGGCAATGATTAAATAAATGTAGATGCCTATGGGTTCAAATTAGTCTGTATGACTTCAGATTTATTATTCTATAATCAATAAGTTAGAATAACATTTTACTCAATTCACATACACATTTTATGACATGCACTGCATAAACCAGCTTTCCTATAGTCCCACTTTTTGTATAATGTTTAAAAATTGCGGAGCTTAATCTTTAGTGTTACAACAATGTATGGCCTCACATTAATATATGGATGTGACAAATCTAAGAATTTATATGGAAATATTCATTGACTTGGATATATTACAATTACATGCCACTAATAATAATTTCTCTGTTATCTCACTGTCGCTTTTTTATTATATTTGAAGTGTTTCACATGTATGACTTGTAATACTACATGCTGCATGCACATCACAGACTTGTCAATGATCCACATATAAACACTAGACCTCCATGCAATGATCTGGTGATGAACAGTTAGGAATGCATGGTTGCACACCACTGGTTGCCATCTGTCACTAATACCCATCACATAATTGTTCAGTAGTGTGACAAACACACACACACACACACACACACACACACACACACACACACACACACACACACACACACAACTTTCCCAAAACAAAAATTAATGCGAATTATGTGAGATATGACTTATTGCTAGAGTATGTTATGAGCCTAATTTTCAACTGTCCAGCTTTTTGCAGACTGTTCAGATTTTTGTCCCATATTTTTGGTCTATTCCTCATAAAAGTTTAGTTTTTTGACAAATCACTGGCAACTCATTGATGATTGAAGTCAGAAAATAATGATAGACAATTTAGTTTTAAACTTCATACCCTTCAGAAGATCCATGTTAATGTAAAATTGGTTATTCTATCAACTTTATAAGGTTGCAAGAGCAGTATTTAAAATGTTTCCTTATTTTTGGTCCTTTGCCCCCCTTCTTATTTAGGGCTTTGTCCATATTTTTTGCTTTAAGAGTTTGAGAGGGATGGTTGTGAGCTGTAATCAAAACATTAATGTTGTCTGTCTGTCAGACCATGTTGCCCATTCCTGCAAATGTATGTTGTGTGATTTACTATTATGTGTTATCCAATATTTGCTATAACACTTCTCCCGTGGCATCAGCAGCTAATATATTGTTTTATAAAATGAGGACTTACATAGCCAAGTGTTTGAATCCAATAATGCACAACTTGTTTGAGTGTATCTGCTTGATAAGACAGTAATAAGTAAGACTGTCTTATCAAGCAGACCGAATGTGTACACTTCCACTTAGTTGTAAAATTTTCAGAGGGAGAGGGGTCCTCCAACTGCCTTATGCTATTTTAGGTGAAGTATATGCATTGCAACACACTGCTCAGACAGACCCCAGGATTCATGAAGCTCAGTGCAAGGATGGCATTAGCCTTACACCGACTGTGCAGTGTAGAGATGGTGCAGCAGCACCACATGCATATTAGAGAAGGTGCACTGCCATAAAGGCCATGTGCATAGGAAATGTGTACGAGTGCAGGGGGGCGTGTCCAAGCAATGCAGGGAGGTGTGAACATGTCGGGTGCATATGCGCAACCTAAAATGCTGACTAGTACAGCCTGCCTCTAATAGCAATCACTCCTGTCAGTGTCCGTGGATAGTGAAATGTATGCAAAGCATAAAAGACATTTTTGCGAACACCACAATAAGAAGTAAACACAAAGGCACATAGCTGAATATTGAGTCCCTGTCCCTCGAACAAAGATATTTAAAACCCAGTGCCCGTATTCCATTGTAGTGTCACTAGTTATACCAAGTGGAAGCGAAACGCATCGTGTTAGCTCGCCACCAATTGCGAAGCCTAGCCCAATGGTTAGGGTTACCACCCATCCTACATTGTGAGGGACAGTCCCCCCACTAGGCAGGTGTGTCCATACCAAAACCATTACAAATGTGAAATGTCCTGCGTTAGTAGGACATAATTATGTCCCATATTTTATGTAATAGTCCCATACAATACTTATGTCTGTACATAAAACACCTAAATGTTACAAGAAACAGAATAAGCAAGTAAACAAAACAGAATAAGCAACTACACCGCTACTACAACAATAAAAGCTTATATGTCGGCAGAAAACTAAAGTACTATCCTTTGTAATGACTGTGGGTGTGTGTTGGCCTGTAAACTCTGATGTGTGTCCTGAAAATGTCCCATCCAGGTCATATGAAAAGGTGGCAACCCTACCAATGGTCAGAGCATTCGCCCAATATCTGCCCATTCGTGGTCCAAGTCGTCCTTGTCAGGACAGCCCAAAGATGAACGGGTATTATCCGGGTCTACCTATCATGTCATGAAAGATAAGTATTTGTGTGTACCTATGTGCATGAAGTACAGCATGTGGATGATCAGAAATGCTAGGGTAGTCCTCACAACCATATTGGTCCAAGAGATATGTATTGTACGCAATGTGTTCTGTTGACTGTGCCATGGGCCATCAACTAGAGAAGGGATGAATGGTGTCTGTGGAATATGGGGGTGGGGGTGACAGGTAATGTAATAATTTGCCAAGGGGAGATTGGGTTGGATGCACAACAGGTGAACTGGAGGTCTACAAGGGAGCAGTGGGTGAATCAGGGAGATAACCAAAGAACAAATATACACATCCGCAATACAATCCCACAAACATGTGAACATTAAAAAGTGCAATACACATGTACGGAAACGTTACCGGCATAATGGTCTGGGCTGAACTGAGACATCCAACCCCAACACACCTGCATACATATTTGAATACCCATCATCCCCTTCACAGCACCCCCGCCTTCCTGAATATCCACCAAAACCACCCATACTCAGGCTGCTAGAGAGGTGCAGCAATATCTGCACATAGTGACCCAAACCCATATCTAGTAGGCAGTCTCACCCTAGGCAGTCTCAGGATTGCAAACTATGTATCTCTTGCATGTATAACCCTACCTTATAGCCGTAAAGCAAAGAAGGTCATCGGTCCCCACAATTTTGGATATCCCTCATGGTATAAGTATCTGTTCTAAACATTAGACTTGGTGTCACGACACAATGTCCAGTTCTGTATACATCTGGACACAAGTTGTATGAGCATTAGTTGTCCACAAGACTGCTTAGCCTCCAGCCGGTCCTGCAGAACTTACGACCTGGGATTAAACACCTGACCATGATGCACGTCTCCCCATGTGCATTATCGGGAATATATACCTTACACATTCACATAGTGGCAGTCGGATATAGAGTGCTTAAGGCACTTTAAAGCAGACATAAGTAGGGTTAGCACCTGCCCCACCTTGCAAGGGACAGTCCCTTTTTGGGCAGTTGTGTCCAGACCAAATATAATACAATGGAAAATGTTCTGTGATTGTAGGAAATACTTATGTCCCATATTTCATGTAACAGTTGCATAAAACAGTTATTTCTGTATGTAAAATACTTAAAGTTACAAAAAACAGATTAAGCAACTAAACTGCTACAAGAATAAGCTTTCATTTAGGCAAACAAGTAAAGTTCTAACCTTTGTACTGACCGTGGGTATGTGTTGGCCTGTAAAATCTGATGTGTGTCCCAAAAATGCCCCACTTTGGTCATATGAAAAAGTGGCAACCCTAGACGTAAGCAGGTATGCAAGCATGTATGTGCGACGGTAAGTGGCGGTGATTCAACAGTATGGGAAATGTAAATGAACATGTAGGTGTATTTGCATGTGTATGTACAGATCAATACACACACACACACACACATATATATATATATATATATATATATATATATATATATATATATGTGTGTGTAGATATGAAGAAAGACCATAGTCATAATATAGCAGTCATAACAAATGTGAAAGAAAACAGCCGCAAAAATCCCCGTAATAGTTAGTGCTGTTATGGCCATAGGTGAGCACACCTCTGCATCCCCAACCACAGGTAGGATGCTAAAAGTGGAACGAACAATCTCCCTGTGCTAAGTCTTACTTTCAACTAGGTACAGGGCAGTCCCGGTCCCCAGTCGGACAAGCCTAAACCCAGATGACCATATGAACACTCTGACAATCGAACACATGTATGTGCCAGGAATATAGGCTTTGGAGGTCTGAATATCCTCAGAGTGAGTCAACATGCGGCACGGGACCAGAGCAGTAGGGAATAGGGAATGGCGCATGTGTAGTAGTGCAGTTTTCCCAACAGGAAAATGGATGCCTGCTGTGTAACTGAAGTGATGAGGCATGTGTTTGGGTAACTATTCACCATGGGTATACATATAAATGAAGCAGAACACCAATAGTGTAGTGGTTAGAGCATCTGCCTAACGAAAAGGCATTCACGGTTCAAGGTTGACAATAGCACATATTTTCCTTGTGGAATTATTGTTGCTCTGCTGTAAAGCCAACGTTTAAACATGTAAAGGTGAATGTGTGTATCGCATGGGACTATTAACCAGATCCTTCCAATCAAAGTGGTATTGTCATAATGAATAAGGCACAAATAAGCGGCAGTAAACATATGTAATGCACAGTAAGCATAGGCGAGTGCGCCTGAGCGGGTGTAAGCAGCTTCCAGCATAGGAAATGTATGTTTGTATGTACAGATGTAATATGCACACACACACACAGATATATATAGATATAGATATATATATACACACACACACACACACACACACACACACACACACACACACACACACACATACACATATATGTGTGTATACATATATATTGACATTATATATATATTTACATATATAAATATATATCTATATATATATATATATATATATATATATATATATATATATATATAAAGAATGGACATTGTAACAGTAAAGCATACACAAGGGATGTGAAGGGAATCAAGAGCAATGTTGGTATTATATAGTGCTTTCAGCGTATGTCATAAAAAGCTTCCCAGGAGTGAGCAGAGCACTGCTACCCACACCACAGGCAAGGTTTTACCAGTGGGAGTAACATAGTTGAAATGCTACGTGTACTTTATACAAAGACTGAATGTAGTCCCATGCTGGGACCTCCACAAATTGGGAAGCGCAAATGGCCGGAGTCCATAGTCCCAGAAAAAACACATATGTGCAAATGTACATGGCGGGAGACCCTGTGAATACACGAGGTGGGACAAAATGTGTGTAGGGTCCCAAAAGCTCTGAAGAGGGCAATGTGTAAAGGTGTGTCATGGCTGTGATAACAAGTGGATAATGGATGTTACGCATGTAAATTTAACACGGGTGGGTGGAGGAACTATGGGTATGCAATTATGGATCCAGGCGTGCCAGGGTTGGATGGGCCGGTTCTAATGGACTGCCCCGTGGAGGTCATCTTGGCCGTAATTGGTATATATGCATACTCACATGCAGACAACAATATATGTTGAAGTACAAATTCTGTAACACATGCATTCCATTTGTTGACATAAATAGTAGGAATGTGCCCATACAAACATCGACAGTAGATGGAATAATAGGCTGTGCAGAAAAGGGATGGGTCAAATCACACTATCACATTCCAATTACCATCGGTAATCCATACATGAACATATAGCGACATCTGTCCACTGTATAATGTGCTACATACCAATTACAAGATAACTGGAGTGTGTTGGTGTTATAATGAATAAGGCACTAGTATGCTGGTGAAGCATATAAACACCATTATGCATGTGTAAGTGTGTATGAGTGGGGAATGTATTGACACACTGATGTACATATATATAATCATATATAATGTATAGACATATATACATATGATATATATATATATATATATATATATATATATATATATATATATATATATATATATAAAAACAGCAATATATGAATATACATGTATGAATACATATGCAGATATATCTGTATATATTAATGTAAATAAATTTATATATGTTACAGTAAATATACACATGTATATACCTAGGTTATGTTACAGCAGTTACGGGTAACATATGTTTAGACCGAGCATATGTTGGTGGGAGCTCCAATCAACAAATGTCTACCTCCCACCCCCCAGCTAGGCCGTTGAGACATACAGACATGCAATAAAGGTAAATACAACACTGCTTCCCAAACCACCAGCAAGAAACTACAAGTGGGAGAGATCTACAAGGTCTACACTTTAAACATGGACAGTGACGTCCCTTGCGGGACACCAAATATTTGGTCCTTCCAACCAATGGGAGTAACACTATTACGACCAGGATGTGGCTGTACACAGAATAGTAGTCTGTGCAAGCCTGATAACACATGGGTTGACACAATGTACGACATGTGTCCCAACACAGGGAGAGTGGGCAGTGTGTAGGGGTGTGTTCATATCCCACCTGTGTCCACCTGCGCCACAGTAAGAATGACTGATGTAGAGTAGTGGCAAATGGGTAAACTATGGGTATGCAGTTATGGAGCTAGGCATGCAGGTGTTGGCTGGCAGACATGTATTAGGACCACTCAGTGGGTGTAAGTAATATTCTGATGTGGGTATAACAGACGCCCATACCTCCCAAACCTTAAGAGCACATCTACTGGACAGTCCGTAAACCATTGGGGGAACACATAGGGACCATATCATTGAACTGTCCCCGACTACCAGGGACGTCCGTGATTACGAATCAGAATCTAACACAGTCCCAACTAAACCCTCCTAGAACTAGTGATATTAGGAGGAAAGGTGGCAGAATACACGTAATGAATAATGACAACATGTAAGAGTCATAAACAGCATGTACCTCAGACAATGTGTATGAATACATATGTGCTCTGTGTCCATCAATGTGTCAGGTTAATAGCAACAACCTTCCAAATGTGTCCCTGATATCGTTATGCAGTGTAACTGATTCAGTGTTCATTCTTCCCCATTCGTATAACAGGTCTGATAGTGAGAGAAAGCGCATGTTCCACCGACTACCTTAGAAAGTTGATAGAATAATAGGGTTGGGGTTACCACCTGTCCACCTTTGCGAGGGACACTCCCCTTTGGGCAGTTGTGTCCTGCAAAATAACTGTAATTATGGCAAATGATAGGCATCACAAGGTGGGAGAAGATTGTAAGAGGAACACACAGATATGAATGATTCACCGGACAGGCCACTGATTCCGTACAGTCGAACGCCATGCCGTCACCTAATGAGCAGCCATTCCCGATACTGAAGTCAGGAGTGGCCTTAGGTCAACTGGTGCCCTAGGCAGAGGGCATAATGGCACCCCCCACCACACCACTCAGTGCCCCCTTCCTGGTCTACTTACACCAAATAAATACTGGTAAAGTGCGCCCACTAAAGCGCCACCCTAGGTGGCCGCTTAGTTGGCCTATGCCTAAAGCCGGCTATGACAGTAATCATGTAGTCCGATGTGATAGGCATCACAAGGTGGGAGCAGATTGTAAGAGGAACACACAAATATGAATGATTCACCAGACAGGCCGCTGATTCCGTACAGTCGAACGCCATGCCGTCGCCTAATAGGCAGCTATTCCTGATACTGTATTCCGATGTAATAGGTGCATCACAAGGTGGGAGCACATTGTATGAGGTACACACAAATACGATTGTGTCACTGGACAGGCCGCTGATTTTGTACAGTCGAACGCGATGCCGTCACCTAATGGGCAGCCAATCCCAATACTGTAGTCATGTAGTCTGATGTAATAGGCATCACAAGGTAATATTGTGGTCCTCGCTCACACCCAGGGGTGTGAGTGACAGATGCAAGCACAAATGTCGGTGCATTAGCAATTGAGGGAGCAAGTGGGTGTAAACCTGTTTGGCTACTAGTATGCGAGTATTGCACTGGTTAAGCAATGTAGAGACTAACTGAGCATAAGAGGCTGTAACCAGAGGTCAGCAGTGCCTAACGCTGCGCAAACCCACACACCCCACTCCTAACTGCTTTAATGTGCCTTACTCCCTCCGTATCCAATGGGCTTGTTCTGCCATGCAACCAAATAAATGTCCTTCACAAGGTTCAGAACCAGGACCCTGCACACACAGCTAATGTGTATTACCAATATGCCATGGCAGATATACTGACAATGGACAGTACCACAAACATATCATACAGCACAGTCATTCAACAGTATAGGCATGTATCCCATCATGTAGATGTACATGTGAGTGTTTATGTCCAGCATATAGGTACATGCATATATAGAGATGTATCAGGAACATACCATGTGGCAACAAAGCATTACAAATGAATGAAATGGGGAACACCAGCGATGCCTGTATTATGTAGTGGTATTGCTCTATGTGATCACAGGACTCCCTCAGACAGACATGTGTCACTCATACACGCAAATAGTTGTACATTGGCCGTATACATCACTCTGTGCTTGTAATGTACATTAACACAACAGTACATGTCCAATCATTATGTTTGAACAGTACTCTTGCAATGTGCTGTGTGCAACATCATCATCATGATAAAGGTAAATGGGGTAACCATAGAGGGACCGGTAGTGTTTTATGTACAATGGGGTCGTCCTCCTCACATGTACCTGGACCATGTAGGAGTGATGTGCATACCAGGATCGTGTGCCTGAGGGACAGGGGTGAGGATAACAGTAGTATGTTATCATGCATATTACAAGGGTTTCATGTGTCCAGTGGGCAAGTGTGTGTAATGGACAGCTATGTATAGGGCAGATGGTGTCCTAGGAGTCGAATGACCTTATGTGTTCGTAGGTGAGCATCAGATGTTGGGGAAGGAGTGTAGGTATGGCCGTGGAGGATAGGTAGGTGCCCAGAAATGACACATACAGGGTTGGTATATGACACGTGGGG
The DNA here is from genome assembly GCF_019279795.1 of Protopterus annectens. Lineage (NCBI taxonomy): Eukaryota > Metazoa > Chordata > Ceratodontiformes > Protopteridae > Protopterus > Protopterus annectens. Next base: position 1,510,258,488 of record NC_056733.1, read on the forward strand.
GGGATACACCCTGGACGGGGATGGGTCTTCTGCATTCAAAAACCCATGGGAACATTGGGACAGAGGTCACAAAACCAACCAACTCCAAAACTCCAAAATAGTAACCTTGAATACTGGAACACAACACAAACAGCAAGAAATGTTTGACAAGTTTTTGATTCTGGTACCTCGGCCTTCGCCTTCTCCTGGAATACATTTTTAAAATCAAACAACGCCCCTTTTATAACACATCCAATTAAGTGATTAAATCACCCTATTAAACAACTGATCAACTGGCATCAACCATAAATTTTCATTCTGAAGTTTCAAACTTCATTATTATAATGATTTCTGACTTCACTGATATAATTTCATGCTCCATTACATACAAGTGTAGTAAATCATGAATTTACAAACTTTTACTAACATTTATATAATACCTGAATCAAATAATCCATTATATATAAATACTTTCCATACATTATATGCACTCCATCTCATGTGAATTCTTTAAAATAATATAATGCTCACAATTGTGTGCCTGTTATAAACAAACATTATAAAAAAACACTGAACTAATGTGCATGAATTCCACTCTGAGAAATATGTAATTTTAAATTTCCATGTTCATGCCATTTGGAAAAAGGGTTTTAAAATTGAGAATGAACCTGGATTCCATTTCCAATAACTTATCATGAAAAACCGCCTCATTACCAAAATTCCTAGGTTTCCCCAAAACACAAAAAATAAATCCCTCAGGAACCCCCTTGTGTTGCTCACAAAAATGTTTGGCCACTGGACTTTCCATTCTTTTATGTTTTATATCTCCTAAATGTTCAAGAATTCTCAGTTTAACCCTTCTGCTAGTTTGACCTATATACCACCTCTGTTTTACACAGCCACACCCTATGATATACACTACCCCCGTGGAATTGCAATCATAATATTCTAGAGCCCTATACACTACATTATTGATTCTTGTGCCATCCAAGCTTTTAACCCTGGGACACACCTTACAATTTCCACACCTAAAGGTTCCCTTTCTAATATTCTCCTTGTATGTATTCCTAACATTCAATATTTCCTTCAAATTGGAATATCTACTATAAGAAAAGGTAACTTTAGATGGAAATAGTTTTCCCACCTTGTCATCTCCAGTGATAATGGGCCACAACTTCACTACTGACTCTCTCAATATGCAAGAGAATTGTGAATACTTGGTGACAAAATACATGTTATCAATTGACCTTTCATCCTCTAAACTAATCAACTGTGCACCTGAGCCTTCATTCGCATATCTTCGACCCCTCCTGATGGTTTCCCTTAAACCCAATTCTTGTTCTGCCTTAACTCTGGCCATTCTAATTTTTTCACTAGAATAACCCTATCCTTAAGTTTTCTTTCAATACTATTAAATTCATTATCAATCCTTCTTTTTTCAGAAGTATTGACTCCAATGCGTTTAAACTCTCCAAATGGTAAGGAGTCAATGAGATGGTCACTATGCATGCTTGAAGCATGCAAAAAATTCTCAGCTGCTGTGACCTTATGAAAGGGTTTATACTGTATTTTATTGTCAAAACCCAAGTATATTTCAATATCCAAATATTGAATGCTTTTGCCACCGATTACATAGGTAAAATCTAAACCCCATGGATTTTCTCTAATTCCTGAGATAAATCCTTCAAAATCTTTAGGATCACCTCTGCACAGAAACAAAAGATCATCAATAAATCTTACATATTTTATTACATTATTTTTGAAAAATTCCCTGGGGTAGATGAAACAATTTTCAAAATGGGCCATGAAAAGAATTGCGTATGAGGGCGCAATTGCTGCCCCCATAGCTGTGCCCTCCTTCTGCAGAAAATGCCTCCCCTCAAATTCAAAGCAATTGTGTGTCAAACAGAATTCCAACAAATTAAGAATGTAATTAGTCCTAGGTCCTTCCCCCAACATTTTGCCAACAGCTTCCAAACCCCAATGCTTATTAATACTAGTATATAAAGATTTTGCATCAACACTGGCCCAGTAAAAGTCCCGCTCCCAATCAATATTTTTTATCTTCGCACACACATCTTTTGTGTTCTTTACATGTGATTGTACCCTATCTAAGTGACATTTTAACATAGAATCCAAGAATATCCCAATGTTTTGCAAATAAGCCCCTTTACCAGAAACAATGGGATGACCCGGTGGATTCCTAATGTCCTTATGCACCTTAGGAATAATGAAAAATCTAGCATTTTTTGGGTTTTTAACGTACAATTTTTTCACATCAGCAGATGTGAAAAAGCCCAACCTTTCTCCCCTTTCCAATAATTCTAGTAGCAATAAGTTGTATTCTTTGCACTTGTTGGAAGACAATTCAGTATATGTGTTAACATCCAACAACAAATCCAAAGCAGTTGAATTGTATTTTCCCCTAGGTAAAATAACCCAGTTCCCACCTTTATCTGCCTGGGTAAACACATACTGTTTATTGGACTTCCTTAAATCGGATAAGGCTTTCCACTCATCCCTGCTTAGATTGTATTTTTTCTTGCCCCTGCAAAACTTTTCATGTTCCTCCTCTAACAGTTTCAACAAAGTCCTTTCAAATACACAAATAGCTGTATTCCTTTTAGATGGAATAAAATTACTTTTGTATGGAACTTTAGGAACAGTCAACCTACCATATCCAGTGTTAAATGCAAAACCACTCCCATCCAAACAAATATCATCATGTAAGAATATGTCAACCAAATCATTTTCATGCAGTGTCATATTCATTAAGGAATTGTCTAAACTAACATCACCCTCATCCACATTAACAACATTGATAATGCTTTTTTCATCAGAAAAAAATTCTCTCAGATGTAGTTTTTTACAAAATTCCCTAACATCAAGAGAAATGTCCGCCAAGGAGGGAAAACGTACTGGAACAAACTTTGTTCCCTTGTACAAAACCTGTTTTGCGAATTTGGTGATATTACAGTCAGATAAGTTCAAAATATTGAAACGCTCACCTCCATCCCATTGTGAACAAAAAGTGTCCATAAGTCCAAGGTTGCGCTGCACACTGCCACATTCAAACCCACCAAAATTGAAATTGCTGTCTCTGTCTCTTCCCCCAAGGTTGTCATCTTCTCCTTCCCTTACTCTGAAAACGGCGCCCTTTTCCCTTTGACTGTGTCGGACTTTGCCCAGAATTACTTGTAAGTCCATTAGATTCCACAACTGTGTCCTGCTCTACATTTAAATTTTCGAACGAAACGCTTTTCCTGCTACTGGATTCCTCAATCGAAGATGCAGAGGTGTCTCCAACGCCAGACCTCAACCCTCCTCTGACATCACAAACAGCGCCACGCTTTTTCTTAAAGCTGTACTGCCAGGAAAACAGCTTACGGGAATCATGGTCTCTGGTATCACAGAGAAATTTTCTTTTCTTTTGTGAAATAACCTCCGCTTCTACCTTAGAGACCCTTCCCTTGATGTCAACCAAATTTTTATCAAAAACGGTTGCAGAACTCTCTTCAATGAGTGTTTTTTGCAATTGCAAAATTGAAGCACGGACTTTATCAAGGATTCTTTCATTTCTTTTTGCCAACACTCCCAGCCAACTTAATGTGCATTTAAGAGAAATTGCTCTCCATTCTGAGGACAAATCGACTTCATCCTCAGTAAATTCAAAAGCAGGCAACCGCTCCACTCTTAGACCCCTTGGAGTTATATTTGAACTTATATATTTCTCCAGCAATTTCAAATCATAGAAAGTTGTTACTTCTTTTATCATTGCTCTCTCCAATTCAATATATTTTTCTGAAAAGTCAGTGGCAGCACCTACCCAAGGGTCATTCAAAGCCAGTTTGTCTTCCCTTTCTCTCCAAATGGAAAGAAAATTTACCGGTTGAATCAACTGTGTACCCAACGGGGTAACTGTGGTTGTGTTTAAAGACATGATGACCACAAAACCAACCAACTCCAACACTCCAAAATAGTAACCTTGAATACTGGAACACAACACGAACAGCAAAAAATGTTTGACAAGTTTTTGATTCTGGTACCTCGGCCTTCGCCTTCTCCTGGAATACATTTTAAAATCAAACAACACCCCTTTTATAACACATCCAATTAAGTGATTAAATCACCCTATTAAACAGTTGATCAACTGGCATCAACCATAAATTTTCATTCTGAAGTTTCAAACTTCATTATTAGAGGTCCCCAGCCATGGGCAACTGCCACTGCACCTACACAGCTGCAAAAGAGGCAGTGCTGGTGGCTGTCCAGGAGGGGCAGCATCACACTGTAAATGTGACACTCCGCCCTTGAACTGGCATATCTGGCTTCATAACCCCTTAGGGAGCCACCAACGCAACATGTTTGGGACCACACAACAGCAGATATATACCTGTCTGGTCCCGCTCTCAAGGGGGACATGCTCCATCCTGAGTGGTGGTACCACCAGAAGGTGGTGCAAAGCCAACAGAGGTTGATGTCTATGGCTGAGCCCCAGATAGGGTTACCACCTGTCCCACTTTGTGGGGGACAGTCCCTCTTTGGGCAGTTGTGTCCTGCAAAAAAAATTGAAAAAATGGCAAATGTCCTGAGATTTTAGGACACAATTATTTTCTGTATTTTATATAATAGTTGCATAAAACAGTTATTCTGCATCTGAAGCACCTACATGTTATAAGTAACTGAATATGTAACTAAAATGCTACAAGAATAAGCTTTTATTTAGGCAAAAAAGTGAAGTTCTGTCCTTTATACTGGCCGTGGGTATGTTTCGCCCTGCAAAATCTGACATTTGTACCAAAAATGTCCCACTTTGTGCATTTGAAAAGGTGGCAACCCTAGCCCCAGATATGCTAGTGCCCGGTGCCATGGTCAGCTGAAGTGGGACAGGAGGTTCTGCTGGAACCTCCCAACCCATTCAGCCTATGGTGTTGCGTTTTAAACTCACATATTGCTTAGTGATAGACAACAGCATACAGGATTACCTACGACAGTTGTTGTTGTGTCTTTCAGCTTTTCCCGGTTAGGGGTCGCCACAGCGGAACTCTGGTCCGCTAATGATTGGCAGTAGATTTTTACATGCCGAGTTGCCAGCTGTGATGCACAACCTTCAATGAAGATACGCCCATTCATGCATGTCTCCACACAGAATAAGCTCTAGCTGAGAATCGAACAGGACGTCTTACTGTGAGGTGAAAATGCTACCGCAGCACCACCAGGATTACCTACGACAGTATGCATAGATATTACCAGCAACCCAAAGCAACAGATGGTATACATTTGCAGAGGGAGCACAACACACGCATGTATACCGCATACCAACTGTACAATGTGTAGTAGACGTGTGACCGCAGCTATGAACAGTTGCCCATCATTGGCTTGTCACTAGGAATCCCACAGAGTGTCAGTCATACCAGTGTCTCATGTGACACATGTCCAGTCAGGGATGCGATGGCAGTAACACATCCCTATCATCATGTACTGTCTGCAATCCTCACATCATGCTTCTGCTGTGCACAGATGTGTGTTCAGTGTATAACACAGGAAACAAATGGTTGCACACACTGACCAGTTCACAGATGGCCCTACAGATGGGGGTCCCTCATGAACAGAGTACTGTCATGTCTGTATTATAACATGCAAAATAGCCATTACCACACACATGTTAAACAGGCAGTAGTCTCAATGCAGCATAGCTACACTTGCATGCTGTAGTTATGTGTGGCACATCACCCTCCTGCCATTAGGCTAATTCCCACTGTGGAAAATGATTGAGGTACATCCAGATATCATCTGTGATGCCATGTCAGAACACCACATCTAGGTACCACTCACAGAGACTGTCACAGCCAGATAATAACATGCTTCCCTAGATAGTGTACTGTGTTTATCATGCAGATGGCTATGGGACCACCATCACAGCTGTACCACATGCAATCAGCTAGAGGACTGCAATAGATGCAGAGGCCATCAACTGACCATTTCTATCTCTTACAATACACATGCTGCTGCTGTGCAGGTGTACACCTTCACATCCACTAGACAATGTGTGAGTGGGACAGGCAATGTACATCAGGGAAGGGCTTGGAGACTTAACCATAAGCATCATCTGCCACACGCTGAATAGTACAGGGGCAAACCCCTGACTACTCATTACTATTACATGTGCATGACGTTACTACATGTGCCACAAAGGCGACATGTTGCTCTGCTGTAAGAACATGCGTGTAGGTGAGTGAGTGCCATCTGCAACAGATATAGTAGACATACATTAGGTGTGGCACACATGTCAGTCCATGTGAACGGATGCCATTGTCACCACAATCACACTCTCTAATGGACACACATTGACACCTTTTCCAGGGCCACAAATACACAACACAATTACTTAGTTTGCTACACCGCAGTAATGCACAGGACCATATGCACCACATGGGATATCTGGAGGTTCTATGAGCTAGGGCATGTGAAAGTCCTTGACAACTGTTGGTATGCCAACGAGGTTTATACTGGGAGAGACTGTGGTTGGGAGCATCACAACCCACACGCAGACACATGGTGCCAGTACTGGCATGTAGGTATGCATTGCTCCATGGGTGTGTAGTGTTTGGCTGTGCAAGATGGCTGTACAAGGCTGGGTGAGGGGTAATCCTTGCCATTGCGTCACCTGACAATGGTGTGCAGTGCAGGGGTGTAGTGCCTGCAATGTCCCACACAGATGGGTACTGCATTATCTGGCCTGACATCCTGGTTACCAATGTGTAGGGCCATAGCTTTGCAATGCATGCCATGTCTGTGTTTGATAGTCCTTCACATGGATATTGCCTGGGATGTGCATGTCCCACAATACTGTACTGTGACATGTACAGGTGTACCTGGTTTGGCAGACACATGTAGTGTACAAAGCCTGTTATACACCGATATGCCAATACTGGCCTGGTGTGGCAAAACCTGCTTATAGTGAGCTGGTCTGCCCTGCACCTGCATGGATAGTATGATACAGGTATTCCATGGTGTCAATGGCATGGGTCCATACAGGGCACATGTGTACAGCATTGTCTGTACTTAGTGGATCACATCTGATGGCAACACATATGTTGCAGGCATTCAGTGTGAAACATAGTGAAGGCACAATGTCCAAATATATGTGCCTATTGTACCGCTGTACAGGGTACCATGTCCTCTACAGGCCACTGCATTCACACCATGCTTACTATCTGTCCTCAATGTGGATGTTACTAGCAACATAGTGGGATATCCTAGGCAAGGTTGTATGTGCATGGCACATGGGTGCGGGACATATACCGGGTACTAGTGGGGCTGCATACTTAGCTCACCAGGCCTTTTGCCAGATGTATGCATATGGCTTGCCAACACAGTGCTGTGGCTGACTGACAGCTGTACTCCTGGCTGCATACTAAGTTCACCAAGCCTTTTGCAAGATGTATGGGTATGGCTTGTCAGCACAGTGCCGTGGCTGACAGACAGCTGTACTCCTCGTGAGGTGGCCAATGGATACCATATAGGAAAACTACAAAACCTGCTCCCAAACATGTCCAATGGTAAGACAATCACAGCCACCTCTACACAGGCTCTGACAGACAAACACACACTTGCCATGTCCTGTATACAAACCCCCACCATATCACACTGCAGGAACACGTGTTTAGGGCACGCACTATGGCGAATACTACAAAGCACTGTACTTGTCACACGCAGGCATACACACAAACACACACACACACACACACACACACACACACACACACACACACACTTGGCATGTCTGGGATTAGAATACCGACCTAACTATTTTACTACACTACAGCATTACACAGTTACAGAATGCGCTACCAAGATTACTGGGACACAGCACTCCCAGAGGTGTATTTGTAGATGGGTGACATCATCGGCCTTGCTAACGGTGGGTATAAGAAATGAATGGAGTGTGAGCAATATAAAACCATTATTCAGTCCTCAGGCAAACGGGGACACGCACACACACGGCATGTGTGGGACTAGAACACTGACCTAACTACTTTATTACACTACAACATTATGCAGTACAGAACACGCCACTGAGAATACTGAGACACAGCACTCCCAGAGGTGTATTTGTAGATGGGTGACATCATCAGCCTTGCTAACAGTGGGTATAAGAAATGTAAGGAGTGTGAGCAGTATAAAAGCATTACACAGTCCTCAGGCAAACGGACACACACACACACACACACACACACACACACACACACACACACCCACACACACAGCATGTGTGGAACTAGAACACCGATCTAACTACTTTATTACACTACAGCATTACGCAGTTACAGAACGCGCTACCAAAATTACTGGGACACAGCACTTCCAGAGGTGTATTTGTAGATTGGTGACATCATCGGCCTTGCTAATGGTGGGTATAAGAAATGTATGGAGTGTGGGCAGTCTAAAAGCAATTTACAGTCCACTTGCAAATGAGGACAGACACACACACACACACACACACACACACACACACACACACACACACACGCCAGTGGCGGGAACGGAACACCTGCCTATTTGCATATTACTATTACAATACTACTTACTTATGAATCGTGCTACACAGACTACACATTTCAAAGCTGTCATTATGACCTTATGGGAATGCGGACATCAACAGGGATGCTGGCAGTTAAGATGTACATACCTGTGAACCTGTGTGTTTAAAGTAGGAATCCATCCTGACCTGGAGTATGCCCATCTGTGGAATGGACGACTACTACCACTAACAGGGATACACTGGCCATGCCCATACACAGAGGCGCATAACCAACAAAAAGTGTCACTGGGCATACTCACACACTTAGTAGCACAGGGCTGTTCGGAATGCATTATGTGTCTACCTACACAAGGATATACTGGGCATGCTCATACACTTAGTAGCACAGGGGGCATGCTCACACACTTAGTAGCACAGGGCTGGTCGGAATGCATTACTATGTGTCCATCTAGACAAGGATAAACTGGGCATGCTCATACTCCTAGTAACACAGGGCTGACTGGGATGCACTCTGATGCTAAACACGGAAGGCCACAGTGGCCATGCTATTACAGGTAGATGTAAAGAACACATTGTAATGGGCTCTGGTGTTAGTAGTTGTCATTGTTAGCAGGAATGCTGCTCTACATATATTTGACACCTGTCTTTTACACAACATCTGCTGTCATTCTGGGATGACATGGCTGACAGCAGGCAGGCCTTTGTCACAATAACTAAGTGGTGGGGCATCTTTGCAGATGGATGTTTGCTGTGGACAGCTCACAGGTGTGTCATAAGCGGTCCTACAATACCTTGTGTAACTGGTAAGCAATGGTTTCATTAATTGAAGGACATAACACACAACTTAGACAGCAGTCAGGGTGACTGCAAAGGTAAATTACTTGACACCTGTTAATAGTTAAGACGTCCCCTGTGCATATATCAGCATTGTTGCCACAGGAAGTGTCAGTATGGTTTGTAATGCATGCAATACTGGTGTACGTCTGTCATACATAACATGAGCCAGGCAGGTCTGAGATTCACAGTACTGGCATGTGTGGTTGCGTGTATGTCCATATATGTCAGGTATTGTGGAGAATACATCTCATTTGTTACTCACTCTCCTGTACACTAGTGTACACATCTGTACAGACTGCAATGTAGAAAGCAGGACATAGGCAGGGGCGTGTATCTCACACATGTGAGGTATCTGTATGTGCATGACATAGGTATATTAAATACTGAATGCCACAGTGTGTGTATGTAGGGCTGAATGGTCCCTGGAGTGAGGATGTATGTTATCATACTGAACTGATAAGACCCCTCCCACCATCCAGGTTATGCATTCTACTATCTGTGTTGATGTCCCCGATCTTAGGCCGTACTGACTACCTGTACATGTGTATTCTCTGTGGTGCATCATGTAGGTGCACAGTAATGTAATGATGATTTGCACATAGGCAGGGATCCTCACCTCACCAGTAGCAACTGTGTGTGAGTGTGTGCTACTGTGTCGGTGAATCTGTGAATGTGTGGGTGTGTTACTGTGTCACTGAATACATGTGTGTCAATACCTGAGTGTGTGGGTGCAGTTGTGTGTTGGCATCCTGTCATGGGAATGTGTATTACTGATTCCCAATGAGGCATCACACTTCCCACTGGCCTCTACCCGTGTAATCAGCTAGACCACTCTCTTACCTCACCACTCCATGTAACTGTACATGTGATATCACTCTTTATGGATGTCACGTCTGTGGCCACAGTAGCTTAATACACAGCTATCATGCTCTTGGATCGGTAGACGTGTTTGTAACATGGGACATTCTTACTGGTATGTGGCAGCTACACGGTGCATGATGGTATATTCATACATGCCTGTGAGTAGTCCACATTGACATATAGGACACTAACTGCAAACATTGACATCCACCGGCACGTGCAATTAGACCTGAAGAAGGACAGCAGAACATCATGACCAACATGCAGTTACTGTTGTTACACAAGACACATACTGTTACCAGTATTGTACACCTATAGTACATGGTATATCTGCTGCCTGTCAACAGTTCTCAACAATTGTAAACTACATTTATCTTCCTAGTCTGTTCACCCTGTGCATCAGACCATATGAGCATGTCCCTACACCGATGGTGTGGATGTCAGGGATGCAGCACAGGCATCATCATATGCACACAGTGTTAATGTTTTCCAGAGGCCTAGGCTGCACCATTGGATGACATAATGTGTGTGGGTTTGGGCCTTTGATCAAATTTGGCATGTGTGGATGTTATGCATGTCTGTGTTGCAGTGCCCTACATACGTTTCCAGTTCTGTCATGTGTCTGGCCTACACAGGGGTATTAGTGACAGTTGCAGACTGCTCAGGCAAGGTTTTACAGTTCACAGTGTCCGGCCATAGACATGTGATCTGTGCCTGCCAGGGGTTGCACGGGCACTACCAGGCAGAGGTGCAGATTGGGTAATTTCTGATGTCACTTGTACACTGGAACCGTGTCCCTGCTGGGACCATCCTGGGCCATGTGCACGTGGCCTGCTGTGCCATGGTGTGGACAGCACAGCACCAGATGCACTGCTGCTGCTGCCGCCACTATGTGAGCTGACATGTGAAGTAGCTCGTACATGTAGACCTAGCACAGGTGATGTAGCAGACCTACGTCCACATGCCCGAAACCTCACTCCTACCAGATGTTCCAACACAGACAGCTCACGCTCACAGATTGTCATACCATGGTCAAGGACTCCAACCATGTCATGCAACCATCTATCCAAAACTTCAGCAATCTGCTGTTGAGCATTTACCATTGCCTGGATGTTGTTGTTTAAAGAACAGACAGCAGCCCTCTGTAGCCTCTGATCTTCTCTGTTGCACTGTTCAGCACATGCCTGTGCCTCCATTACAGCCTAAAACATGCATCTGGTGACACCAGCTGCTGCACTCTGTCTTGCAGGAGCATGTTGGCACGAGGTCCTCTTATGAGCAGCACTGGCCACGTGCATGTGTGGGGCACCACCAGTCATTTGGCTGACACCATGGTGTGCAGGTACACCTTCCATAGCTCTCACACTTTCCTGTTCCAAGCTACCATGCGCCAACTGTCCTTCCTCTTTGGCCACTGGTGATGGGGTATGTGCAGGTATGGGATCTGTGTGCTGGGATGAGGGGGATATAGATGGAATGGCAACCAGTGGCACAGTTTCAGCCCCTGACAACTCTGTCTGTAACTCAATCATACGTTCATCATCATTGCTAGAATCTGTGGGGACACTAACATCAGATGTACCGCAGGAGGGCAATGCACCTACATCACCTGTGAGGGCAGACAAGAACTGTGCATTACAATCTATACAATAGACACACACACACACACACACACACACACACACACACACACACACACACACACACACACACACACACAGACACACATGCATGTGATATGACAGAAGGCATGCGAAATGCATGTGATATGGCAGACGGCATGCAGGGCAGACAATAATAATGGTAGTTATCATACATCCTGGGTTGCACACAACAGCATGCATGTGTCATAGCAGATGGCATGCAAATTGCACAATCATAGTAGTAGTTAGCATACATCCCTGTGTTACACCATGTAGACCAGCACAGGTTAACAGTACACCTGCCTAATGTGTGGCATATGACCTTGGCAATCACATGTAGTATGACATGTGATCTGATGATGTGTGCAATGACATGCATACATGTTTAACACAATGGTGTCCTGTCAAATATACAGTGGGGCAATGGTGTCCCAATGCAGTGTTGTCTGTCTGCCCTACAGATATACTGCACATTTAGCTGATGTGCATGGCCATTGCAGGGAATCATTAGGCATCTCTAGTGCTATACAACATGAGTTATAGACAGAGTTTATAGCCATGACTGTGTTCAGATACAATACATATATACTGTAGAATGTGACCCACATCACTGAGGTGCAAACACACTAAACCATGATGTGGATGTTGTGACACAGGTCACTGATGAGTATATGGATGACACCCCTGCACATCTGCAACCATATTGCTGCTGCCTGCAACTTTGGCCAGACATGGCGAACACATCAGTACACCATGTCCCACATGACATCTGTGTACCACACACACATGAGGAGCAAGTATGACACTGATGTCCAACACCAGCAAGGGGAATGTACTGTATCTGTGGGCTGATGTGGATGCTGAACAGGTGACTGCTGTTATGTCATGACATCCTCAAGATGTTCAACACATCTTATGTGGTGGATTGATATTACGCCTACACAAGATGTGCACAGGCCTGTAGGGTGTCTAGTGTTCCACATCTACAATATGACCATTATACAAAGGCCATAGTTGGACCATGTGTAGCCATTGTACAACAGGATGTACACACAAGCATATCATGTCTACTGTGTGTGTTGCTCCATGTCTCTGGCCATCCTTCATGGCCATGTGTGTACATGTGTTGTCCAAATTATTGTGACGGGCATCTATTTCACATGGCTGTGTTGTCCCATATGACATATATGCTCCACTGACGACAGGGTTATGCAGATAAAGGTTGGTATGTGGAATATATTTTCAGGTTAGGTAGGCAGTGTTGCAGCCAGGCCACTAGATGTCATGGACATGTCAATATTTCACATCACATTGCGTGACATTCATAGCAGGGCTATGATCCACACCAGTGAATCCTGTGTGCTGGCCATACTCCAGCCCACTGTGTAGTACTGCTTGTATTCACCACATGTGTAGTTCTGATCTCTAGTACATCCCTAAATTGAACAGCATCTCCACCATTGTATGCACAGCTGTCCACACATCTGGCAATGACAGTTTGTGAGGATTCATGTCAGTGAGATGATTCACATAGTTTGCAAGTGTTGCACATGGGTAGTCATTGTGATGCATTGCTAGTCTGACCTGTATATTGTGACAGGAGCATACAGTATGTGTACATGTTGTAAATGGCCACATGGCAGATAGATTTGTGCATTACGATTCCTAATAAATAATAAGAATCTTACCTGCAACAGGATGCTGTCACAGCGGAATGCCAGAGGTACTTAAATAGGAGTAATACAGCAGTATGAGCATAATCCATGCCTGTATAATAGCTACAGGGTGCAATGTGCATAACACGTGCACCAGTACATTAGACATTATGGTGTATGTACATGTGTGCATACACAGAGTGGCATACTATAGTATGCGGCATGTGTGTATACATGCCTTGCATATGATGTTACATTATATATTGTACAGTAACACATGCAACTATATGGAATATAGTTGTTATAGGTGCAGTACTGACTTACCAGGCAACTCCAGGCTCAGTGGTTGAGAGACACCCACCTCCACAATATCAGTTAAGGCTTGTGCATGTGGTTCTGCAGGTGTCCCCAGGTTGGCCAGTAGCTCCTTGGTACGTGAGTGGGAGCTGGGTTGGTGGTCCACCACCTGTTGCACCTTGTTCCCTGGCCATTGCATTTGCACGCTGTTTCGCTCATCTAATGAGGTCTGTACAGTGTCTGCGCACCAGCTGGTATGTGCAGCTGTGACCACCAACATCATTGACCCTCCTGCGAAGCTCCATTCACAGGGCATTCCGCTGCTGTGCATCCTGTGGCACATGGCTGAACAGGATATTGTGATTGTCGAGTAGATATGGGATGAGGGCCTCATCCTCCAAGTGGGTAAAAGGAGGTAGCCTTGCACGCAGCATACATGGAAGACATAATGATGGAGACAGGTCACAGTAATGTACAGAGACATACAGAGCTACAGCTGAACATACATGTGTATCACATTTATTAAGTTTAAATAGTTGTATTTGCAGACCTACATGACACTGACGTGTTTGTATCACACACATGTGACACTCAATTTTGAGTGGATATTATCACCATATATGTGTGTGTGTCACCTGATTACATTGCTCATACTCCATGTGGATGCTGTCTTGATGTGGGCATGTCTGTTTGCCTGTACTGGTGTTCCTACCTATCAGCACATGGCTGGATGTGTCCACATTAAAGCAGTTGACCTTGATGCTGTGTATATGTTACATATAAGGACTTATACTCTTACACTGCCTTAACAGACATGACCTGTAACCCAGCAGACTTGCTCACATAAGGTTTTACATGTATGTGTTCTGCCATATATCACCTGTGTTGCACATGTGATACACATTGGGACACTGGCTAGGATGGATATCAACTATAGCATGTACAGTCAAAGTCATCTAGTGGGCTATATGCCATGGGCCATGTATGAATCTAGGATGAAAGATGAAAGGTTACCTGGCAGTAGCCGACAGGTGGGTCTATGGGGCCAGGTGGTGCGGTGGCACATTACTAATCCACTGGGTTAATGATACATTTACCATGCGGTCATCACACCATGTCTGAGAGGGGAGTGATGTGCAGCTTTGACGGACAGGAATGCATAGTATGGCAGGACTGTGTAAAGTGTATGGGACAAGGATCTGTCCAGCATGTGGACGGTGGATGTCCATGAAGTATTTGTTCGTGATCAGAATGAGTACGTGTAGCATGTCCAACATCACCGGGTTGGACATGGATTTATTCAGGGTATGCATCATGCTACATAGTGGAGATGTGGAATGGGAAGTCTGGTGTAGGCCATCTGCACGTGGCCAAAACCCCTTAAAGGAAATATGTGATCTGATATGGGTCACTTGAGTGTTGTGTATGGCTAGACAATGATCTCTAAATTCATGGATGGCAGCCTATCATTATTAGGGTTGCCACATATGACTACCTGACAGGTGTGGTGACGTAGCTATCATAGGAAAGACAACTTCCCAGCTGCATCCCTTACACACAAGTCCATTATGTTGGTGGTAGTTCATGGGTACAGGGTTATTAAAAAAAGATGATCCAGCACAAAGGAAGATAAAATCACTAGGCTTTTATTGTGACAACTCCATCATGCTAACCGGTTTCAGCTAAGACATAAGCCTTCTTCAGTGCAACAGAAAATTCAGTTAGAGCACATCCTAGTGTCTGCTCATATATCACAAAATGTAAAGAGATACATGCAAACCAAATAAATGTGAGATAGAACTACCAAAACAAAATTTAGCTTAATTCATTCAGACCAGGTCTGAATAAAGCTCCCAGCCTGGTAATCCAAGAGGACTCCATATAATCTAATATCTCATGCCAACCTGCTTTGGAGGTTCTGTGCATTTGAATTTTGTCAATTATGATAAACTTGAATTTAGCAGTTTTATGTATGATAGTGTGTTTGTATAGGGCGTTGGAAGCTCTGTTATTTCTAATCTCGCTTAGGTGTTCACTTATACGGAGCCTAAAGGGTCTAGAAGTTTGTCCTGCATAAAAAAGATGAACATGTACATGTAGCTAAATAGATTAACCAGTCCCTGCTACAGTTACCAGAAATTCTAATCTGATACACTTTGGAAGTGTTACAGCTAGTATATTCTTTACTTTTGAAAATGTGTGTACATGCACTGCAGTGACCACAAGGAACGCAGCCTACCAAAGAGTCACCAAATAATGTTTTCTGCATTGGGATGGGTGGCTTATAGCTTTTAATAGTATGCAAAGATCACAACTTCTGGAATATCAACATGGAACCACTGGACATAACACACAGACATCCCAACCTATCAGATTAGTCACTACATTTGGAAGCAATACCCCAAAATTCAGGGATATTATTAACAATCATTGGGATATTTTGTGGGTGCATGAACATCTGAATGAGATATTGCCAGATAGATGTGCTTTTTCCTACCATAGGGGTAGAACTATCTATTCACATCTTACGCATTATAAAAGGTATAACCCACCTGAAACCGGTTTGCATGATGGAGTTGCCACAATAAAAGCCTAGTGATTTTATCTTCCCTTGTGCTGGATCATCTTTTTTTGGATGCACATTTGCTCATGGTTTGATCTGTGCACTCGGTCTACCCTGCGTGGCCTTCGTTTGTTCCTTACAGGGTTATTAACATAGGGGTGACAATGCAATATGTAGCTGTCAGATTGTGGCCATATGTCACACACACCTCACCCACAAAGCCCCTTCTGTATGTTGCCCATAACACTCCTGAGTCAGCTATTGCTCCTAGGTCAGAGTCATTTGCATACTTCAATAGGCAGATGGCTTCTGTTTGTCTGTGAGGTATGGACTACAATGAGGGGGAATAAAATTCATTAACCCTGACATACTGTAGCTGCCACTGGTGTGATGAGCATGTATTATTCAGACACCTTCTGTAGTGTTGGTTCTGCCAGCAGTCCTGTTGCAAAACACTCCTATGATATAGGAATGTACATCTAGTATACTGATTGTAGGTGGTACACAGTGTGGGTGATGATGTCCTATGACCTGGCAAGGTTATGATATTCTTTTGACATCAGCCTTACTGTCATCTACATCTGTACTGCTGATATCAATTACTTGATCAAGGTTCATGACCTTCCAGACCAGACTCAGAAGGGTAGTAGTGCAGTACTTCCCATTATTAGTGGTGTCTCCCCCTTTGTGGGTTGTGATACCTGTTGGTATACACCATTCAGTGTGTACACAACCTGTCATGGAGCTATGTTTTACATGATGTGCACATGGGGAGCATCTTGTTTCACCATATGTCTATGATACAACCTGTGATGTGGACAGGTCCCATACAGCCTGAGTGCAGCTTGTAACTGCATAGTTGTGGGTACAGGGGCCCTGTGGTGTACATGGATATATGCTTATGCACCTGTTGGGGGGAGGGGGCCATGTGTTTATGTTATCCAAGACACTATCTGGATTGCTTATTCATGCTCAACACTTGTTCAGAACTTGTAAGCACTATGTAAGCTAATAATTACTATAGCACTCAATCTTCCTCATTACCTAGAGGTAAGGGTAAACAGGTTTTGTACATACTTTTCTCACTTGCTTAGAATAAAATAGCTCTTGTACTCACTTTCCTCACTTATCTAGGTGAAAGTAGTTTCATATTCAGGCATGTCCAAGAGTCAACTGCCAGTGTTCTCACCTGTCTATCTGATGAATCTGGACATCTTGAGGCAATGTACACATTGTCTCATGTACACAGACAAGCCTCTCTGCCTACCACCCAACACTACAACCTGTGAGAGATGCACTCATCTAGCCAAACTGGATGTAAAGGTCTCTCCAACCAAGCCAGACCCTGACAGTCATGTGAAGAAGGTAAACATTCGCACCACACCACACTCATCACATAGTCTCACTGAATCTACCCCACCATTAACTGGGAAAACTACTAGCGTACCAACACATTAGCTCGACACATTCTGGAATTTATAAACACCAATGCCCTGAATCAACATATCCACACACCCACCAGGGGCAACAATATCCTAGACCTAGGTATTACCAACATGAGTGACCGGTGCTCCAAACGTGAAGTCAACTCCTCCTTGGTCCGATCTGACCATGAGCTGAACACCATTGATATCCACATCCCGCCCCCACCCCCCATTAAGGGAAACGCAGTATAATATGTCTACAAAGCCAACTACATGCTTCATAAGACAGACGTAGTGAACATCATGACACCCATGCAGATGGACAATACTGTTACAACTGCTGAATCCTACACAAATGCACTCTTTTAGCACTTACATGAGTGCATGGCTTGTGCTATCCCAAACAGAACCAAGATGCTATACACCTAATACTCCTAATTAAGGAAACCAATCTGGTGGTCCCCTGCCATAAACAAACTGTACTACAGGAGGAAGACACTGTTGCAAACGAGTGTACAATCCCTTGCGTGGAGGAGCTCCCTGGCCAGCCTCAGTAAGAAGGTGAGATCCCTTATAAGATCATCCAAAGCTAGCTATGAAAACTAAAACACCACTAATTCCAACAACAACCACAAAGCATTCTACAGCTATGTCACATAGCTCAATGTCAACAACCAGATCTTCTCTGAGTTACAGCACAAAGGCACGGACATTACAGAAACAACTGATATTGTCAACATCCTGGCAGATAGGTTCAGTGCAACCTTTCCCCCCTCCCTTTTAAAGCTGCACACTCTAAAGCCAATACCACAGCATCCATGACACCGGATAACATCCCAAGCTGCGTTTTACATGAACATCAGAACGTACTGTCTCTCCACCTACGCACCATGTTCAATAATAGCCTCACATCAGGCATAGTACCCCCTGAATGGCACACAGCAACAGTTATCCCACTCCACAAAGGTGGTGCCACAACGAACCATGGGACCTATTTCCCTATAGGTCTGACTAGCCTGGTCTGCAAGGCTATGGTGCAAATCATGGATCTCAGTCACAGAGACATTGGGTACCTTCAAACCTTTGACCACTCCCAGTTTGGAATTGTTAAGGGCAGACCATGCCTCCTAAACCTGGTGGACTTTTTAGAGACAGTTACCAAGGCATTAGATGAGGGTAAGGAGGTCCACACAGCCTACCTAGATTTCTTATAGGCTTTCAACATCATTCTTCCTTCTGGTATTATCAACATACCCATCCGCCTAAACATTAACCCCTACGTCATGTGATGGTTTGTAAAGTGGCTCACGGACAGAACCCACACAGTGGGAGTTGCATACCCTAGGTCTGACTGTATACCAGTTACAAGTGGCGTCCCCAAGGGCTCAGTCCTAGGACCCCTCATGTTTGGTATATACTTCTCTGATGTACAGGCAAACACAGGAGGGCTTTGGCTGAAAAGGTTTGCAAATGACTGCAAACTAGGGGGCATAATTGTTTCCCCAGCTGTTACAGACACCCTCTGGATGGGTCGCACTGAGACGGATACCTGGTGTTAATATCATGGCATCAAGCTGAATTCCTAAAAGTGCATAGTCACCCCCTTTGGATATAACTAATTACCCTCTGACTACCACATAGGTGCTAGTCCTCTACATACAGAAAAGGTAATAAGGGATCCGGGAACCCAAGTAGATAGCAATCTCTCCTTTGATACCCATAATGACAAGGTGGTTAGAATATCCTTCTACATGGCCCCCCTAATCTGTAATGGGTTTGCATCCAGATCAAAGGAGGCCATTGTGACTCTACTCATGACATATTAGACCCATTAAAGGATATGACACCCCATTTGGGATATACCTTACAAGACAACTGCAACAGCTTGGAAGACCACACCAGTACCACAACAAGAGGATTACTGACCTCAAACAAATGACCTATGCAGCCCAACCTAATAAACTCCAGCTGTACTCAGTTGCATACCGCATACTCACAGTTGATCTCTGCTTGACATACAAGGCCCATGTCCAACCCTGTATTGCTGGATATGCTCCACCTAAACAGAGGCCCCTGAGAGCCACATGCTCTATGGATATATACCTAACCACAACAATGAGTAGGACGTGCTGCATGGATAGATGCCTGACCCGGACACTTCCCATGCTTTGGAACATGATTCCAATGTACATCAGGCAGAGCCCCTCACTAGCACTCGTCAAGGGAAACCTTGACTTGTGGATGGGAGACAGACATGTACCCCGGGGATCACTGCAGTGGCTCTGCTGGACAGAGGCACAGGGAACTAATGGCTCTGCCGTTCAGAGGCACAGGGAACCAACCTATGGGGGTGTCGAAAGCCAACACACTCTAGCTAGGCTTACAAATACCCTTGATAAGACAGCCTAGTACCTACCTTTGCACATATTACATGTCTTATGTGCAGGGATAGTTAACTAGCTCTTCCATTTTACTTTGCTATCATGCTGATAAACTGTTGGGTGACTAAAAGACATATGTATCCTGTTATTGTGTGTTGTAAATGCCAATAGACATAACTAATGTTTGCCTAACATTACAGTAATGCGATGTAGCTTGTAATACATATCTGCCTACAATACTGTACATTACTCAGTTATTGGCACAATATTCCACAATGCAAATCATAATTGTACAGTGGCCCAAACTTCGACATGTTATTGTCAGTAATACACCCATCCATATGGCTACAGTTACAATATATCAACATATACTATACCCTGTTATAGCACATACTTGTTGGACCAGCCCTGCTATGATGTGTATATATATATATATATATATATATATATATATATATATATATATATATATATAATTATCTATCTATATATATATATATATATATATATATATATATATATATATATATATATATATATATATAAACATACACCTTTCATTGGGTACATGCCAGTTTGTCCTATTTCAATGCATTCCTATCTTTTGTGTTTTATCCAGTCAGAATACACGACTGCCATTGGAACATCTCAGGTAGCTTAGTGGTATGTTATTGTGATGAATGTGTACATGGTTGCGTGTTCTAATCCTTGTAGTGATATCTTACCTCTCAGAGCAGGCACTGGTAGTGCAAGGGTGATTAATGCACATTTCAGCAGTTATGTGTTACACATATTTATTATTCTGTGGAGAATTACCTATATATACAAGCTGTGTTTAAGGTATACTATGTAACATGTAAACATCTGTGAAGATTCCTGTCAGGGATACTCCCCATTATTTGGAACTACATCCCTGATTATATTATACAAAACCCCTCACTAACACTCCAGGTAATCCTTGCAGAGTGGGTGGTGAACAGTGGCTACACCCCAGGGATCCCGCAATTGGCTCTGCTCCACAGAGGGACAGTTAGTTAATCGATGGGGTGGTGACAGCAGACACATTTTTCCTATGATTATGAGTGGCCTTGGCAGTTGGGCATGTACCTGCCTATGTATCTATGAACCTGTACATACAGTATGGACACATGCTGATAGCTTAATTTACTGTTCAGGTATTGACTTACCTTGTGCCAATGGCGGTTGTGTTTACAATAGTTGAGGGCTACTTATGTAGGATTCACACAGTAGACCACCTATACATGACAACTTACAGGTGGTCGTGTGTGTGTGCCATCCATGCTTGTTGTGTGTGCAGGTAGATAATGGTGTCAGTCCATGAGTGCCTACACTGTCAGTATGTGTGCTATACGTTCCCTCTTTGCCAAGGCATGGGCATACTGGGCATGCCTCTGTCTGCCTACTGGGGCTAGCACAGGGTGTTCATGGTCTGAGTCCCTCTGTGCCTGTGGGTCCCTTGGCAATGGTGGTGGGCTGTGAGGGCTTTCACCATTCTGTCCCTGCTGCAGCTGTTTCCGCAGGATCATATTGTGTAGCAAGGCACATACTATGAAGATGTGGATACAAGTTCCTGGAGAGTACTGCAAGGCTCCACCAGATATGTCCAAACAACGGAACCGTGATTTCAGCATGCCAAACACATGCTCTATGATGATTCTGGTTTCTGCATGTGCCTCAGTATGGAGTTCCTGCATGTCTGTGTGTGCATTTCTGATGGGAGTCATCATCCACGGTTCCAGTGCATAGCCAGCATCCCCCACCAGGTGGCCATATGGAATGTCCCTCTTGGCAAATAACTGATACAGCTGTGAGGCATGCTGGATGTGGGAGTCGTGATAGCTTCCAGGGCTGCCAGCACACACATCCATGATAATGCCCTGGGCATTGCACATGACCTGGCAGTTGGAGGGGAATCCCTTGCAGTTTATGTATCGCCTACCCTGCTCACCGGGGGGGTGACTTGATGTGTATGTGCATGCAGTCTATTGCACCCAGTACCTTCAGGTAGTCTGCCACACAGTGGAAGAGACGCATATCGCTGGCCATCTCCTCCTGCATTCGGGGGAAGTATATGTGCTCATTGGCATGTGGTAACATGGCATCCAGGAACTGGTGGAGTACCCTGGATGCTGATGCCTGTGAGATCCTCTTGATATCCCCAGTTGGCCTTTGGAAGGTACCTGTGGCTAGTATTCTCAAGCTTACACATATCTTCGTGTCCACTGAGATGGGTTCCCCTCTGTTACTTCTGGCTCTGAGGCATGGCCGGCACAGCTCAACAAGTTGCTGTATGATGTCTCTGTCCACCCTGCAATGCTCTACTATCTCCAGATCATGTAGGCCCTGGTAGGTTACCCTGGATTTGAACACTCTTCTCCTCCTCCAATGCCTGAGATGGTTGTTAGCATCATCCTCCATACCACCATCAGTCTCCAACACATGCTGGTGAATCAAAGCTATGGCAGCCCCTAACATTTACATATTAAAAGTTCAATGTCTGTATGCACCAATGGCGCAGAGTGTCTGGGAATACACAAGTGTGTGTGGGGGGCTTTCACACCTTATACTATTGTGCAATGGATGATGCTGGTGTAATTGGGTGTGTTTGTGCTATTCCAGCTGCAGGGTATCTTAATTATTGGTTTTACCGCAGGTACTGCTATTGTGGGGCCTTTGGTGTTGACTTAGGCTTGGCTGCCATGATTCATCTATTGCCCTTTACTTCAATTTTCAACCCGATTCCCCTCCCATTGTCAGGCATGCATCCAGCTGCTGCCTTTCTTGTTTTGTACTTTCACAACCCAGGATCGTGTTGGAAAATGTGTTATGTAGCTGATTTACTGCAAGTTTGCTTTGTTCTGCTTTGACAGTTCTCTTTTTTTTTGCTGTATGGCACCTCCCCTTTCCTGTTCTGCAGGTAGCTGCTAGTAGCCTTGTTAGCTGTTGTCTATGGCCCACTGTAATTTTCTAGGTGTTAACTACTCATTTGTACTCCAATTACCATGTTGCAGCATTTCCTTATTGTCTTCCCGTATCCTTCCTGTTTCAGCTGTGGTACATGCCATGCACAGCTGTTTACTGGGTTTCATACGTGTTTTCATCCACATTCACATGAACTTTTGGTTGCCTTGTGTGCTCTCAGCTAAGCAAAGCTATGGCTACTTCCACACCCCTATCCTGCGGCTTTACTTAGCAACACACAACATAGATTAGCAATGATCCAATGTGCTTACAGCTACGGTGGCGCTCCCCTCTCTTGATGTCATGTTTACCTCCAGGCCACTCCTTGGTGTTGTACCGCTACGCCATGTGGTACATCCGTACGCCGGTGGGGCATTTGTGATTCATTATTACTAGACTCATTTGCATGGCATTGACCTCAAATTCCTAGCTACTGCATGGAACACTGTCACAGACCCTTAGCAACCCTTGCGCCATGGTTGTGGTGTAGCATGCATGCCATTGACTATTATGGGAATATCATGAATTGTGTTACATTGCAGTTTTATGACATCTAAATATATTTTCCTTGTGATCCCATTTGCACACAGATGCATTGCGGTTTTACTTTGCGTTAGTGTGGCCATGACATTAAATGTTATTTTTTTTATGTTGTGCATGTTGTTTTATGCCATTGGCATATATTAACATTATAATACATTAGTTTGGTCCACTTTCATGGCTCCGATTTTATGTTTGACAAAATGTAAACTGCTTTTTTTGGTTTACATTTTTACATGCTTACACTATGCCTGCTACACTTCATGAATCGCTATATACCTTCATTTGCATGCTACACTGCTGCACATGAGTTAATTAGCATACATCCGCCGGGAGCTGCGCAGCTCTGGCGTAAGCTGGTAGTGCACATGGGAACAGCTCGCACCTGAATCGCTTGACGGCCATATATGGCAGTAGATCACCAATGCTACCCTGGCACCTGGCTCAAGCTTCATGAATCCTGGGGAGAGACTTCAAACATGTGCTGCCTGAAACTTCTAATAAGACTTTTACTTGGTGTCAGCAGTTAAAAAGTTGTTTTGAATGTGAATCTAATTTGGTAGGTAGGTGTTCAAATCCAACAATATGTACATAGTATATGCATGATAATAGTAAGACAGTGACTTATTGAAAACATCTGAAATGCATGCTTCCACTTAGTGGTAACAGTTACACAGGGAGAGAGATCCTCTTACTCTTGTAGTCTCTTTTAGGTAAAATATATGCATTGCAACATGCAACACACTGCTCAGGCAACAACTTCAAATGTGTGCTGTCTGACACTTGAAATAAGACTTATTCTGAGGTGTCAGCAGTTAAAATACTGTTCTATAGAATGTGGAATTAGGCAGGTGCTCATATCTGGCAATGTCAACATATGTGTTTGTGTATAAGACAATGGTGACAGGCAGGACTGAAAGACCTAAAGAATGTGGAGTTAGGCAGGTGTTTGAATTTAGCAATATAGAAGTGGTCTGTCTATGATAGCCAGGAGTGAATTCATTAACATATGTAAACAGTATAACTCAAACTTGCATAAACACTGTGGCTATAGAGTTTTAGTTACACAAACCCCTTATTATGGGAGCCATATCCATTCAAATACACTGCTGATGTCATCCTTTAAAGTGTGTGCTTTCTTACTCCTCTGATATGACTTCTTCAGTGGCATCAGCAGATAATATGCAGTTCTATAGAATGTGGACTTAGACGTGTTTATGTCTAGCAAAGTGTAACTCTGGAATCTGTAAGAGACTACTAATAGGCAGGACTGGCTTTTTTAAGAGATTGAATGTGTACAATTTCACTTAGTGCAAATATTTGCAATAGCAGAAAGAAAGCCCGAGTTTTGTATTGCCTTTTAAGATAGGCATTTATTTGTTCAAGCATAATATTTGAGTTATCCCTTTAAGTGTCTGTTTTGTGACAACTATGTTATGATTTCTTGTGTGGCATCATCAGTTACTGCACAGCCCATGTATGTTAAGATCTTTGAATCCATTAGTATGTAGCATGCATTATCCTATTCTGAATCAAATGCTAACAGGTAGGAATGGCTCATTCCACTGATCTTGATGTGTGAAATGTTACTATTAAGGGAGCCCAAATGCATTCATAAACAATGCACTGGTTATCTTTACAACTGTGCTCCTTCTTGTAAAAGTGCTACGACTTCTCCTGTGGCATCTCCAACAACTTCACATGTCTACAGATGGCTTGACTTAAAGGGCCATGTGTTCTTATCCACTGTAAAAAAATGGATGTTGGCAAAATTTATTTATTATTTATTTTATTTTATTTTATTTTATTTTATTTTACATTTGTTAACCGGGCTGGTCTAACTGGATACATATCTCAACACATCTGATATGTTATATATTTTTTGATGGATGGGTGATCTTCATCCAGTAATTGCTGTACTTCCTGTGACTATGCCTGTTTTAATGATGTATATATTGTATATTCCATTGCATGATAGCACAAAGCAGCATAAGTCATTGATGATGGGGACTTTTTATTGGCATTTCTTGTTTTGGGGCAAACAGTGCTGAGAATTTGCATAAGGCCACATGATTCTGCTAACTGTCATGCAATGGGGGGGGGGTGCTCCTCAGTGGGCAACAAACATTTTATAGGCCTGTCTACAAATGCTTTCAATTCTAGCAATTTTTACAGTTTACTGACAACCGTATTTGATGGTGCAAATGTCTGTGAGGTATGTTGAGTTTTATGATCCAGATATTAGGATTTGTTGCACAATGTAGTCATTTTCCAACAAGTTCTTAAAAACCCTTCAGTTAGTGTTTTAACTGTGTATGTGAGATGACAGCAGCTAATACACACATATTGCAATTCTTACATAGGCATACATGATTTTCACTCCCACTACTGAAATTCTTACATAGGCATACATGATTTTCACTCCCACTACATAATACTTTGAAACAACGCATGCAACAGTTGTTATTGCACAATAAAGAAGTAACATACATTTTTATGATTTCTTCTTATTGGGGGTAATGTTAAGTGGTTTGGCCATCACAGTTTTAATCATGCTCACATTAATACACAGACATTCTTACAGTTGGTATTAAATTGCCTCTACATGACTGTTTCTAGCAAAATTTCCACCATGCCACAGATTTCCTGACACATCCCACATCTCCCTTGTACATACATCTAACCTGTTATGGCTTACATGTCTGTAACAATTTATACAGAATTTCCACCATGCCAAAAATTCCTGACACATCCCACATCTCCCTTGTACATACATCTCACCTGTTATGGCTTACACGTCTGTTACAATTTGTGCAGCATAATGATTTGTTTCTTGTTCCACATGATGTTTCTGTGTCATGCCCTTGTGGATTGCACAGTATAACGATTTGGATGTGCTCTGCGTTTCATATGCACTATCAATGGTTTGTGAACATTAGGCTGATGCATTTTTATTTTTTCTATCTGGCCATACATTGATGCATTTGCTTTCCCAGTATTCCTGCATTAGTCGTTTGATACATACTCCCATGGGCATTCCTAAACTTTAAGTGTACTTCTTTTTCAACAACACATTTTCCTTAACATTTATTGACTGTTCCTTAACGTGACAGACAATGTTAGTGATGCTACCATGTCCATGAATTCGCTAATTGCAAGGCATAGCAGTACAAATCTTTTTTGTACACTTTGATAAGATTTCCCTTACTTTTATGTATTCCTAATTTATCTTTCCATTAATGTGCCATGCACATGCACTTGATTATGGATCTCAGGCTTTTTGGGCACACTCCTTTGTTTACATTGTGTACACGAGCCCTGCCTTACTTTGATGTGGATATGAACTTGTGTTGTGGACTCTAGCTGAGGCCATCACATAGTGTATTTTGGTTTCTTGCATATTTGATTAGCAATGCTGCTCATCAGTGCAAAGATAGATGATTATGTTAGCTCCACTGTGGCATGTACCAATGTTACTGAATCCCTGGATATGCCTCTTAAACTTCAGTTGACGTTTGGACTTGCATCTGAATCAGTTTTTCTTACTTTCTTTCAATTTCAGGCAATTATACTCTATATTCAGAAACAAAATATGAGCCTACTGCAGCTGAAGCAGGTTTCATTGCAGTACTCCCCTACTACAAAATAATCTTGGAGTTCAGGAATAAAATCGAGAGTTAAAGATACTAGCAATATAGTATGCCCCGTCATTACCAACAGGCTTCTCTTTAGTCAGCAATTGAAATAGTTACATGGTTGTACATATATAATTCCAGTGCTGTAATGAAAATCACATTTTCCTTGCTGTTCAATTTTTTTTTGTATCAATACCCCTGTTCTACTGATTATCACAAAATACTTGGCAACGACTGTACATTCAGAAGGGAAGACAAGATGGTCAGTTGGGTTCAACTTTACCAGTATGCTAGCTTGTACAGCACATGGCTCTTCTTTTTTCACAGCTGAATGAAATGCCTAAAATAAGGATATTTTTCATAATTTTCTTCTGATAAGTTTGCTGGAAGTAACGTATAAAGCAAACACAAGCCTCAACAGATTGCCCACTAATGCAAAACATTTTTAAGAATTGCACACTGTCTGAAAATTATTTTTACCAAAACAATTTCATCCAGACACCTCTAACTTTTCTATTACTTCTCTTAACAATACTTCTATCAGTGTTGTTTCTCACACAATCAACTGACAACCATCTCAAGCTTGAGCTGCATATGAGTAACAACATACAAAAAATAATAATCAAAAACTAGGAATGTTGTATAGTTCTAAAAAATGTATCTCCAAGACTGCAAAAGTAATCCTTGAAACCACTTATATATTACCCTCTCTTCCATAAGTTTCCATTATTGTAATCAAGCTTCACACTTCCCTCAAAGGAAAACTCAGTCAGTACTATAATAAAATAGGTAAATTTGACACTGGGCAAGGCCACTACTCACAACACTGTTCTGCTCTCCAGTCCCAAAATTAGCTTGAACTACCCCACCTAATGACATTCAATCAATTAAACACACAAAATACTGTAGAACTCCTCATTTCACAAATTATGTTACCATTACTTCAACATTATATTCTATCATGCCTTCATTCTTCTCACAAGTATCTACTATCAATTTACAAACCTCAAAGATCTAATGGTGTCAGTCTGTACTCTCACTGTGCTGCCAAATCACAGAATAGCATTCCAGAATCCAACAGACTTATACCTCACTATTTTTCTTTTAAGACTAGATTAAAAGAACATCAATCCAATAACAGGATCTGCCCATGCTCCACACCATCACAGTATCCATTACTATTGCCCATCTCTCTCTAATTCTACTGTACTTTTCTCCTGATCCACCCTACAATCCCATCTTGCTTACCCTCCTTTCTAGCCTTCCCTTAGATAATACCTTAACTATCATATACTTTTTCTTTCTATGCAAACTCTAACCTTTCTTTATCTCAGAAGCCATGACAGTAATTTACTGCTAAAATTTCTCCAGCTACAGTCTGTATCATGTGTTCCAACTTTATTACTTATTTGTCATGTATTATTGCAAAACATATATATTAGGGATTATCAAGTATCATGTACATAGTGTGCGCAAACTCTATAGTTTCTTTTGCTGTATCCACAATTTATAGTTTTCTAATATTGTCCTAGATTTGATGTCCTAACCATACTGCTTATTTTGTATTGTATCCAAAAATTGTACTTGTGTTATATTGTCTTAGTCATTGAAAATAATGTCAAATTGTAATTTGCTTAATATGTTACCAGGAGCTTTTCTCTCCGGACCTCTGCTAAAAATGGGAACATACCCAGTCGGACTTTCCTGGTAAATGAATGTCAAATAAATAAAGCAACAAGGTTTCTGGTTGTTTATTTGCCAGTTCATTCACCATTATTTCTTCCCCTCAAGTGTGACAAGCCTTAACATTGTATGTTAACTTGCAGAGATATCTGCAAGGTATATAAAGATAGACCAAAGCATACTGTGCTGAAGTAAATGGTCAATTTCCTCTGATACTATGCATGATGGACAGTACAGTGTTACCACAATTAGAAATGTTGCCTTACAGTTCATGTTTTTTTCTGTTCAGGTCGTGAATGGAGCATTTTTTGTGCAGCGTATGGATGGCCTTACTATGACCGTGTTGGTTATTTTCAAGGTGTTTTGCTTTCCAGTCATATCTTAAAAAAAAAAAAAAAAAAAAAAAAAAAAAAAACATGATTTGGGCATATTTGTCACCCTTCAGATTTAATTTAGGGGTGTATGTACACATTCTGCAATAGACTGTTGTCCAGTCCTTGACAGGTATGTCTTGCACATTCTGCAATAGACTGGTGTCCGATCCTTCACAGGTATGTCTTTCCTGTCCCCATTAAGTGATGGCATAAGCTATTGCTTATCCATGCTCATAAATTGGATCAAATGTGTAGTCAGAAAATAAGTTAATGAATGGATGAAAAAAAGAAAGAAATAACTGTATGTGCTAGATAATACAAGTGAAGATAAAGATAGCTATTTAAAAATAAGACATATAGTCAAATAGCATTTTGAGGTTTCTACCAGTCATAAATATATGGACACATATGCTGAATTATTAATATCTTTGAATCCTTGAATGGTGACAATAAGCACAGCATGGTTTAGAACTATAAGACTGTGGGCAGGATTCACGAAGGCTTGCACGGAGTCTAAGAGTAGTGTAAGACTCCATGCAGCCTTCGTGATCCAGGAACAGCCCAAAGTCCGTGTAAGAGACCAGCTAAAACGTCTCTTACATGGAGTGGGCATGGATAAGCTAATCACGTCACTTGCAGCCGAATAGCATGCAAATGAGGTTGATTAGCGATCCAGGAAGCCCAAAACAGCCCGTGTAAGAGCCATTTTAGCTGCAGAAATGTACTCAGTTGACAACTGAGTACGTTTCTGCAAAAACCACAATGGAGCCATGTCAGCTCCAAATAAAGGGTGCATATGTGTCAGGCAGCATGCCAATGGCCAAATATGTGGCCATTGGCAAGGTAACCTGATGCAAAAGTAATAAAAATATAATTTTTTTTTTGGCGATTGCCAAAGTTTAAACCCAGCGCAGCCCCGCGCAAATGGGCTGCGACGCATAAAACATAAAAATGAAGGTTATAAACCCACAAATGTGGGTTTTATGCAATACATGGATTTACAATGCAGGGACCAGCAGACCAAAAACAACATGGCCACCGTTTAGTGGTTGCTAAGGGGGGAAGCTGAGTCTAAGAGATGTAACTAATCATTAGTAGGCAATCTGATGCAAATTAGTGTTAGGATACTGAATTCCACTGTCACATAGCAAATGAGCACATTCTGAGTAGTGTAAGAGTTACAGAAGGGCGAGGAAGAGAGTAGGAGATAGGTGACATCACAGAGGGGAATGGCAGAAAGAAATGCAGTTCATTGGAGGTGAAAGTTACATGACAGATGTCAGACACATATCATGGAAAGAGGAGTGCCACAACATAAGCATGGGAAAGTCAAGAAATGGAAGGTGTACACTGTTGCCTACACCAAAGTTTCTTGCTGGGAGTGCATGCGCACGTGTGCGCACCATGAAGCGCGTGTAAGACAGTGTGCACACGTGTAAGGCAGACTGAGCATGTGGGAGCGTGTTGGTAGATGTTTAACACTGTTTGCGCAGGAGTGCGCGCGTTTTAACCTGAATAAGCAGATTCTGAACCGTGTAAGCATGTGTGCGCACGTGTAAGCCACTGTGAGCGTGTTTCTGCTGGTATACATGCTGCTCCCCCCTGAGGAAACAGAAAGGAAAAAGGAAGCAACAGAATTAGTAGGAAGCTAGCAGGGAATACTGCTGGAGGTAGCAGGTGAAAACAATTAGAAGCAGGCAATTACCCAGGCAGAATAGTAGCTCAGCCAAGCACTTAAAACTCTGCAAACAGCAGTGCAGGATGTATCTCTCAAGAGACACTGCAAGACAGGAGTAAGCTATTAGAAGTGAAAACTGAAAAAGCTGAACTCAGAGCAGAAATGCTAGGGGCTGCCATAGCTGTCATAAGGAGACATAGGCGACTTGCTGAGGGTGGTGACAATGCAGATGGTGCCAGACAACCCACAGTGAGGAGACGGAGAAGAGTGCACAGGCCCAGGGTCACCTACCACGGGTTACATGAGCTGGAGATAGTAGAGCGCTATAGAGTGGACAGAGACCTCTTGCAGCAAATAGTCGAGCTGTGCAGGCCACGCCTCACACACAGAACCAACAGAGGGGAACCCATCCTAGTGGAAACCAAGGTATGTGTTGGCCTAAGAATACTAGCAACAGGTACCTTCCAGAGACCAACTGGTGATATGATGGGGATATCACAGGCATCAGCCTCCAGGGTACTGCACCAGTTCCTGGATGCCATGTCAGCACATGTCGGTGATTATGTATATTTCCCCAATGCCCGTGAGGTATTGGCCAGCAATATGCATCTCTTCCAGCAAATAGCGGAATACCCTGAGGTAGTGGGTGCAATAGACTGCACGCACATACGCATCAAAGCACCATCCGGTGAGCGGGATAGGGCCTACATTAACCACAAGGGCTTCCCCTCCATCAACTGCCAGGTCATGTGTGATGTCCAGGGCATAATAATGAATGTGTGTGCTGGCTGCCCTGGGAGCTACCATGATTCCCACATCTGGTATTTGACGCAGCTGTACCAGACATTTGCCAATGGGGACATCCCACACGGACACCTAGTGGGGGACGCAAGTTATGCACTGGAGCCGTGGCTGATGACACCCATCAGAAACGCACACACACCTGAACTGGAACGCCATAATGAGGCACACGCACAAACACGTAATGTAATAAAGCATGTGTTTGGGCTGCTAAAGTCACGGTTCCGGTGTCTGGACACATCTGGTGGAGCCTTGCAGTACACACCAACTACATGTACCCAAATTGTCATGGTATGTGCTATGCTACATAATATGATCTTGTGAAAACAGCTGCAGCAGGACCAGCATAGGGCTGGGCCAAACAGCCCCCACCATTGCCAAGGCCATCACAGGCAGAGCGTGACTCAGAGGAGGAACAACCTGAGCCTGCCCCAGTAGGCAGAAGGAGGCGTGCCCAGTATGCCCTGGCCTTGGCAAAGAGGCAACTCATAGCACATACACTGGCTCAGTAGGAACCCTGGGAATGATACCCCCTCTGACTCACTCAAATAATAACAGGGATGCCTAAACTGACATGGCCTGCTCACAAACATGTACAGGGAGTGTAATATGTGCATCCGACATAGGCAGCCCTGCAGCACCACCTGAGGCATGAATGCCATGTGTTAAGCAATGTAACACCATGTACTATATGCACACCTGAGGACCCTGACTAACATCCTACCCTCACCAAGCATCATGCCACAATATGACAATGAGATGATCAAGTGCAATAATTGGCTGAAGTATTGCAGTTAGTCAAAGGGGATCCAATGTGTGCCAGCCTGGGATGACATGCTGAGCATGACATGATGCTCCACCTGCTAGAACTGGCGTGCACCTATCAGTGCAGGCCGTATGGATACTGGCAAAGGCTGTTGTTACCCACAGCGTGCCCTGAATAGGTAAGGCTCAAAACACAAACCTACCTCCATAGGTATCAGAAGGGATAAGAACCTAGATGTAATGCTACCCAATGCCAGAAGTCGAAACAGCAAGATGCATGCAGTCTAAACTCACCCAGTATGGAGAATGTTGATATCTGTGCTGTAACAGAAAACTGGGTCAAGGCTCACAACAGCACCCTGACACTACCAGGTTACACCTCATACTGTGCTGTACAGCCTCAAAACATGGAACACGCTACAAAAGGAGGGTGACTAGCAACAATTGTCAAGGATAACCACACCCCCATGTTGGTACCACAACAAGAAGCAGCATGGACTAGCCATGGTCAAGTAACAGTGGCTAAAACTGCCCCCCAGTTTATAGCCTGCTACAGACTACCATCCCAACACCAGGAACTGCACCTGGCCTATGCTGGAATACATGAATATATCAAGTCCTCCAAACCACATTATATTGGGTGACTGAAAATACCCAGACATAGACTGGCAGCATTATACTGGCCCCAACACTGTAGGACAAAAGTTTATAGAATCCATAAACCAAAATGCCCAGGAACAACGTACCACTCCCACAAGAGGGGTAAGCATACTGGATGTGATAATCAGCAACATGGGTATTGGATGGCAAGACGAGAAGTGTATTGCTCACTGGTAAAACCAGACCATAGAGTAATCACACCAGATATACAAATCCTGACCACAGTCCCTGGCCAGAAAACCACAGTGAAAAACATGTGTAAAGCAATATTTGCACTCCTCCAAACTGATGTGGAATCCATTAAAGGTCCTGTGCAGGTGCAAAATATGGGCCACACCTCAGAACCTGTAATACAGCCATTCCATGAACACTGCCAAGAATGCTTGGATTATGCAATCCTAAATTAAAACAAGACACAATGCCATACACGCAGGCATCTGGCATGGTGGACACCAGCCATAACCAAACTATGCAAGAGAATAAGGAAGCTACTACATGATAGAGCAAACATAAAAAATGAAGTAATCACTGATCAGTAGTATGGCAATAAAATATGTCCACACATACAATCCACTAATGCCAGCCACAACAAGTTGAATCTGTGAATCTTGAGGCAATGTTACACCTGCCCCAAGTACACAGACAACCCCCAACTCCCCCCAAGAAATACAAATATATGTGAGAGATGCAACCATCTATCCAAACTGGAGGCTGAGCTCCCTCAACTCAGTACTCCCAAAACTAGTCAGGAGGAGAAGGTAACCACACACACCACAAACCCAGTCCCACATAGACCAATCACAACTGCAAACCAAAGATATAAACACAGAAAAACATTCCCGGAGGCCCGAATTACAAACACACCACACCAACAGAGGCCTCCAAAGCAGACACCCAATCAAACAACCTCCAAACATAGCACATGTAACACATAGTACACATAGCTGGTGTGCCAAACAGTCACAGGCCAAAAGGAGAAATCACATGCCTGATACAGTTGTAATAGGTGACTCCATAGTGAGACACACTGCTGTCCCGCACACCAGACTGAACAAGGGAAAGGGTACAGTAAGCTGCCTGTAGGCTGCCACAATACGCCACATAACACAAGTATGCAGGTCACCCCAAAGCAAGTAGAAATATGATGCAGTCATAGTCCATGCTGGTGTGAATGACCTGAGATGTACCTCCCCGGACTACATGAAAAGAGACATAGATGAGCTCTCTGATTATGTAGTCCAGGCCGGTATGACACTGACCGTTTGCAGCATCCTACCCTCACCAAGAATGATGCCACAGTACAAACACGGAAAGATCAGTTATAACAAGTGACACAATTACTGGTGTCATTCCAAGGGGATCCAATGTCTGTCTGCTTGGGATGTCATGCTTGACAAGCCACGCAGCTGTTCCAGGGATGGCTTGCACCTGTTACCCCTGGGCGTCTGGATATTGGATAAGGCTTTTGCCACCTCCACAGAGCCTTTCGTAGGCAAGGCTGAAAAGACTAACCCACCACCCTACAAAACATAAGTGGAAAGAAACATAAGGGTAATGCTGACCAATGCCAGATGTGTAAACCCCAATATGCATGCTCCCGAGGCCATCCCCAGTATGGAGAACATCGATGTCTGTGCAGTGACAGAAACCTGCTGCAAGCCTCCTGACAGCACACCAGCACTACCAGGTTATACCACATATCATGCGTCATGGCCCCAAAACCTGGAACAAAACATAAAAGGAGGGTGAGTATCCATATTCAGCACAGACACCCATACGTCCAGGTAACTGACAATGCACAAGGTATTGGAGTCCACCCATGTGCAACTAACCGTAGGCAAGACTGCTGTACAATCTGTAGCATGCTACAGATCACACCCTCACACACAGGAACCCCACCCAGCCATCCTGAAGACACTGGACAGTATGAATGTCCCACCAAATACCAAACAAGGTACTCACAAATTACCACATAGGTGGTAAACCATTATGTATGGAAGGAGTAATCAGGGAACTAGGGACACAAGTGGACAGTAACCTGTTATGTGACACTCACATTGCCAATGCGGCTAGGAAGACTGTCTACATTGGACACCGTATCATGAAAGGATTCACATCTACATCAACAGAGGTCATTGTGCCCCTATACTGTTCTCTTAACACACCCATAATCTAGTACAATGCCTCATATGGGATGTACCTTACCTGACACCTGCAGCAGTTAGAAAGACCTCAATGGTACCTCACCAACAGGATAAAGGGTCTCACATATATGTCATATTCTACCTGGCTGTAGACACCCCAGCTGAATGCAGTCACATACTGCCTACACAGAGGCATTGCATGCCTGTTGTACAAGGCCATGTCCAACACAGGAGTAATGGACATGCTCCACCCCAGAAAACTCAAAGCCATTGGAGCTGTGAGAGTGAGAGATGTCAACCACAACACATAATGAAATAGGATGTGCTGGAGGGACAGATACATAACCCAGAGGCTCCCCACACCCTGGAACAGAATCCCACTCCATGTTAGGCAGAGCCCCTCACTGACACTCTTCAACAGGAATCTTGCCAAGTGGATGGATGATCGTAGAGTTACACTGGGGGTCTACACTGTGTCACGTCCAGACAGAGGCACAGCAAAGCAAATCATAAATGGCCATAATATTCACATAGCAAGGGGTGGCGAAAGACACACACACTCTGGCTAGGCTAACAAATGCCCTAGGGTGGATAGCCTAGTATGAACCTATGAACCTATGAAGATACAAATTGTACAGGACACTAAGGATAATCCCAAGGCTTCCACAACTGATGGTAGGAACCGTGTTGGGAATTCACAGATATGCTCTGAATCACACAAATATCACAAACAACATACCAAACACACACACATATTGCCAACATACATCCTGACAAGTGCAGTGCAAACCCCCCCCCCCACAGAATGCAAAATATCTATCCCAGCAGACTGCTGGCCCCCCTGACATTGCAGATGCTGAGGTAACAGCCAGCATCTACAAAGCAAAACACACAGCAGCAATGGTATGAGATGGTGTCCTGGGCTGAGTCCAACATGGACTCCAAGACGAATGGAATGCCAAATCACACTACTGCTCAATGTCAGCCTTACCACAGGATATGTACCCAAAGAGCAGTGTACAACAACAGTGGTCCTTCTCAACAAAGGTGTTGCCTGAATGGATACTGAAAACTACCACCCCAGAATCAAGAGAAGCTCGGTCTGCACAGCTATGGAAAGGATCAGCATGTACTGCAGACAAAGATATTGGGGACCTACTGACACCGGACCCTACCCAGTGTGGCTTTCTTAAGTGCAGATCCTGCCTCTAAACATGTTTGACTCATTTGAAACAGTCATTAAGGTCATTGATGAGGGCAATGTGGTCCACACAGCGTAGCTGGACCTTGCAAAGGCTTCTATACAATACCCTACGTGTTCATTATAGATATGCTCACCAGCTTAAATATAAACCCCTATGTCAGTAGAGGGGTTGCAAACCAGACCAAGGACAGAACAGACATGGTCAGACATGCTGCAGCCATGTCAGACTACAAACCAGATATAACTGGCATCCCACAAGGCTTGGTCCTGGGATCTCCCTCGTCTGGTATATATGTCCCATAGGTACAGGCCAACATGGAAGGACTGTGTCTGAACATGTTTGCAGAGGACTACAAACTGCTCACCATATATGACCCTCCAGCTGACACAAGCATCCCATAAAAGGGCTACATAGAAACAGACAACTGGTGCCATAGCCATGTCAGCAAGCTAATTGCAGAAAAGTGTATAGTCAACCCCCATGGATATACAGTAAGTGCCCACCAATTACCACATAGGTGTTAACCCATTACGTACTTAACATGTAATGAGAGACCTGGGGACACAAGGTGATAGATATCCTGCATTGGACAAACATGTGGCTGTAGTTTTCACAGAAACATACCATATACCCACCTAATCATGAAGGTTGTCAGATCTAGATAAGGGGAGGTCATTGTGGCTCTGCAGTCATCCTTCATCAGTGTTACAATTGACTCCAATAGCCCCTGTGGGATGTACCTCAGCAGACACCTCCATCAACTGTAAAGTCCCCAACAGTACCTCACCAGGAGTATCAAAGAGCTTGCACAGATGCCATGTGTTGCCTGATTAAACAAACTGCAGCTACACACACTGCCATACTGCTCACCCAGAGGCAAGCTGTGCCTGATATATAAAGCCATGTCCAAGCTGGTATCAATAAACATGCTGCACCTTGTACAATCTGAATGGCAGTGAGCTATGCACATGAGAGACCTGAACCCCAGCACTGACTTACATAGGACAAGCTGTACTGCATGATCCATAACACAGAAGCCACCCCCACCCATGAGTAAACTCCCAGTACAGGCTATCCATAGAGTCACTCATCGATTCTCCTCAACAGGAATCTTGATGAGTGGATGGGAGATGGTAGCTTTACCCTGGGTATCACTGTTATGTCACAGGTAGACAGAGGCACAGTATACTAACCATGACATATGTCATGGCAAACTCCACTTACAATGTGTGTCGAAGGACAAACACACTCTCCGACTAGCATTAGAAATGGCCTAGGGCACATCGCTAGTGTTTGCAAATGTACACCTATGTTGTGGAATACACTACCAATGTTGGACAAGCCTGGTTTAAGTAGTTCATATCTGAACATAATGCAACATGGTCAGGTGTGCACAACTGGACCCTAACCAGGCTGTTGTGCTCACTATGGAAATGTAAAGCAGTGATAGGACTAAAGCCCAGGATACTGACCACCACAGTCAAAGTACTGAACCAGTACACTATACAGTACTACAGTATTAGGTCAGTGTGAAAGGATGTTGACAACTGAATACAAAGTATCCCATGCAAACCCTGCAGGCACAGTATAATCCCTGTTGTGTTCACACACAAAGCAGTTGGACAGTAACTACACAACATGACACACAACACACAACCATAAACGGGAGATATTTGTTGAAGTTTACACTCATCCACAAATGTGGTGGGCTGCAGAGTTCAAGATATGGAAAGCTCACACTGGGCATGCTCACACACTTTGATAAATGAGATATATGTTAGACAACATGCCATGGGAAGGCTGAACTGGCCATGCTCACACACTTAGGCCAAATCTCATTTTAGCAGTTGGCCACACATATCTGGTATTTGTACGTGTTATTCCAGGAACCAACCACATTACAGCAATCTGCCCAGTGCACACAGTTAAATGA
Organism: Protopterus annectens; assembly: GCF_019279795.1. Taxonomy (NCBI): domain Eukaryota; kingdom Metazoa; phylum Chordata; order Ceratodontiformes; family Protopteridae; genus Protopterus; species Protopterus annectens. The sequence continues at coordinate 1,510,297,073 of NC_056733.1, forward strand.
CTACAGAGACATACGTGATATAGTGGATCCCTCCCATATGCAAACATCTTCCACAGATACACAAGTTGTTCAGACAAACAGGGAATGCTATGGCAATAAAGACCTGCAAACAGTCTATCAGCAACAAATATTGTGCATTTGACAATTAAACATATGGGTGTAGAGGTCAACACTAGGCTGTTTGCCCTAGGGAATGACAGCTTAGCCAGAGTGTGCTTGGCGTCTGCCTCCCCACAGGATGCACATTCCCCTTTCTAAACACTGATGATGTCAGCACCCTATAGGTACAGCAGGAGAAGGGAAGCCTCCCAGTAATGCGAATAGCGCGCTCTGCTAATGCGTCTGTGTTGAGTGTCATAACATACTCAGGTAGGGGTTTAAATCCTGCAAGTGTGAGTGGGGTTGGTGTGTGTGCCAGTCTGTGTGAAGGAAATGTCCCTTTTGGCAACTGGGAAAACACACTACAGGATGCACATTCCCCTTTCTAAACACTGATGATGTCAGCACCCTATAAGTACAGCAGGAGAAGGGAAACCTCCCAGTACTGCGAATAGCGTGCTCTGTTAATGCGTCTGTCTCGAGTGTCCTAACATAGTCAGGTAGGTGTTTGAATTCTGCAAATGGCAAGTGTGTGTGCAAGTCTGTTCGAAGGAAATGTCCCTTATGGCAACTGGGAAAACACACTAGAGGATGCACATTCCCCTTTCTAAACACTGATGATGTCAGCACCCTTAAAGTACAGCAGGAGAAGAGAAAACTCCCAGTAATGCGAATAGCACACTCTGCTAATGCGCCTGTCTCGAGTGTCATAACATAGTCAGGTAGGGGTTTTGAATCCTGCAAGTGTGTGTTTGAGTGGGGTTGGTGTGTGTGCAAGTTTGTGTGAAGGAAATGTCCCTTTTGGCAACTGGGAAAACACACTACAGGATGCACATTCCCCTTTCTAAACACTGATGATGTCAGCACCCTATAAGTACAGCAGGAGAAGAGAAACCTCCCAGTAATGCGAATAGCGTGCTTCGCTAATGCGTCTGTCTCAAGTGTCATAACATAGTCAGGTAGGGGTTTGAATCCTGCAAGTGTGTGTGTGAGTGAGGTTGGTGTGTGTGTAAGTCTGTGTGAAGAAAATGTCCCTTTTGGCAACTGGGAAAACACACTACAGGATGCACATTCCCCTTTCTAAAAACTGATGATGTCAGCACCCTACAAGTACAGCAGGAGAAGGTATGTGGCATGGACAATGACTGAGTCATATGTGTCCATGCCTCTGACAAACCTGTATGCTTGTGTTATGTGGTGGACCATAGTGCCCCACGGGCATATCACTGTGACCTTCACCTTGTCCAGCCTGGTGAGCATGACCACACTGTACCAGACAATAAAAGTGGGTAACACAACTGTGGCAGGTGTGTTGTCTAGTCATACAGGCTGTGACTGTTTGGCACACATGATTTGTGTGCTATGCATTATGTGTGATGTGTTCAGGCATAACGTATGCCTGTGTGCCAGCTGCCAAGGTGTGTGCCGCTCAGGCAGGATGCTATTCTAAGGCTCCACGAATGGCCCAGTGTGTACACGTGCTTGTATTGCTGTCAGTGTAGGTCTACATCAGACTGGTATTGTAGTCACTGTAGTATTGCATGCCACCTGACAGGTTATACCAGTACTGGGTTCAGAGTGCTTAGTCCCCAGTTTGGCTATGTTGTTCCATCTCATACATGTGTTGTACGTCCATGTGTAGGGGAGAGGGTTGACTGTGTACATGTGGCAGCTGTGACATTGCCACATGACCCACATATTCCACAACTGTACCATAGAGGTGTCTGACAATTGACCTTTGCACATGCTACCATAGTATTGTGATTGCCATGGTGATTAACAGCACATAGGGCCAATGGAGAACAAGGTACATAGGTTCATAGGTTCATAGGTTCATAGCTTCATACTAGGTTATCTGCCCTAGGGCATTTAAGAACCTAGCCAGAATGTGTTTGGCTGTTGCCATCCATTGTAAATATATCTTGCCATGCCCTTTTCCGAGGTTAGTATACTGTGCCTCTGTCTAATGGTGACATAGAAGTGATACCCGGGGTAAACCAACAATGTCCCATCCACTCATCATGATTCCTCTTGAAGAGAGTCAATGAGGGACTCTGCCTAACCTGGACTGGGATTTTATTCCAGAGTGAAGTGAGCCTCTGGGTTATGAATCTGTCCCTCCAGCATGTCCTATTTATTTCAGTGCTGAGGTTCAGGTCTCTCAAGCATGTAGCCCGATGGGATTTGGATATTCTCAGGTGCAGCATGCCCATTAATTCCGGATTTGACATGGCGTTATACATTAGGCACAGATCGTCTCTGAACAGGCGGTATGCCACTGAGTAGAGCTGGGGTTTCTTTAACCGGTCAGCATATGGCATCTTTTTGAGCCCTTTGATCCTCTTGGTGAAGTACTTGTGGGGTCTTTCCAGTTGCTGCAGGTGTCTGGTAAGGTACATCCCAACAGGGGGATTGTACTCAATTATGGACCTGATGAGGGATGAGTAAAGAGGCACAATGTCCTCCCCTGATGTAGATGTGAATCCCTTCATGATGGGGTGGGCTATATACAATGCCTTTCTAACCACTTTGGCCACGTGGTTGTCAAATGAGAGATTGCTATCAACTTGGGTCCCCAGGTCCCTAATTACTTCTTCTGTACGTAATGGAGTACCACCTATGTGGTACTTTGTGGGCACTTTGTTTTTGCCAAAGGGGATGACTATACACATTTTTGCATTCAGCTGGAGGCCATGGCTCTGGCACAAGTTGTCTGTTTCTATGAGGCCCCTTTGGAAGATGCTTGTGTCGGCTGGAGAGTCGATTATGGGGGCCAGTTTGCAGTCATCTGCATATTTGGTCAGCCACAGTCCTTCCGTGTTGGCCTGTACCTCCGATATATATATACCAAACAAGAGAGGTCCCAGGACTGAGCCTTGTGGGACATTTGGAGTCTGGCATGGCTCCAGCAGTTCTAACCATGTGGGTTCTGTCCTTGAGCCAGTGTGCAATCCATCTAGTGACATAGGGGCTCATATTTAAGCTGGTGAGCTTCTCTAGAATGCCCGAGTGGTGTATTGCTTTGAAGGCTTTTGCGAGGTCCAGGTAGGCTGTGTGGACCACCTTCCCCTCGTCAATGGCTTTGGTGACTGTTTCAAAGAAATCAACCAGGTTTGAGAGGCAGGATCTGCCCTTAACAAAGCCAAACTGGGTATGAACTAGTGTCTGTAGGTCCCCAATATCTATATTTATGTGGTCCATGATGATCCTTTCCATAGCTCTGCAGACCAAGCTAGTGTGGCTTATGGGGCGATAGTGTCCAGGATCTGTTGAGGCACCACCTTTCTGTAGAGGGACCACTGTTGCTGTACGCCACACTTTGGACACATATCCTGTAGTAAGGCTGGGATTGAACAGTAGTTTTATGTTTAGTTGTAGCACGTCTTGGAAGTCATGTAGGACGCAGCCCGGGACACTGTCTGGTCCCATCGATGCAGTGTGTATTGCTTTGGAGAGGGCGGCTGTCACCTGAGCATGTGAGATGTCAGGGGGCAGCACTCTGCTGGGATACATATTTGCCCTTTTGGTGTGGAGGGGGGTGAGAAGTTTGCACTGAACCTGTCAGCTAGAATGTTGGCAATGTCTGTGGGTTTGGTGTTTCTATTGACATTTTGGACTACCTCTGAGCATATCTGGGAATTACCACCCATGTTTCTAACATAACTAAAGAAAGCCTTGTGATTATCCTTAGTGTCCTGTGCAATTTCTCTCAAAGCTGGCCTTAGACAATCTTATGAGTGCCTGTAGTTATTTGCTAATATTGATCAGTGATGCCTTCCCTTTTTGGGATTTTGCTGTATCATTTAGTAGCTTCCTCCTTCTATTGTGTAGTTTGTTTATGGCTGGGGTCCACCAGACAGGATGTCTGCCTTTGGAGGATTGGGTCTTGGTTTTATTCAGGATCACATGACCCATGCATTCCTGAAGGTGTCCATAGAATGCGTTTATAGAGGAATCTGCGGTCTGGTCTGTAGTTTCCACAGGCCCGGGGGCTTTGAAGGTTTCCACCTCAGTTTTGAGGAGTGTGAATTTGCTTTAGAGAAGTTGTTCACTGTTGTGTTCTGGGCAGGGGGTGAGGTCAGGATGTGAATATCCAGTGAGATTAGTTTATGGTCCGATCTTACCAGTGAGGGATACACTTCTGGTCTGGAGCATAGAGTCCCCATGTTGGTGATGATCAGGTCCAGTATGTTTCACCTTCTTGTGGGAGTGGTAACAAGTTGTTCCATAGCATTTGAGCTCATATATTCTAGGAATCTTTGGCCTAGGGTGTTGGAGCTAGAGTCATGCTCCCAGTCCATGTTTGGGTAGTTGACGTCGCCCAATATAATGGTGTTTGGAGAGACCTTCATATTTCCACTGTTCACAGGACGGCAGAGTGCAGTTCTTGGGTTTGGGAGGGTGGTCTGTAGCAGGCTATAACCTGGAAGGCAGTTTCACCCATTGTTTGTTGCACATGGATAGTCTCTGATGCTTGGTGCTTTGCCACCAACCTGGAGGTGTGGGTATCTTTGATGAATATCAATACTCCCCCTCCATTTGTGGTTCTTCCAAGTTTTGGGGCTGAAAAGCATGGTATGAGGTATAACCTGTTAGTGCTGGGGTGCTCTCGATAGCCCTGAACCAGGCATCTGTTACTGCACAGATATCGATGTTCTCCATGCCAAGAAGAGTTTCGGGTGCATGCATCTTGAGGTTTAGACTTCTGGCGTTGGGTAGCATTACGCACCGCTCTACGGTTTAGCGGTGCTGCGGCCTTCTGGTTTCGGCGATGTAGCTCGCGGGCATTTGTCTCGCGATCTACATGCCGGAACCCATTACTCTTAGTTTCTTATCCCTTGTGATACCTATGAAGGTGGGTTTGTCATTTGAGCCTTGCCTAACATAGGCACTATGGGGGTAGCAAGAGCCTTTGCCAATATCTGAAAGCCCAGGGGTGACAGGTGCAAGCCGTCCCTAGCAAAGCAGGTGGTTCAACAGAAGATGAATATGTGAGGGTGTAGTGCCTGTGATTAGTTAGCAGTAGCATATATGACTGCTCATGTGGACAAATGCCAGGTAAGTCATATGCAATGTGTCACAGGCAACGTGCATGTGAACAGAACAAACAGTGACATTCTGTCAAGTGAGACATGGACATACATATAGTAAGCTATGCAGATGTCACTAGGAGTCCACAGAAGCTCTGTAACTATGCATTGCAGGTGGGATCAGTATTCCAAGGTAATTGCAAGCAAACATGCATGCAAACAAAGCTACAGTAAGCAGGGCTGCATGTAGTCCATTGTACAACAAACAAGCTTTACCACTTCCAGTAGGTAACACTGTAAATATGCAGGCACTATGCACATGTACATGGAAATACACAGGTCAGATGGCTAGGTTCCAGTCTCAGTGCACACAAGTGTACAGACCATGTACTGTCAGGATGTACAATAACTGGATGGAAACCCATGTGCTCATACCTGCAGTAATACACATGTCAAATAACAGACACTGAGCCTTCACTCAGTGGTTCCATATGTAGTAGGATGTGTGCTACCTGGCCTGCCACCACAGTATCCCTGACATGTATGGGGACTCTCCCTCCTGTGACAGTTAGCTTTGTGTGTTGGGGCTGTCTAGCATGGTATAAGATGTGAGCTTGCAGTGCTAGGGTGCTCCTGTGTGTCCTGTAGTAGTCGTGTATTACTGCACACATATCAACATCCTCAAACATCCACATTGCAGAGTCCAGTGTGGGCAACATGCCACTTGCAGTTTACATGTCCATCATTGTGTATTAATACATTCATTACCTTATCCCCTGTGCTACCTATGTATGTAGCCTTCTGTTTACATCCTTACTACCAGTATGCCAACATGTGCAGATGATACACTATGGTACTTACCATGGGTGTAGACAACAGTACATGACAATCACACCCTTACTGCATCAGGCATGCTGTGATATACCCACAATTAATTCAGCACACAGTACTGTTAACAGCATGATACTATTACTACACGTCTATGTAGTCACACTGTGCATCAGCAACATGTTAACCTGTACCTGCACTGATGTTACAGATTGCAGGAGGTGGCACAGTTTCATCATATGCACAGGGTGTGAACTTGGTATGCCTGAGTCAGCCATCAATACCACCGATTGACATGTATGTGTATGTGTGTTGGTGAGGGACAGCAGTACAAGGTGGGGCAATGTTGATGCAGTGTGTGCGTGTATGCAGTAGCCCTAGGTGTTGTCAATTTGCATGTGTGTATGGATGCATACAGTTCCACCTCATGGCTTCCATATACTGGTGTTTGTGGACAGCCACAGATTGTACCTGCCAGGTCATACAGATCAGTGTCTCTGGCCACGGACACGGTACCTGTGCCTTGCAGGGGTGCTACAGACCATATCCGGTACCAACCCAGACTGGGTACTGTCATCAGAAGCAGGTGTTCGTTGACTGGACACAGATTCCTGTAGGGTCTGGCCAGAGCCAAGTGCACGTGGTCTCCTGGGGCGGTCTGATGACAGCACAGACCCAGCATTGCTGGGGCTGCTGCTGGCACTATGGGGGCGGCCGCGGCCCTGTTGTCGTCCGCAATGACTGCAAGCTGCTGCTGTTGCTGGCATACGCCCACGTCGACATCTCAACCGTCCACCATCGCCATGGCTCATGGACATGTAGTTGTGGAACCGGTCTAATATGTCCCCACAACATCTGTCTATGACATTGGTGAAATTACGGATGCCAGCCGCAATGTCACACATACTGTCCATCATGGCTGTGCGACATGCTGTCAGCTCCCTCAGACCCTGTCTGGTGTACCGTTCCATACGTGACTGTGCCTGCATGACAGCCCGAAACATAGCTGAGGTTGTAAGACCTCTGTGGGCACGTCTGACAGGGGCAGTACGCCCACGGATGCTCCCACGAGAACCCCTGGACATCTGTCTGTGTGGTACCATCTCTGGGCCATGCCCATGGCTGCTGTGTGGGAAGGCATGTGCCACAGATACCACATTACCCTGGTCAATGCCCACTGTATGCTGTCCATCACCTAGGGACATTTGGTGACAAAGGATGTATTGGCAGGATAACTGTGCCAATTGATGGGGTCGATAGCTGTGTACTTTCAATCGGCTGACCAATGGCGGACCCTGGCATACCTTCCTGTGCCATTACACAGATGTCATCATTATCAGTACCCATGGTACCTGATTCAGGTTCCTTGCTGGATGACACCAGAGCAGCACCAGAACCTGTGGGAGGGAAACAGGAAACACAGTTTACAATGTGTACACATTACCAGTGATGCAGACATCCACACATGCACAGGTCCAGACATGCACACATGCACGCATGCACACATGCGCACATGCGCACATGCACACATGCACACATGCACACATGCACAGGTGCGCACATGCACACATGCACAGGTGCACACATGCACAGGTGCACACATGCGCACATGCACACATGCACACATGCGCATATGCACACATGCACACATGCACAGGTGCACACATGCACACATACACATGCACACAGTTGCACACAATTGTACAGTACTCAGTATGCGTGATATCAACACACAGACACACCTTCATGCATACAAAGAGCACTACTAAGTGAGCCTAATATTACTATTACTATCAAGACTATTACAGGTATTGTTAATATACACTCACCAGCATGGATAGGCTGCATTGCTGTTACACTGGAGGGACTTGCAGACGTGAAGAAACTAATGTCAGTGGGCACAATTGTGCCATTGTTACTGAGTATGATACAGGTCAGTAGTACAACAGTCGCCTTTCACAGATCAGCTGCTAATATTGAGGATATCACACTTGCACATTAAATACTATGGTGACAGCTACAAACCAAGGACACACCTCACACATGCATTAACTACCAGTGTACACAACAGTCAACTATACATATGACATATTACATGCAAGCTCACTGTCTTGCTGCTGCGTGGCTCCAGCCTCCATCATAATGCATGTCTGCTGCTGTTGTTGTTGCTGGCGGACTGGAGCCACTACACTCATGAGTAGTCCCTCCAGTCTGGTGAGTGGGGGATGTGTAGCCACCCCACCACCTGTGGTGACCTGTTACCTGTGGATATCCGACGCACGCTGATGGACATTTCTGATTAAGTCACTGCAGTGATGTCGTACCTGCTCATATGTCCTATTATGCGTGCCTATGTCATTTACCCGACGGACCAGGTCTTGCCACAGTGCAGCCCTCTCCTGCTGATTCTGGCTGGTGCGGGAAAAGAGTATTGCATAATCCCACACCAGGCTCTGGTGTATCTCCTCATCCTCAGCTGTGGAGTAAGCGGGATTCCGCGGGTGAGCCATGTACCTGAAAAAGAAAATAACCTGATATCAGCAATATATGTCAGCAGAATTTGGCACACATACTACACATGCTACTCGACTGTTATGATACAACATATCTCACATATATAGCATCTGTCTGTCTATTGGTAGATACACATGTAAATGGCCAGGTATCAGTGTTCAGCCAGCAACTGTGCAACAGTACCTGGTACACTCCATACGACATACTACCAAACCCCAGTAGTCAGAACACTGATTCAGGTCCAGAGCACCTCCTCACTCTGGGGGTTTGTATCTAGGTACTGTATGGCCTACATCATCAACTACTGTGAGCTGACCACACACTAATTGCCATGGATATACATATCCCACCTCCACCACCAGCACAAACGACTATAGTGAATAACATTGCAGATGCAAACTTTACACTTTGTAACAGAGACATGGTATCCTTTCAGCCCACTGGGCCAGTGGCAGAAACAACCCACAATGCTGACCCCTACACAAATGCTTTCTACAGACATCTCCGAGAATGCATGGATCATGCAATCCCATATATGACCAGGACACTCTCCACAAAGGGACAGCATCCTGTCTGGTGGACCCCAGCCATAGACAGATTGTATTACAAAAGATGGAAGCTACTGCAAGACAGAGCATAATTCCATAAAGGGAAGGCATGTCTGAGCAGCACTAGTAAGGATCTATTTTCCATCATACAAACATCCATGGGCAACTTTGAGAGGGAAATCAAGAGGGACACTACAGATAACCAGAAGGCCTTCTTCAGTTATGTTAGCAACCTGGTCAGAATCCATCCTCTATGCCCATAGTTAGTACACAACAACAAATATTTCACTGAAACCACAGATATTGACAACATTGTGGCAGACAGGTTCAGTGCAGGTGTCACCCCACCCTCTCCCCCAAAAGAAGACATAGTTATCCCAGCTGACTGTAACCGCCCTGTCATCACAGATGTCCAGGTGAGAGCCGCCCTCATGAAAGCAGAATACACAACATGACTGGGACCTGATGGTATCCCCAGTTGCATGCTACATAAACTCTGACAGGAGCTAAACACACATATAGAAGTGCTATGTAACACTAGCCTGACTACAGGATATGTACCTGTACACTGGCGCACAGCAGCAGTGGTTCCACTCCACGAAGGAGGCACCTCAACATACCAATACAATACAACACAATACATTACATTACAATACAATACTATACAATATGCTATTGCCCCTGGGACTACAGCAGCATACTGTTCTGCTACCCTGACCATTGTGACACATGTGGTGTGATGGTACCTGCTGCTGTCACACAGTTACACAGGGTAACTCATATGGCATATTACCTATCTGACTAACATTCAGCAGGGGTATGTGTGACATGTACTCATGGGGAGTCTTGCTTCTTAACACTGTGTGGTTTATTGCAGGGTATGTCTTATCTGTGGGTAGGAACTTTTACCTACACATGTGCTCTCTATTGCAGTGGCATGGATGACACACAGCAGTCATTTAGGTTGTGGATGGTGTGAGGTGTTACTATGGTTGTTGGACATATGTCATGAGTGTGACATACGTATGTAAATCCGGGAGTGGTAACCTCTATGTGGGTAGTATGTGTGTACTCTGTGGTGTTGTCAGTCACTGTGCATTGGTAATGTGTTTGAGTGCATTGTCACAGTGTTGTACATGTCACTGTGTCCTTCTCCATATCTGTAGCTGTCATGTGAGGTCCATACCATGGCATCCATTATGTGGTGTGGAGTGGTACACCGACCTACATGTCCATAGCTGACACGCCATGTCTGCTGACACATACCATGTGCAGGTATTCCAGGAATAGTGTGCCTCTGTGGATATCATTGGGGGCACTATTGTACACATTTATGACCCTGTTCACCCCTGACACATGCAGTGGTGGGCAGCCAATCACATATCTGGTGGTTACTGGTGTAGGTGATTTGAAATGGGGTATGGTACTCCGGTTCTGACACTGGTGTTCACTCCATGCCTTTGTCACCAGGCACCTGTTGCAATACATCTGTACACATGTGCCTCACTCAGAATATATATACATCTCTCTCTCTCTCTCTATATATATATATATATATATATATATATATATATATATATATATGTGTGTGTATATAGATATATCTGTATGTATATATATATATATATATATATATATATATATATATATATATATATATATATACATATATGTCTGTATACATATACACATATATATATTGATGTACATATATTGCTATAGATATGGAGAGGAGAGGACACAGAGGGGGTGAGAGTGACAGACGGGGTAGGACAGGGGGTGTTGAGGTTGTCATATACAGTCATACCTGTAGATAGTCAGATCAGTCTGTCTATGTATATGTATCTACATATATCTATATCTGTATGTGTGCATTACATATATATGTTTGTACATATTCTATCTATCTACATCTGTCTATGTATTCCTACATCTCTCTCTATGTATGTATACATATATGCATATTATATATATATATATATATATATATATATATATATATATATATATATATATATATACATACATATTTTGACATACATACGTATCCATATGATAGACAGGTATATCAAAATGTTTGTCTACCATACTGTATACACGTACTAACATACTGCTAAACATACATAACTGTGAAACCTACTTTGAACATTGCACTACAACCTACAGTCAACCTACATTGATATGTGCACATAGATGCTCTCACATACAAATGTATGTACAGCCTTCACTGATAGTTGCTGTATGTCCCCTGCCCTTTACACATCTTCATATACATATGGATACAGACCAATGACACATATGGAGGGTTCACAGTATGTAGACCTTTATAGTATTACTTTACATTACCTTTGTTTGTCACAGCTGCTTGTGTTGCCATCTTGTTTTCTGTCCTGCTGCTCCACTTGCCAGTTGTCAGCTTTCAGGTGGCTGTTGCTGAACAGTTTTGTTTGTGTCTGCTTAATTTCAATTTTCTCTGTCTCTGTCTCTGTCTTTGTCTCTCTCTCTCTCTCTCTGTCTATCTGTCTCTCACGTCCTCCTCAGGGTGCAATGAAAGTATTGCATGTGTGGACTGGGAGTACAGCATACTTTTGTAGGTATCTGCATATGTCCATGTGATGGCCTCTGCACCAATTGTTAGCCAGCATTTGCTAATTGCATGCAGCCAGTTGTGTACTGATTGCAGTTCTCACTGTGATTTCAGAACAGTGCTATAAAAAGGTATGTGAGATAGGCATAGCCCTTTCAGATTTTAAGGGCAGGGACCATGCTGGTATGCTGTGGACAATGTTCTGTGGGTGTAAAGGTTGATATCTCTCTCATATTTCTAGCTGTGTTGTAGATTAACATTCCTCCATTCATTTCTCCAGTTTCCTGTACTAACTGTATGTACACTGACACCTACAACTACCACTACTGTTAATGTGTGTGTGTGTGCTTTCCTTTCACTTTTGCTTGCACTTTGTTGCTAAGGCTTCAATATTTGCCCTTTACAGTCACTACTTGTATGCCTGCTAGGTGTCCGGACTGTAGTGTGCTGCTGTAGCTTTCCTATTTCCCATGTACATTCACACCTTGGAATGCTTGCTATATCTGCTAGGGTGTTACAGCATGCAGTGTGGTCTGGCCATGGTGTGGGCCTTGACATCTATTAGGGTATTTGAGTATGCTGCTAAGCAGGCCCCAGAGACTCTCAGGTTCATCTGTTATCTGCCTCTTGGAATGGTACATATCAGTGTGGTACACCCATTAAATTGTCTGGTATGCTGCAGTTGTGACTGTGGGTTAGCATGAGCATATGTATTACTACAGTTATTCTGCCATGCAAGTGGTGAATACTTTCAGGACTCCATAGTTACCATTGCATGTGTTGTTACACCTTTCTGCCTACTGTTTGTACATTTCACATGGAGTCTGTGGGGCATCCCTGTAAGTCATTCACTGTTGATATGTCTAGGCTCTTAACTATTCAAATATGGTGGTGTCAGACCTCTCATGTGTACAAATATTTGCAGGTTGTCCACATTTCTGCCTCATATTTTGGTCAATATCTCATGCACAGCTTTTTCTGGCAAATCACTCTGGGCTCAAGTCAGAATATAGTGACAAACATTCAAGTTTCAGACTTCATACCCTTCCAAACATCCCACAAAATGCAGACCCTGTTACTCTCTGAACTGTCTGCGTTTGTTGTAACATTATTTGTAATGTGTCCCTGGTTTTTGGACTTTGTTCCACATATTTTATTACTTTGTCCGGATGTGTTCCTGTAAGAGGTTGTGGGGTATGGGCAGTGATTATCCTGCTGTGAGTATGTGTGTGGCTTGCAAGGTGCTACAGTGACATTATTGCCTACTAGCTACCAACTAGCATGGCTGTTTCTGTTCACACACTACTATTATGGAAATCCACTAGTTTTGACAGTAATTCTAAATGACATGCTTTGTGTACTACATATCCTATATTCCCTTTACATTCATTCCTACTATTACATGATATATTTATTTTAGCACAATGTTATTGTATAACAGTCATGGCTTAGTGGTAAGTCATGCAGACTACTGTTTCCAAGGTCCTGGGTTCAGGGCTGACAGTGGGATTTTATTTTGCTTTTGAACTGACTACAGGACCTGTCAATCAGAATGACTAAGGCACTTTTAAGCAGTTGTAACTGGGTTAGCGCTGGTTTATGCGGAGCTCATGCATGCGCACTGGTGTTTAGCTCCGCGCACACACGCGCACACCCGCTTAAAACCGCTTAACAGTGCTTACTCTGGCGCACACCCGCACTATTTTCTTTGAAAGAAATGAAAATGGGAAGACAGGAAAGTGGTGAAAAAGGGGTCACAAAGAGGGTAAGACAGTAGGGAAACAAGCTTGGGCTTTGCAGGAGGGATGTAGGTAAGGCCCATAGCTGCCCATTTCTTCATCAGCAACAGCTGTGCATACGTTTGTAATTTGGTGTGACATTTGATACCTTCCACCACTGAGAGAGGTGTAAGGACAACAATAATACTTGTTGTACAGCCAATTGTAATTGATAGTTTCCATGTCTGGTAGACATATGTGCGGAATGGGCAGCTATGTATGGGGCGTAATTTTTTTGTGGGTACAGTGTGCCCTTTTTTTTTTTCAGGTGAGAGTGGTATGTCAGGTGAAGGAAGTCAGTATAGCTGGGGAGGTAGGTTGGGTAGGTCAACAGACAAGACAAATAAGACGCATACAGGGGCGGTGTATGACATGTGTGGGGGGGTTACACAATTGACGGGGACGGAGGTTTGGATATCCAGAGCCCATGAGCCCACAGATGGCAACAGTGGAACTGATATCACCACCCATGGGCAGTTGCCACTTTTCCTTCACTGCCCAGGACGGGGCTATGCTGGGGGCTGTGTAGGCCGGGCAACAGGCATGCCCGTAAGTTGTGCCATCTGTGCCTCAAGCTGGCGTAGGGGCTCAAGAACAGAGTCCCGTATCTCCCTACGCACCACAGTCCAGATGCTACGGAGGGTGAGTGGTGGTTCTCCTCCGGCCACGCTTGCAGAGGGGGGATGGGCCCCATCCCATGCAGCGCTTCCACCCGCAGGTGGCACAGGGCCACCGGAGGAGGGTCCAGACTGGGCACTAGTGCCAGGTGCACTCACCAGCTGAGGTGGGAGAGGTGGGTCCGCTGGAACCCGCCTTCCCTGTCGTCCTATGTTTTGCATTATGTCATGACAGTTTGGGTTAGTAACATACAATACCATTCACAATTAGTTGTAACAGCATGCATTAGTATTCCCATTAACCAAACACCCAGATATTCACACCATTGAACAGCGAGCATAACACATGCATAATTTGAACAGCAATACACAGTCCAACAACATGCAGGGTTGATTGATGGCAACACGCCATCAGGTTTGGATGTATGAACAGGGCAGATGCATCAATGGACATGCAAATATTTATGACCCATCAGGAAAAATGTCCAGGGGTGTTAATTGTGATTGCACATACCATTTTCACGTGGAATGGATTATATGTGGTTATAGGGTGGGGTGAAGAAAATATTATTAACACCTTCGAATACCAATACATATGCTGTACATTTCTAATAGCTACAGATATATACACACTACTGTTCTAACTACAGTTTCCTATATGATAACTACTTCAATTTGGTGATAGGACTGTTACTGCTACATCAATATACATTTTATTGTTATTCATAGATGTTCATATCTGGCTTTGTTCAGCTACATCATCCTGCTACATTTGCTTTATATAGCTATAGACAACTGTGGATGTTTGATATTTCAGACAATCATACTATCTGCATATTGCAGACTGAGAGCAACATATCCAGATTTTGGGATACACATTCCAGCTGCAGCAACACTTTGGACACATTTCGCAGTTTGGTTCTACTTGTCACATTCATTTCATTCTGTACTGACTGCAGTATACTTTATACAGGGGTTATTACTACTTTATTGGTGGATTCATAACTCTTTCTCACACCCTCTCACTTGTTTTCATTTTACTATTCAGGATGGTACTTACGTCTATGCTTTATTGACATGTTTTACCTGTAGTTATTACAATCCTTTCCAGCAGTCTCACTTCTGTTATGTTTCAGTATTTCAACAGGGATATATTTCACACATGTGAGTTGCTCATCTTCTGCAGCTGTACTTTTCAGCCTGTTGCAGGTTGTGCACTATGATATTATAGGTGGGGCATCTTTATTTCAGACTTTATTTCAGACATTTTCATTTTTCTGTTTGGATTTCAGAATGCAACACACTTTTGTAATTAAGCAATACTTGCAAACTCTTTTACACTGTTACTTGCACATTTTATTACTTAGTGACTACACTGCACTCTTTTGCTAACTGTCATACTTTTATATTTCTTTACAGTTACTGGGAGTGGATTACTGACCTGCCTGGTGGTGCAATCGCACCAGCCTATCGCCATAGGCTCTGCGGTTCACAGAACAGACACCTGCAGCTGTAATATAAATGAAGTAATATTGGAATACACATCTTCATAATATCAGCTAATTTAATTTCTTACATACATAATTAAATGTAACTTACTCAGTAGTGGGGCGTTGGGCATTTGCCGGGCCTCCTGGATCCAAAGGTTCAATTGGTCCTGCTTGCGTCTCTTCAGGTCTGCATGGTGATGACGGACCTGCTCACCAGTCCTTGGAATCCCTGTGGCACTGGTAAGATCATGACCCAACCGGTCCCATGCCTCAGCCCTATATGCTCCCCACAGGACCTGGCCCTGCATGAGTTGGGCCTCATGACTGTGGACTAGGAGCCAGACCATGTATCTGGACTCCTCAACGCCCCACCTCTGTGCTTGAAAGCAACTACCCTCACCTACACCTGACATTCTGGCTGCAAGTCACTTCTACAATCGTTTATGCTGTGTATTCCCGCCTATGGGGCTTATATATGCCGTTTTTCCCGCACTTATCTGTGATTGGCCATTTTGGAATTGTATTTACTTCACAAAACCTGCTTTGTCATGCTCCACTTTCTATTCATTCCTATATATTTGCTATTACTGCATTGCTGAGTACAGCTGTCGTAGCTTAGTGGTAAAGTAACTTGACTATGGTGCATGGTATCCTGTGTTCGAACCTGGTCACTGCTTTTTATATTTTATGACTGTCTAGACAGGCTAGGGGGTGTGTCTGTGTAAAGGCAGTTTTGTTACAGCTTGCTCAACGTTGCCCGTCAGTTAGCTTGTTGGTGCGGTGCGCAGCTACGCGCAAACGAGGTGCGCTGGCTTATGCCTCATTTGGCTGTCAGCATGCATAGTACGCTCAGCTCAGCTAGGGGCACACAGTTTCAGCGTGTGAAACCACTGCTCACCTATGGGCACTCATTTTGCACCTGTTAAACCACTGCTCATCTATGGGCAGATGCACTCACCTTGTTAAACTGTAGCTCAGCTATAGGCACATCTGGCATTTTTTTATTGTTTTGTTACCTCACATTTCTTCAAAATAAATGGACTAGTTCATTACATTTTACATAAAATGTGATTTTATATTTGTACATGTTTGTCAGGGACTTGTTTCGTGCTTATTTTGCTAAAAATAAAAGTTGGCGTTGTGGGGGCTCGAACCATGAATGCCTGCTCTTCAGCTGACATCTCTACCATTACGCTATTGCTTCTTGGCTTACTTTGCATATTTAGTTCTTATATACTTTCCCACTGACTGCTAACTGTAGCTGCGCCACGGGCATGCCCGTGCAAACGAGCGCACTCACGGGCAAACATCTTTACAATTTAAAAAAAAAAAAAAAAAAACATGTTCATTTATATATTTTCTGTTCATAGTCTGTGGGGGCATGTGTTGTGTTGTGTTTATTCACATTTCCGTGGACTCTGTCGTGGGTGTTTACTTTGGGCACTTTTACTCTTCTGGGGGCGTGTCCGCTTGCAGGGCTCAGCCTACGGACATACCCCCTACTGTCTTACACGGACCGTGTTAGACTTAGGTGTGATTCAGCATGCTCTCATGAATATGCAGAGCATGCTGACATCACTCCGTTTAACTGCAGCCTCCGTGTAAGAGTTATAACTCTTACACAGAGGCTTCGTGAATCCTGCCCTATGTAAATAATCACACAAAAATCATAAAGTCTTGAACTATTGTTTGAAAGTTTACAAAACTGTATTTTGTCATGCCTCAGAAAACTGTGGTTTAAAATTAGGAAGATTGCAATGCATGTGAACTCTTAGCTACCCTGTTCTTCATTCATATAAAGCTTAACTCTTAACACACAAAAACAATTCTGTCCAAAAGTTATAGTATGCACATGGGCTGAAAAACAAAACAAAACAAAAAAAAAAAAAAAGAAAAAAACATAATGGATAAAGGAGCACAAATGATACATAATATCAGCACAGTGGTACAGCGGTTAGCGTTGTTGCCTCACAGCCAGAGGTTCTTTGGTTTGATTCTTGGCTGGGGTGCCTTCTGTGTGGATTTTGCATGTTCTCCCTGTGTTCATGTGGATTTCCTCCGGGTACTCCAGTTTCCTCCCACATTCCAAAGACATGCATCTGGAGCATTTCTCCCTGGGCCTCTGCTGAAAATAGGCTCTGTGGAACCTTGTCGGGCTTTCCCAGTCAATAAATAAAGTAAAACATTTATTTTGGTTGCCATTAGAAATTAACAACAACTGAGGAGAAAACCATGGGAGCACGTAGCACACGCCCAGCAAAATTACAGCAATGCAATTTGTATATATGTGTGTGCGTGTGTGTGTGTGTGTGTGTGTGTGTGTGTGTGTGTGTGTGTGTGTGTATAATAGGCAGACAGGCCTTATTAAAAAGATAATTGTAAGCACACATATGTTGTCTTTTTTAATGTAAGTATATTTTTAAATTAGCCAGAATCCTTTGAACATGATCTTCATGTGAACCACATTGAGCATGTTGCTATAGCAGCAAAATAGCTTTCAGCTCCATTCAAATACCAAAAGAGTTTCATATTCATTAAAAAAAAAAAAAGTTATCTATGGATGTTTGATGAAGTTTCATGAGAAAAAAAAATACAATATTTTCTGATCATTGCACATGGATAGTTGAAGGTACAGCATTTGAAGGATTATAGAACTTTTGAGTATCTGAATATTAAATGCTAAACACTTTAGTGGAGGAGGAATGCTAAACCTCCATAATGGTAAAGTGCATTCTGGATGAAGGTGCACTGGAAATATACAAATACTAATTACGTCAGGCAGTGATACTTTAAACTAGTGCTAATGTTGGAAGTCTAACAATTTTGTTAAATAATATACAAACAAATTAACAATACTCAGATTTGTAGAATATAGCTAATTTATTAAACAAGTTGGCATTGAAAAAATGTGACATTAATGGTGGTGGTGCTGTGGTAGTGTTGTTGCCTCACAGTTAGACGTTGCCCATTCGATTCTCAGTCAGAGCATCTTCTGTGTAGCGACATGCGTGAACGGGCATTCCTTTGTTGAAGGTTGTGCGTTAGGCCCGGCAAGCCAGCACGTAACACTCTACTGCCAATCATTAGCGGTCCGGAGTTCCGCTGTGGTGACCTCAAACCGGGAAAAGCCGAAAGACACAAACAAAACAAGAGAGATATGTACAAAACATTCTAAAGAGTATTCTAAATATTCTAATATCCCATAATAGGTCTACCCCAGGATAATATGCAAGAGTGTATGGACATACCCCATGTCATCTGTTTATCAGCTTTAATTTCTTAATATGTCTTATTCTAATTTCTGCTGTTCCTACAAAATACTCTGCACTTGGAAAAATCTACAGTGCCAAAGGCTTTCATTTATTTTAAAAGCTTTATGTTGCTTCTCTTTTACTGTAATGTATGATACAAGTTGTCAATGCACAGTATAGCATATGAGTTGCATGCAATCCAAAAAATAACCTTACCACTAAAAATAACATTTATTATATCCTTCAAAGCATACCATGACATTACTTTCTATCAATAAATTGATATTACCCTGATTTTTCTTACGTCATCAAATAAAAAGTATTTGTCTGCTGCTGTTGATCCATATACTTCCTTGTTTTTTTTTTCTTTTTACCATTCACTTTCAACAAGGAATTATCTCCGATGCTGTGGGGTTCCGAAATAAAAGATGGTTGACATTTTTGAGAACCTTTGTGCTTATATTATGTTTTATATGTTGAATATGACCCTTTCTTGCTTAGCTCTGCTATAGGTTGCAGTGACCTTACCTTAGCAAGATTCCTTTCAGCATTGCCTGATGCCATTTTTACTTAAGTAACAAGAGGAGCTCAATCGCATTGGCAAGTGGATTGAAACTTATAAAGAAGAAAAGATAAAAGCAGCAAACTATTTTGCTACAAGTGCAACTTTTTTTTTCAGGCTGCATGGCACATAGATTCATAGATGAGTACTAGGCAATTAGTCTGCAGACCATTTCAAGCCTAGCCAAAAAATCCTGTTCAAAAGTTCCTTCTAGCCTCAAGAAGGGCAAGACAAGATAGACCAGAGTTGAATTTGAGGCTGCCTGTTCAACTATTTTGGTTTAACTTAAAGATAGCAAGCATGCTACTCTGCTTGACATGCAGTGAAAGCTTATTTCACAGCTGAGGGATATGCTGGGATATGAATCTATCATGCCAAAATGACTTATTTAACTGCTGATGAAGGCTTAGTTCTTTTAACTGTGTATTTGCGTATTGTTAGTTCTGTAAAGAAATAGGAGGTCAAATAGGTTTAGATCCTTCCTGGCTCAAAATGCTAGACACAGATTTCCAAGAAGTAGCATGTAAGAGACCGAATACAGAGAAAGGGCTGCTAGTTTCCCTGATAGCTAAGATACTTGAGGTGACTGATCTTTTTAGTTATGAGTCTCTGAGATCTCTCAGTTTGTTAGATATGTTTAGACAAATACATTACAGATGGTGCATTATATTCAATAATGAGTCTAATAAGATATGAATAAAGGGGAGCTAAGACTTTACTGAATCTAGTGGAGATGCTTTTGGAAATTATATTGACCAGATAAAAGGCTTTCCAAACTTTTGTGGAGACATGATGGTCAAATAGTAAAGAAAGAATGCCTAAATCCCTTACAACAGTGTCTGATTGGAGGGGTGCTATTATACCATGTTAGGAATACATTGAATCACCAAGACAATCTTTTACAATTAACACATTAAGAGTCTTGGTATTTCAATAGCAATATTTTAAGGCTATCCCAATCACTAAAAGTCTTAGTATGTGTAGAACAGTGATTGCTTACACCTTGACAGCTACTGTAGTTTAAGGAAACACATGGGGGGGTGGTATTAAGAAGCTTTAGTTATGTGTAAGTCAGACACATGCATGCAGATAGATCTACACTGGGTGTACAATAAATCACTGATAACTTGCAATCAGTTGTCCACTCGTCATTCAACAGTATGATTTATAGATCTTATTCTGATCACTTATTTGTCAGTTTTACATATTACTGTTGTTAAATTTTAAAATTCTTTGAATGTAGTAATTGAGTTTCATTTCTAATTTTTTCAAATAACTTTTCTAGGTACTGCCAGTAAACTCCAGACAATTTTTGTTGTTTGGGTTTTACAGATACTGGAAGATGAACATTCATTAGTATTACTGATCTAGTTAAAGAACAATTATCAGACCATAACCCCTTAAAACATACCTATCTCTTCTCAATATACATTTTTTTGTTCACAATCCATGTGCATCCAATCAGGTTTTGAATTTTACTACATCTCTAACAAATGGAAGAAGTAATTTTACTAAACTTAGAGATTTTATAGGGAGTAACAAACATTCTGTGTATATAGTTCCACATTAAAAAATTCCAGTATAAAACTGAAGAAATTTGACTAGCTGATCTAAATAACAAAGTATTTTTCTTACCATCTATTGAGTTGCTGAATCCACTACTGTCTAAAAAGTTCCAGAATTTTGTATCAAATTTATTATTATTATTATTATTAGTAGTAGATTAGTATTTATAATTAACTTATATAACTTGGACAAGCTTCCTGTGTAGGTCAGGTTACCTTTAATGATAGTATTCATATATATTCATATAATGGGGGAATAATGTTCTGTTCCTCTTCACTCATATTATCACAAATTCATTTAAAATTTTACTGATGGATAGTGTTAATTGGCTAACAGATTCATCCAACTTATAATCTATAGTTCACTTTATTAAACATGAATACCATTCCTAATGTGTAAGGCTATGACTGCTCCGTTGTAGTGCCAGGTGATGCACCCCCACATCTACAACTAAAAAAACAGTATTTTGGCATAGATTTCATCTTCTCTTAACAGCTTTGCATGATTACTGGAAGACTGTCAATTTAATATGATAGAATTAAAGAAACATCTCTATTGATTTAATATCAATTTGTTAACATTACCTTCTGCTCTATTCATATGTCACATTTACTTATTTTTCTCTGCCATTAAATGCTGAAACTTAAGTAAAACTTCCATCAAACTGCACTTCTTCTGAACTGTTGTTACTTTTTTGAATGTAAGAATTGTAGCATTTTTAGGTTTAAGCTAAGCACAACACCTATTTACTGAAACCAGTATATGAAGTATATACAGTAAATAAAGGTGATCTGCTGATTCTCATCAGAATCTCAAATGAGAAAAAAAAACAACAATCAATGCTAGGAATTCAAATCAGCATAGTAACAATAGCTTTAAATATAACGCAGTCAGCTTTAAATGATTTAAGAAATTTCATGTCTTGCAATAAACAAGGGTTGTGAGAGTGGCCTAATGTTTAAGGTGTTTGCCTTACAAATGCAAGGTGCAGGGTTTGAGTCTCACAAGGGATAACTGGCTTGGCTTAAAATGGCTCATAAAGGGAGTTGGCTTAGTACTAATCTATGAACCTATAAGCAATATTTCATAGCTATTATCTAAAGTGCATACTTGAAATCAAACCCTTGTGGACATTTCTTTTTTTTTTTTTTTTGGTAAAAAAAGTGTTACAGAGTATCAAAAGATTTTTTTCTTGTGGCAAATTGTTCTCTGGGGCAAGTGCATAAATTAGAAGACAGATGGCATTATTTTAATTTGTTAACAAGGTAAATTCCAGATCCTCATAGATGGGGATATACATCCAAACCCTGGTTCTACCTCAAGTACAGCTACTAAGCCTGATACAACAACTTCATCTAACACACAACTACTTACCAGGACCCCCAACTCTCTTCTAATAGCACATCTAAATATTCGTAGCATCAATAATAAACTTGCTCCTTTGCATGACCTTATAGATGTATATTCATTCGATATCCTCTGCCTTTCTGAAACCTGGCTTAACCCATCAACACAAGACACTGTAATTATTCCCCCCGGATATAATATCCTGAGACTTGACCGCAAAATAAAGAAGGGGGGAGGCATAGCTATACTCTATAAAAATGGATTACAAGTTACCTCAATAGACCCCAAACTATCGCTTTCCAGTAATGCAGAGATTCTTATATCAAAGTTTCAGCTCAACAAATGTAAATCTATAAATATAATCTGTATCTACCTTCCCCCAGGCAATAACACTAACCCACTAGAAGCTATTCTTAACTCACTGTCAACCAACTATCCACAAGAAACCATAATACTTGGCGAGTTTAATATAAACTGGATTTCATGTACAACTGAGCAGCCTTCTAATCATATTAATCTACATGGCTTTAACCAAACCATAACCTCCTCTACCCAAACCAATAAGCTTAATAACAAAAAAAGCATTCTAGACTGGATTCTCACTAATACTCCCCAGCAAACTTATAAATCAGGCACCCTCCCAGAAGACATAAGTGACCACTCACTTACTTACTTAATCGGATATAAGACTGAACCTCCAAACCTAACCAACTATAGGACTGTAAGGACCAACAAAAACTTTAACCTGGAAAGCTTTCAAACTGAACTTTTCGCCTGTGACTGGACACAACTCAAGCATCTCCCATTAGACGATGCAGTCAAATACTTTAACACAAAATTCTTAACTATTCTAGATTGCCACACCCCTATGCATAAAATTAGAACTAGAACTAAACCAGCCCCATGGCTCACTAAAACTACCAAACAAAAAAAATCTCCAAAGAAATAAACTATGGGCCAACTGGCTGGCATCAAAAAGCCCTTCAGATCACCTAAGATTTAAGCAGCTAAGAAATGAAACTAAAAAAGCAATAGTGTCTGATAAAAGGAACTACTACTGCCACCTTCAACAAGCCCACCAGAAAAATACACAAAAATTCTGGCAAGGCATAAATAACCTCCTACACCCAGGAAGCTCTTGCACTCCCACTCCCTCTGGCTCTAATCATAATAACCCTACCCAAATAGCCAACTCATTTAACACTTTCTTTACAGAAACTGTTAAATCCCTGGCCAACCAACTATCTCCTAACACCACATACTCTAGCACAGCCACGATCAATAACTCTCTCCTATTTCATTTTCAACCAGTTCCCACATCTCTTGTCTGTAAACTTATACACCAGCTTAAACCCACCATACTCTCTGCAGATCAACTACCAGCAGAATACCTGCAAAAATCAGCTAAAGAAATTACTTATCCCATATCAATCCTCATTAATAGAACAATAACTGAAGGATACATCTCATCCATCTGGAAAGTCTCCCACATTATCCCGCTGCACAAAGGCAGGACTTCAAAGGACCTTTCCAACTACAGGCCCATAGCCATATTATCCCCTGTTGCAAAGATAATGGAAAAATGTATTCACAGGCAACGTTTAACCCATCTACTAGAAAGAAATCGACTAGCCAACTGTCAACATGGTTTTAGATTATTTCATAGCACCACCTCTGCTCTTTTATCCTTTTCTGACCATATTAATAGAAATTGTAATAATGACACCCTATCCTCAGCCCTCTTTATTGATCTGTTGAAAGCTTTTGACATGGTCAACCATCACCTCCTCATAAACACTCTTAGAAACCTGTCATTGGATGATTTTGTTATTCAGTTGTTCCAGTCCTACTTAAATAATAGAAAACAAGCTGTACTATGGGCAAAAACCTTATCTTCCCACCTTCCAGTTACCCTAGGAGTCCCACAAGGATCCATATTGGGACCTTTACTTTTCTCCATCTTTACTAATGACCTCCACTCTGTTATCCCACAAGCCACCTGCATCCAATAAGCAGATGACTCTACACTTATATGCTCTGCCACTTCCCCATCAGAACTTCAATTCCTAACCCAAAAGACCTTTAATACAGTTGAAAATTGGCTCCTGCATGGATATCTTATTTTAAACCCAAAGAAAACAAAAATGCTACTATTCACACCCACCCGTAGAAACTCCCCACTTAACTTTACCATAACCTCTAGTAACAGAACCATTATATCTCCTGATACTACCACTAAACTACTTGGGGTTTTAATTGATAATAATCTCTCTTATGAGCCTCACATCAATAACACTATAAAAACAGTTAATAAGAAATTAGGTTCCCTCTATAGGATCAAACCCTTTCTGACTCCATTAGCCAGAATTACCATTGCCCGCACCCACCTTATATCTACTCTGCTTTATGCCTCTCCCATCTATACCAAATTATGTAAAAGTGCTCTGAATAAGCTGACTACCTCGTAGAACAATATTGCCAGATTTGCTGCAGGGTCCTCCTATAGAACCCATCATTGTATCAATTTGAAACAACTAGACTGGCTTGAATTGCCAAATTTAATATTATTCAATCAAATAATTGTAACCCACAAGATCCTGTACCACCCACAAAATACTCCTATACTCACTTCCTTGGTTACCCCCTATAATAATCTCAAAATTCTTTGCTCATCTAACAAACTACTAGTACAAATATCTAAATCCAATAACTCAGCAGGGGATACTCTGTTCTCTAATACAGTGGGTAAAACCTGGAACAGTCTCCCCAATCACCTAACCTCACTATCCTCAGTTAACTTATTTAAAAGTAAACTTAAACCTTACCTCAAATTACACTGGCTATGCCTCTGTGCTAACCCAGATTAAACAACTTCCCCTTCCCATTACAACATGATTTTTATCACATATCTTATTGAGGGCATATACCTATGTATATAGTGTCTGTCTTCTCAACTAAACCAGCCTTTTTTAGGACTTGTGTGTACATTTTATAGCATGAGTGTGTTCAAGTATTGCTTATAAAGTACATTCTCTACATTTCTCATTTTTTACATGTTTTGTGTGACTTTATAATTAATAGTTCAAATGTCTTTTGTAAATATCATTGTCCTAATGTATTGGTGTTTAACTTGTGGAGCTTTTCTCCCCGGGCCTCTACTGAAAATGGACACATATCCAGTTGGACTAGCCCAGTCAACAAATGTAAAATAAAATAAAATAAAAATAAAAAAATTGCGTTTATATCACGCTATCAAAAGATGAAAATAGCAAATGCTATTTCATCGAACCTAAAATATCTAAACCACATAATATCGAACATTCAGAACAGCAAATTGTTTCCAAGGAAAAAATTTGCTATTCCGAAACACATACACACAACACAAGCACATTTAAAAAACATCAATCAACACACATACACTTATAATCCTACAACTGACCCTACACTAAACTGTACATACACTACTATCTATCCACTTACCTTAACCCAAACCCTAACCCTAAGGTCCATCACTATCACACACTCACCTAACCTGCGCCCTAATCCTAACTCACCTAACCTGGGCCCTAACCCTAACTCACCTAACCAGCACCCTAACCCTAATGAACAGACAATTGCACACTTACCTGAACCAGAACCGTAACTTTCCATCACAGAGCTGAAAATAGCGAAGCCACAGAACCGGCCAACCAAATTCTTTCCATAGGAAAGAATTTGGTGTTCTGCAGCTTTGCTATTTTTAGCGTTCACTCAAAACAGGTCGAAATTAGAACATTTGAAGTTTTAAAACTTCGATGTTCTGATATAGACCCGGTAAATTAACTGGTCCTCAGACTGTTTTCAGTCATGGCCTTTAAGGCAAAAGAAATATATATGCACATACACATACACATAGATGTACCTTATTTAATTTAAAACACCCAATACCCATTGCAATAACATAATCTACAAAAGGTTGAAAACAACATAACCAACACAGTACTATGCATGCACCAATAAACAACCTTGTAGCATGCAAAATATAACTTAAAAATATATATTACTTTTTTCCAAAGGGTCAGCCCTTCTACACCCCATATCTCCTGCTTATAATATATAGATACAGATATAAATATAGATATAGACACACACACACACACACACACACACACACACACACACACACACACACACACACACACACACACACACACACACACAAACTCGTGCGCACATGCATGCAAAGATGGGAAATGTAGTATAGCTAATCAAACAGCATGCTTTTGGAAGGGGAACAGAAGCCAAAATAATTACAAAATACTCATGACAGCAAAGTGAAAATATTATAAACCCTACATGGATACTGACTAAAGGTCAAGACTGAACCCCATTCATCCAGCCATTACCCTTTTTTCTCAATTTATGCACATAGAGTCATGGTGTCACATCAACAGGGACAATCATCTAGGGCCTTCTGCTCACACCACTGGATAGATAGCCCCGCTGCAGTAGTTCTTGCACACCTCACACATGCACACACCCTCACATAGCACAGAACCATCATCCTGAAAAATATTCACTACATATGCAATTTAGTTTATCTTAGCAAAAATAAAAGGGCACCTGTGGACATTGCAAATATAGTGTAGTGACTGGCAAAAAACTATAACTGGCACAAACTAAAAAAAATGTGATTTGGAGTATAAATGAAACAATTGTAGGTTAGACTTAGTATAAGCATTTTGGTAGCCAATATAGAGGGAGTAAAGGTGGGAACACTGTTGGTCAGTATAGTGTGTCTAGTTTTAGACACATCAAGACAAAGGGATAAGAAACTAAAGTGGAGATACAGGAAGAGGGTTATAGTCCTTAGATATCTGAATCTGTCAAGTAAAGGAACAAACTGAAAGATTCCAAGGGCAGAGGGGAGCAGGAGTTGATTGTATTTGTATGTTATATGGGATTTGTGTAGGACTTTAACAGACATTATTGAATTTTGGTCCAGGTTCAAACCAACGTGGAGCATGCCAATGATGTATAGCTGAAGGTGACATAAGTCACAAGTGGTTATGTCTTAATATCCTGCAAGAAGTTATGGGAATAGGTTACAGATGCATTTGTCCAGGCTATGTATGGTAATATGAGAAAAAGACATAAAGGCAAAAAAATGGAGAAACATTTAGCTATATAGTGATGTGAGCAAAGTGATTATGGCAAATGGTAAATGGCAAGACATTGTGTGGTAAGGAATGTAATGAACAGTAAAAACTGACAAATAAAGTCATTGAAGGAGAGAGAAAAACAAATGTGCAAGCAGAAAGGCAGATGGCTGTAATGATCAAGAGATGCAAAATGAAAAATGTTAGCTATATATCTATATTCTTGACTATACATAATATCCTATAACAAATATATTTCCACCTTTCTTTTTCTTGAACCAGGATTTCACTGTAAATATTCTTGTAAAACTTTTAATATTATTTACATATAGTTTTACCAAACACATGCATATATGATTACTTCTTTTAAGACTGTTTGAAACTTTTCAATGCTCTGTTATGCATACTCACCATTTCTTCAGTAGACCCTACACCATCTTGAAGATTTTCAGCCAAACTCATAATATCATCTTCTGTATCAAACTATAGAATGGAAAATGTTTACTCTACAAAATCTGCTCTTTTCTCCTACCTCTTATTATATAACTTCATTATATAAGTTAATACCTTTCTCCTTGTATAATCATCCATTAGCATCTGTCTCCCATTCACATTATTGTCTACAGTAGTAATGGTTATATATGTGATGTGTGTATGTGTGTGTGTGTGTGTGTGTGTGTGTGTGTGTGTGTGTGTGTGTGTGTGTGTGTGTGTGTGTGTGTGTGTGTGTGTGTATGTGTGTGTGTGTGTGTGTGTGTGCGTGTGTGTGTGCATGCACTCACAGGTGTCTGAATGTATGTGTGTTTTGTATATGTATGTATGTTGGGGTGCCTATGCTACCAAAATACATGTGTCTGTCAGGTATGATGTAGCGTTTGATTCTCAGGTGGTAATTACAAAGTGTTCCTTTGTCCATCTTTACTTTGTCTCTGAATTGAAGAATTTCACCATGAGACACACTGATGTCCCTCTCACCAGATTGAGTAAGGAGAAAGCCACAGTCAGTTGTTTATCAGAGGCTAGCATCTGCCACATTACGCACACACTCAGGTAATTGCACCACAAATACTGATATGACCCAGTCATAGTCTATGTGGGAGTAAATGATTTGAGACTTACTTCCCTAGACTATATGAAGAGAGGAGTCATGGAGTCTCGGAATATGTGTCTCAGGCTGGTATGAGCCTAGCATTGAGCAGTATTTTACCTTCTCCAATGATGATGTCACAATATGAATAAAAGATGATTGACTTTAATAATTGGCTTAGTTTCTGGTGTCATTCTAAGGGAGTGCAATATTTGTCAGCATGGAAGGAGATAGTCAAGAGACCACACTGCTTTGCCAGGGATGATCTGTACCTCACCCCTCTAGGCTTTCGAATATTAGCTAAAACATTGTCTTCCCCATAGTGCCTTTTTTTAGGCAATGCCAAACTGAAAGTATTTCTGACATAGCAAATCAAAACCAAGAAAATCTAAAAGTGTTAGTGCTCAGTGCTAGGAGTCTAAACAAAAAACTCCACTCCCTAGAAGTTCTCTTTTTTTTATGTGTTTGCGATCACTGAGACATGGTTTAAAGTCATGGAGAGCACACCAGCAGTACAATGTTATAATGCCTTCCACACATTTAGACCAGCTACTTCACAGGCAGGGACTAAAGGTGGAGGTGTCTCTGTTTACATGAAAAATAAATATACTTAAAGGCTGGTCAAACAGGACAATGCACTTGATTTGCTACATGTTCAAATCATCATAGGCAAAATCCAATACCACTTCCTTGCAATCTATAGGTTCCCCCTCTATGACTCAGGAAACCCATACCATGTATTTAAACTTATTAGAAACACTAACTGTAAAACCAAATACCATATTCATGGGTGACCTTAATTACCCCATTATTAACTAGAAATCCTATACAACACCAAACATACACGCAGAAAGATTCCTAGATTTTGCAAAAGCAAACTCACTGGACCGGATAGTCAATACACCAACCAGGGGTGTTACCATACTGGATATGATCCTCATTGATATGGGAGAGTGCTACATACCCCGGTACTGTAATGTCTTCCCTGGTAAGGTCAGACCACAAAATGGTCTCCTCTGAAGTAAAAATAAAACCTGTACCTCCAGCTAAACCTGAAATATTCATGAACTACTCTAAGGTTAACGTCCTGCTGTTATGTGATAACCTGGCAAAATTTCAAGCCCCCATAAACCCTGAGAACACTGCTCTGCACAAAGGTTGACTGTCTACAGATCCTGGAAACTACAGACCCATAAGTTTCACTAGTTTTATATGTAAAGCCATGGAAAGAATTATCATGGAAATGATCAATAGAGATATATTAAACCTCCAGACACTGGACCCAACCTAGTTTTATTTTGTCAAAGGCAGATCATGCCTACTCAACCTGGTGAACTTCTTTGAGAAGGTCACCAAAGCAATGGATGAGGGAAAAATGGTTCACACTGCCTACCTTTACCTGGCCAAGATATTTGACACAATACCTTACTTGGGCATTGCAACTGGCTCACAAACAGGACCCAGAAATTTAGAACTGGGGAGTGTAGCTCTAGAAAGAGGCCAGTTACAAACGGAGTCCTCAGGGAACAGTCCTTGGACTGCTCTTCTTTGGCATTTACCACTCTGAAGTCAAGGCTAATGTCAGTGGTCTCTGGCTGACTAAGCTTGCAGATGATTGCAAATTAGGAGCTATCACTGAATCCCACACTGACACTAATTTTCTCCAAGAGGGGCTGACACAAACAACTGGTGTTAGAGCCATAATGTCAAATCCAGAATTAATGGACATGCTCCACCTCAGTAAATCTAAATCCCTTAGAGCCACACGCTCGAGGGACTTGAACCTCAGCACAGAAATAAATAGAACTTGCTGGAGGGACAGGTTCATAACCCAGAGGCTCCCTTCGCTCTGGAATAGAATTCCAGTTCATGTGAGGCAGAGCACCTCACTGAATCTCTTCAAGAAGAATCTCGATAGGTGAATGGGGGATCGTAGGTTTGTCCCAGGGATTACTCCCGTGTCACTATTAGACAGAGGCACAGTAAACTAAACCTTAAAAAGGGCACAGTATACTCAAATCAAGGGGTGGCGTAAGCCATACAGAATCGGGCTAGGCTTATAATTGCCCCAGGGCAGATAGCCTAGTATGAACCTATGAACCTATGAACCTATAATAGTATCCTTTGGGAAGGCATCCACCCCTAGTAACTACCATATTGAAAACACACCCCTTAGACTTGATTCAGTAGTCAGGGACTTAGGGACACACATAGATAGCAATCTAGCCTTTGATCGTCACGTGTCTACAGTAGTGAAGAAATCATTCTATGTTGCACAACTTATAAACAAAGGTATGGCATCTAAGTCCAAGGAAGTCATTGTTCCACTGTATTCGTCATTCATCAGACCTATCACTGAGTAAAATGTCCCCTTCGGTATGTACCTAGCCGGACAATTCCAACAATTGGAATGTCCACAGAGGTTTCTCACTGAAAGAATACAAGGCATAAGGACAATGTCCTATGCAGACCTCCTCAATGCCCCACCCCTACGTTTTGTCTCCTACAGGCTTTTGAGGGGAGATCTATGCCTGGCATGCAGGGCATTGTCAGACCCCACTCTGATGGACCTCCTGCATATCCGCAAAACAAACAGCAGCAGAATTACCCATTCTAAAGACTTAAACCTTGCCTGTGATATAAATAGGACCTGCTGGAGAGACAGGTATGTACCTCTGAGACTCCCCCTTCTAGGGAACAAGCTCCCCATCCATGTGAAGCAGAGTTCCTCCATAACCCAATTTAAATGCAACTTGGACAATTGGATGCAGAATAGGAAATTCATCCCTGGTTTGGCATCTATGTCTCTAATGGATACAGGCAATCTGTAAATGGTTCATCTCCCAAACTCCAATTAATGCAGGCGGTCAGAATCCCTTTGAATATTAGGGATCGTCTTTCATTGAATAGTGAAAAAAATGACCAGCTTTCTGCCTTAAAATCATCTAAGTATCTTCTCTTTTCTAATAGATAAACATTTTCACGATTATTTAAAACATTTTTTGTAATAATTCTGTTATATTGGCATATTTAATATGAACCATATCTCTCCTTTACTTACCTACTCTAGCAGATTGTGATATGTTGTCTTCCCATGGAGTATACTAGCAAGCTCTGCGACCTTCAGAAACAAACACCTCTCTGTTTCACAATGCATACCCGAGAAGACCCACTGAAAATAGATTACTGAATTAATCTGAAACACTGGAACACCAAGAAGCTTAAGCCTTTCTATCCAAAATGAGTAGTTACCTGGAGGTTGTAAATTCACAGAAAGAAATCAAAACATTTTTTCCTTCATTCTAGATGCTTAACTTGCTACCAGAACCACTTGCAGCCTATGATATGTCTGAGCTGTTGTCTCTATTATTGCTGCATGTTGTAAGTCACACACATGAATTACTACAACTTCTTATCTGTGATTTGCTTACAGGGAAGAAACACTAGGTTGTGAAAATGTTATGACCCTTGAAAGCAAAAATATAGCAAGATCAATAGATGAATTGGCACCCCAGCACAGTCTCCATATGCTGCCTGCTAACAAAAAAAGAAAAAAAAAAACAAGGTCTTCAGCTCCTTACTAGGCAAATAACTATTAAGTTATCTACACAATACATCTTAGCCACACCTCACACATGCGTGCACACACACACACACACACACACACACACACACACACACACACACGCACACGCACACGCACACGCACATGCACACATGCATACTCATGCATACACATACCAATACATATCAGACACACTATTAAGGGCACAATTACCCCTGTGTAAAGGCTGTCAAGCTGTCTTTAATTTGCAAGTACTGGAAAACATACAGCTTGATTCTTTCAAGTCTAAGACAGATTTTCAGCTTTTACATGCTGCTGATTCATTCCATGCATGCCAATCACTCGGTGTGTGTACAACCTGTAAATGGGCAGGATCAGCACCTCTTGTGCAATGAAAATCACAACCCCTAACAGCTTGTGAACTGTGCAGCTGCCTCTCACAATCCCTTGCTACATCTCTGCCAGAAAGTTATCCAATTGGAAGCAGTAAAAGCAGCATAACATTGGAATATTGAATCACCAGTGGCAAACAAAGGCATTACATAGATGTCATTCCAGCAAACCCTGATTGCCAAGTGAATGAGTAGAAGGCAAAGTGATGGTTAAGGTTTTCCATAATATAATCCCAAACTGTTGTCCTTGTCATCATGTTCATTGACAGCATCCAGCATTATCAGTATCTCAGAAACTGAAACAACTGTACCTTAAACTTCACTGTCTTGAACAGAATAATTCTCAATATCTGCAGCTTTTCTTCAGTTTAAGAAGAAGAAACAGCAATACTATTCTACACAAACAAAATCAGAGGCTTGCAAAGTGATTCAGTCACTGCAGCAATCAGCCTTGTGTAAAAATACTGTAGATAATGTAAAACTTTTCTACATAAACTATAGATTGTTCTAGATTTACGGCATCATGAATATCTCCTAATAAATGTCCCAAATGTTTCCATGCTAGTTTTTGACTTTAATGTAATTTTTCTTACTTCTCTGTGATAATTTGTACAATAATAATGACTTAAACTACTAGGGAAGCCTAAACTCATTACTCACAATCATGTTAATAGATGTATTTTAAATGTCCACCAGATATAGAATTGAGCAAGTCTTCATTACTTCTGTATATTGTACTTAATGTGAATAAACAAGTTGAAGTCTGTATCCCCAGTGCCTCTACTCAAAGTGCACTGTACCCAATATGGCCCTAGCAGTAAATACAAATAAATAAATCAATATCTGTGATATTCTTCTTCACAATTACCTTCAGATTTACTGGTATCACTGTCAGTTCTACAATCTCAGACAGTGTCATGACAGCAGTTTAACCCTAAATGATCATTCTATGAATGCCACATACTGGTTTAAACTGCTGTTAATCATTAATTCAATAGTTCAATTAAATGACAAGTCACAGGTCATTTACAGATCCTCTGAATCTCCCTTCTGAACATATCCACATATACATGCGCATCAGGTCCTAATCATGAGATGAACAGTATTTATATGTTACTGACTAAAGTAGATATCTTAAAGAATGAACATGACTACATTATTTGCGACAGATAAGATGGATAGAAACACACCAGTAAATCAAGGGAACTTGTTAAGTTCTGCTATTTAGCAACTGGATTTTACTTGTCATTCCTAATGACAACAGGAGTCTGTAGTTCCTTCTGCATTCCACTTGTCCATCAGACTATAGTGGAAGTGAGTCTTTGTTCACTGTGTTTTTAAAGGCAATGCTGTTCTGACATCCTAGTCAGTTCACTTCAAAGAATAGAACTTTAGCCAGGCATGACTCTGTTAATATTCAGCTTTAACTGAAGATAATAAAGAATATGCTGGGATACAGCATATGACAAAGGGCAAGCTTACACTGCAGCAATCAAAAGCATTGCTTTATCAGAAATAGTTGTTCCATTACATTAACCAAAAAACGTATCATACTTTGATCAAGCATGGGCATTTACCTCAGTTATCTAGCATTTACTTATTGTTCATTTAGTAAAAGATTTTGCTTCAACACCTAGAAAAAAAGCTAATTATGTCTGTCTTCAAGTTAGGGTTTTGTATTAAGTGTACAATAAGATGAAACACAGTGTACTGTAATAAGATAAATGTATATTCACTTGAACAATTTAGCCATCTGGTTTAGGACATAGCTAACTGAACTTTATGCATGTTAGGGTTATATATGAGTAAATGAACAGATGAAATAAATGTCAGGGTTCACCACTGCCTGTCTGCCAGTAATTTACATTATTAAGTACCTCTGCATCAGTTCACAAAGATAACATTCAATGGTGAGTCTGATATAAATGCCAACAGTGCAATTAAGACAACTTTGATGCATAACTGCTATTGCAGCTCAACCATTCAGACTTTGAATCATCCCTTAAGTTTACCCTGGATTTTACCTTGAAAAGCCTCTTCACACTTTGGTATTTGTTGAAGCATATTCCTTATGCTTCATACACACACTGCATCCAACGCCATTAATTTTACACAAGTCTTTAAGGCACATACCTTGCTATGTTTTGTGGTCCCATACTTTTGTAACTAACATTTCTGTTATGCCAGTCACTACCAGCAATTGCAACTTATACTAATACTGTGACACAACTTTGGGCAGGATTCACGAAGGCTTGCACAGAGTCTAAGAGTAGTGTAAGACTCCATGCAGCCCTCGCAATCCAGGAACAGCCCGAAATTCCATGTAAGAGACCAGCTAAAATGTGTCTTACACGGACTGGGCATAGATATGCTAATCACCTCACTTGCAGCCGAAAGGCATGCAAATGAGGTAGATTAGTGATCCACAAAGCCCAAACCAGCCCATGTAAGAGCCGTTTTAGCTGCAGAAATGTACTCAGTTGACAACTGAGTACGTTTCTGCAAATAACACAATGGAGCCATGTCAGCTCCAAATAAAGGGTGCATATGTGTCAGGCAGCATGCCAATGGCCAAATATGTGGCCATTGTCAAGGTACCCCGATGCAAATATGAGAAATAAATATTTTTTTTTCGGCGATCGCCGATGTTTAAACGCAGTGCAGCCCCACGCAAACAGGCTGCGCTATATAAAACATAAAAATGAAGGTTATAAACCCACAAATGTGGGTTTTATGCAATGCATGGATTTACAATGCAGGGACCAGCAGACCAAAAACAACATGGCCACCGTTTAGTGGTTGCTAAGGGGGGAAGCTGAGTCTAAGACATGTAACTAAGCATTAGTAGGCAATCTGATGTAAACGAGTGTTAGGATACTGAATCCCACTGTCACACAGCAAATGAGCACATTCTGAGTAGTGTAAGAGTTACATAAGGGGGAGGAAGAGAGTAGGAGATAGGTGACATCACAGGGGGGAGTGGCAGAAAGAAATGCAGTTCATTGGAGGTCAGTGTTACATGACAGATGTCAGACACGTATCATGGAAAGAGGAGTGCCACAAGATAAGCATGGGAAAGTCAAGAAATGGAAGGTGTACACTGTTGCTTACACCAAAGTTTCTTGCTGGGCGTGCATGCGCACGTTTGCGCGCCATGAGGCACGAGTAGGGCAGTGTGTGCGCGTGTAAGGCAGACTGAGCATATGGGAGCCTGTTGGCAGACTTGTAAGACTGTTTGCACTGGTGTGTGCATGTTTTAACCCGAATAAGAAGATTCTAAACCGTGTAAGCATGTGTGAGTGCATGTAAGCAACTGTGAGCGTGTTTCTGCTGGTATGCGCGTTGCCCCCCCCCTGAGGAAACAGAAAGGAAACAGGAAGCAACAGAATTAGTAGGAAGCTAGCAGGGAATACTGCTGGAGCTAGCAGGTGAAAATAATTAGAAGCAGGCAATTACACAGGCAGAATAGTAGCCCAGCCAAGCACTTAAAACTCTGCAAACAGCAGTGCAGGATGTTTCTCTCAAGAGACACTGCAAGACAGGAGTAAGCTATTAGAAGTGAAAACTGAAAAAGCTGAACTCAGAGCAGAAATGCTAGGGGCTGCCATAGCTGTCATAAGGAGACATAGGCGACTTGCTGTGGGTGGTGACAATGCAAATGGTGCCAGACAACCCACAGTGAGGAGACGGAGAAGAGTGTACAGGCCCAGGGTCACCTACCACGGGTTACATGAACCGGAGATAGTGGAGCGCTATAGAGTGGACAGAGACCTCCTGCAGCAAATTGTTGAGCTGTGCAGGCCACACCTCACACACAGAACCAACAGAGGGGAACCCTTCCCAGTGGAAACCAAGGTATGTGTTATCCTAAGAATACTAGCAACAGGTACCTTCCAGAGACCAACTGGTGATATGATGGGGATATCACAGGCATCAGCCTCCAGGGTACTACACCAGTTCCTGGATGCCATGTCAGCACATGTCAGTGATCATGTATATTTCCCCAATTCCTGTGAGGTATTGGCCAGCAATATGCGTCTCTTCCAGCAAATAGCGGAATACCCTGAGGTAGTGGGTGCAATAGACTGCACGCACATACGCATCAAAGCACCAGCCGGTGAGCAGGGTAGGGCCTACATAAACCACAAGGGCTTCCCCTCCATCAACTGCCAGGTTGTGTGTGATGCCCACGGCATAACAATGAATGTGTGTGCTGGCTGCCCTGGGAGCTACCATGATTCCCATATCTGGCATTTGACGCAGCTGTACCAGACATTTGCCAATGGGGACATCCCACATGGACACCTAGTGGGGGATGCAGGTTATGCACTGGAGCCATGGCTGATGACACCCATCATAAATGCACACACACCTGAACAGGAACGCCATAATGAAGCACACGCACAAACACGTAATGTAATAGAGCATGTGTTTGGGCTGCTCAAGTCACAGTTCTGGTGTCTGGACACATCTGGTGGAGCCTTGCAGTACTCACCAACGACATGTACCCAAATTGTCATGGCATGTGCTATGCTACATAATATGATCTTGTGAAAACAGCTGCAGCAGGACCAGCATAGGGCCGGGCCAAACAGCCCCCCACCATTGCCAAGGCCATCACAGGCAGAGCGTGACTCGGAGGAGGAACAACCTGAGCCTGCCCCAGTAGGCAGAAGGAGGCGTGCCCAGTATGACCTGGCCTTGGCAAAGAGGCAATGCATAGCACATACACTGGCTCAGTAGGAACCCTGGGAATAATACCCCTCTCTGACTCACTAATATAATAACAGGGATGCCTAAAATGACATAACATGCTCTCAAACATGTACAGGGAGTGTAGTATGTGCATCCAACAGAGGCAGCCCTGCAGCACCACCTGAGGCATGAATGCCATGTGTTAAGCAATGTAACACCATGTAGTATATGCAAACTTGATGACCCTGACTAAAATCCTACCCTCACCAAGCATGATGCCACAATATGACGATGAGATGATCAATTGCAATAATTGGCTGAAGCATTGCTGTTAGTCAAAGGGGATCCAATGTGTGCCAGCCTGGGATGACATGCTGAGCATGACATGATGTTCCACCTGCTAGGGGTGGCATGCACCTATCAGTCCTGGCCTTATGGATACTGGCAAAGGCTGTTGTTACCCACAGCGTGCCTTGAATAGGTAAGGCTCAAAACACAAACCCACCTCCATAGGTATCACAAGGGATAAGAACCTAGATGTAATGCTACCCAATGCCAGAAGTCTAAACAGCAAGATGCATGCAGTCTAAACTCCCCCAGTATGGAGAATGTTGATATCTGTCCTGTAACAGAAAACTGGGTCAAGGCTCACAACAGCTCCCTAACACTACCAGGTTACACCTCATACTGTGCTGTACAGCCTCAAAACATGGAACAAGCTACAAAAGGAGGGTGACTAGCAATAATTGTCAAGGATAACCACACCCCCATGTTGGTACCACAACAAGAAGCAGCATGGACTAGCCATGGTCAAGTAACAGTGGCTAAAACTGCCTCCCAGTTTATAGGCTGCTACAGACTACTGTCCTAACACCAGGAACTGCACTTGGCCTATGTTGGAATACATGAATATATGAAGCCCTCCAAACCACATTATGTTGGGTGACTGAAAATACCCAAACATAGACTGGGAGCATTATTCTAGCTCCAACACTGTAGGACAAAAGTTCCTAGAATCCATAAACCAAAATGCCCAGGAACAACGTACCACTCCCACAAGAGGGGTAAGCATACTGGATGTGATAATCAGCACCATGGGTACTGGATGGCAAGATGAGAAGTGTATCCCTCACTGGTAAGACCAGACCATAGAGTAATCACACCGGATATACACATCCTGACTACAGTCCCTGGCCAGAAAACCACAGTGAAAAACATGTGTAAAGCAAAAGTTGCACTCCTCCAAACTGATGTGGAATCCATTAAAGGCCCTGTGCAGGTGCAAAATATGGGCCACACCTCAGAACCTGTTATACAGGCATTCCATGAACACTGCCAGGAATGCATGGATTATGCAATCCCAAATAAAACCAAGACACAATGCCATACACGCAGGCATCTGGCATGGTGGACTCCAGCCATTAACAAACCATGCAAGAGAATGAGGAAGCTACTACATGATGGAACAAACATAAAAAGGGAAGTAATCTCTGATCAGTAGTATGGCAATAAAATATGTCCACTCATACAATCCACTAAGGCCAGCTACAACATGTTGAAACTGTGAATCTTGAGGCAATGTTACACCTGCCCCATGTACACAGACAACCCTCACCTCCCCCCAAGAAATACAAATATATGTGAGAGATGCAACCATTTATCCAAACCGGAGGCTGAGCTCTCTCAACTCAGTACTGTCAAAACTAGTCAGGAGGAGAAGGTAACCACACACAACACAAACCCAGTTTCACATAGACCTATCACAACTGCAAACCAAAGACATAAACACAGAAAAACATTCCTGGAGGCTCTAATTACAAACCCACCACATCAAAAGAGGCCTCCAAAGCAGACACCCAAGCAACCACTACCTCCAAACATAGCACATGCAACACATAGGACACAAAGCTTGTGTGCCAAACAGTCACAGGCCAGAAGGAGAAACAACATGCCTGATACAGTTGTAATAGGTGACTCCATAGTCAGACACACTGCTGTCCCGCTCACCAGACTGAACAAGGGAAAGGGTACAGTAAGCTGTCTGTAGGCTGCTACAATACACCACATAACACAAGTACGCAGGTCACCCCAAAGCAAGTAGAAATATGATGCAGTCATTGTCCATGCTGGCGTGAATGACCTGAGATGTACCTCCCCGGACTACATGAAAAGAGACATAGATGAGCTCTCCGATTATGTAGTCCAGGCCAGTATGACACTGACCGTGTGCAGCATCCTACCCTCACCAAGAATGATGCCACAGTACAAACACAGAATGATCAGCTTTAACAAGTGGCACAATTACTGGTGTCATTCCAAGGGGATCCAATGTCTGTCTGCTTGGGATGTCATGCTTGACAAGCCACGCTGCTGTGCCAGGGATGGCTTGCACCTGTTACCCCTGGGCGTCTGGATATTGGATAAGGCTCTTGCCACCTCCATAGAGCCTTTCGTAGGCAAGGCTGAAAAGACTTACCCACCACCCTAGAAAACATAAGTGGAAAGAAACATAAGGGTAATGCTGCCCAATGCCAGACGTGTAAACCTCAACATGCATGTTCCCGAGGCCCTCCCCAGTATGGAGAACATCGATGTCCATGCAGTGACAGAAACCTGCAGCAAGGCTCCTGACAACACACCAGCACTACCAGGTTATACCTCATATCATGCGTTATGGCCCCAAAACCTGGACCAAAACATAAAAGGAGGGGGAGTATCCATATTCAGCACAGACACCCACACGTCCAGGTAACTGACAATGCACGAAGCATCGGAGACCACCCATGTGCAACTAACCATAGGCAAAACTGCTGTACAGTCTGTAGCATGCTACAGACCACACTCTCACACACAGGAACCCCACCCAGCCATCCTGAAGACACTGGACAGTATGAATGTCTCACCAAATACCAAACAAGGTACTCACAAATTACCACATAGGTGGTAATCCATTATGTATGGAAGGAGTAATCAGGGACCTAGGGACACAAGTGGACAGTAACCTGTCATGTGACACTCACATTGCCAATGTGGCTAGGAAGACTGTCTATATTGGACACCGTAACATGAAAGGATTCACATCTACGTCAACAGAGGTCATTGTGCCCCTATACTGTTCTCTTATCAGACCCATAATCTAGTACAATGCCTCATTTGGGATGTACCTTACCCGACACCTGCAGCAGTTAGAAAGACCTCAAAGGTACCTCACCAAGAGGATAAAGGGTCTCAAAAATATGTCATATGCTACCTGGCTGTAGACACCCCAGCTGTATGCAGTCACATACTGCCTATGCAGAGGCGTTGTATGCCTGTTGTACAAGGCCATGTCCAACACAGGAGTAATGGACATGCTCCATCCCAGAAAACCCAAATCCATCGGAGCTGTGAGAGTGAGAGATGTCAACCTCAACACATAATGAAGTAGGATGTGCTGGAGGGACAGATACATAACCCAGAGGCTCCCTACACCCTGGAATGGAATCCCACTCCATGTTAGGCAGAGCCCCTCACTGACTCTCTTCAACAGGAATCTTGCCAAGTGGATGGATGATCGTAGATGTACATTGGGGGTCTTCACTGTGTCATGTCCAGACAGAGGCACAGTAAAGTAAATCATAAATGGCCATAATATTCACATAGCAAGGGGTGGCAAAAGCCACACACACTCTGGCTAGGCTTATAAATGCCCTAGGGCGGATAGCCTAGTATGAACCTATGAACCTATGAAGATACAAATTGTACAGGACACTAAGGATAATCACAAGGCTTTCTTAACTGATGGTAGGAACCTTGTTGGGAATTCACAGATATGCTCTAAATCACTCAAATATTACAAACAACATACCAAACACACACACATATTGCCAACATCCAACCTGACAGGTGCAGTGCAACCCCCCCCCCCACAAATGCAAAATATCTATCCCAGCAGAGTGCTAGCCCCCTGACATTGCAGATGCTGAGGTAATAACCAGCATCTACAAAGCAAAACACACAGCATCAATGGTATGAGATGGTGTCCTGGCCTGAGTCCAACATGGACTCCAAGAAGAATGGAATGCCAAATAACACTACTACTCAATGTCAGCCTTACCACAGGATATGTACCCAAAGAGCAGTGTACAACAACAGTGGCCCTTCTCCACAAAGGTGTTGCCTGAATGGATACTGCAAACTACCACCCCAGAATCCTGACAAGCTTGGTCTGCAAAGCTATGGAAAGGATCAGCATGTACCTCAGACTTAAAGATATTGGGGACCTACTGACACTGGACCCTACCCATTGTGGCTTTCTTAAGTGCAGATCCTGCCCCTTAAACATGTTTGACTCATTTGAAACAGTCATTAAGGTCATTGATGAGGGGAATGTGGTCCACACAGCCTAGCTGGACCTTGCAAAAGGCTTCCATACAATACCCCACATGTTCATTATGGATAGGCTCACCAGCTTAAATATAAACCCCTATGTCAGTAGAGGGGTTGCAAACCAGACCAAGGACAGAACTGACATGGTCAGACATGCTGCAGCCATGTCAGACTACAAACCAGATATAACTGGCATCCCACAAGGCTCGGTCCTGGGACCTCCCTTGTTTGGTATATATGTCCCATAGGTACAGGCCAACATGGAAGGACTGTGTCTGAACAAGTTTGCAGAGGACTACAAACTGGCCACCATATCTGACCCTCCAGCTGACACAAGCATCCCACAAAAGGGCCACATAGAAACAGACAACTGGTGTCATAGCCATGTCAGCAAGCTAATTGCAGAAAAGTGTATAGTCAACCCCTGTGGATATACAGTAAGTGCCCACCAATTACCACATAGGTGTTTACCCATTAAGTACTTAAGATATAATAAGAGACCTGGGGACACAAGTTGATAGATATCTTGCATTGGACAAGCATGTGGCTGTAGTGGTTATAGAAACATGCCATATACCCACCTAATCATGAAGGTAGTCAGATCTAGATCAGGGGAGGTCATTATGGCTCTGCAGTCATCCTTCATCAGCGTCACAATTGACTACAATGGCCCCTGTTGGATGTACCTCAGCAGGCACCTCCATCAACTGGAAAGACCCCAAAAGTACCTCACCAGGAATATCAAAGAGCTTGAACAGATGCCATGTGTTGCCTGATTTAACAAACTGCAGCTCCACACACTGCCATACTGCCCGCCCAGAGGCAATCTGTGCCTGATGTATAAAGCCATGTCCAAGCTGGAATCAATGAACATGCTGCACCTTGTACAATCTGAATGGCAGTGAGCTATGCACATGAGAGACCTTAACCCCAGCACTGACATACATAGGACAAGCTGTACTGAATGATCCATAACACAGAAGCCACCCCCACTCCCAGTACAGGTTAGCCAGAGAGTCACTCATCGAATCTCCTCAAGAGGAATCTTGATGAGTGGATGGGAGATGGTAGGTTTACTCTGGGTATCACTGTTATGTCACGGGTAGATGGAGGCACAGTATATTAACCATGACATATGTCATGGCAAACTCCAGTTACAATGTGTGTCGAAGGACAAACACACTCTCTGACTAGCATTAAAAATGGCCTAGGGAACATCGCTAGTGTTTGCCAATGTCCACCTATGTTGTGGAATACACTACCAATGTTGGACAAGCCTGGTTTAAGTAGTCCATATCTGAACATAATGCAACATGGTCATATGTGCACAACTGGCCCCTAAACAGTCTGTTGTGCTCACTATGAAAATTTAAAGCAGTGATAGGACTAAAGCCCAGGATACTGCCCACCACAGTGAAAGTACTGAACCAGTACACTATATGGTACTGCAGTGTTAGGTCAGTATGAAAGGATGTTGACAACTGTATGCAAAGTATCCCATGCAAACCCTGCAGGCACAGTATAATCCCTGTTGTGTTCAGACACGAAGCAGTTGGCCAGTAAGTACACAACATGGCACCCAACACGCAACCATAAACATGAGATATTGTTGAAGTTCACACTCATCCACAAATGTGGTGGACTGCAGAGTTCAACATATGGAAAGCTCACACTGGGCATGCTCGCACACTTTGATAAATGAGACATATGTCAGACAACATGCCATGGAAAGGCTGAACTGGGCATGCTCACACACTTAGGCCATATCTCAGTTTAGCAGTTGGCCACACATATCTGGTATTTGTACGTGTTATTCCAGGAACCAACCACATTACAGCAATCTGCCCAGTGCACACAGTTAAATGACTACAGAGACATAAGTGATATAGTGGATCCCTCTCATATTCAAACATCTTCCACAGATACACAAGTTGTTCATAGAAACAGGGAATGCTATGGCAATAAAGACCTGCAAACAGTCTATCAGCAACAAATATTGTGCATCTGACAATTAAACATATGGGTGTAGAGGTCAATACTAGGCTGTTTGCCCTAGGGAATGAAAGCTTAGCCAGAGTGTGCTTGGCGTCTGCATCCCCAGTACAGTAGGCTACTGTGCTGCTGTAAAGTAGGTCACATAAGGCACCGTTTGAGGCTAGTGTGCTGTGCCTCCGTCAAGCAGGGACACAGTGGAGATTCCAGGGGTTGAATTTGCTATGCCACATCCATGTTGTTGGTGTGTGCTGGAAGAGGGTTGGTGGGGACCTCTAACAGTAAGTGGGCGTCAATAACAGACTGAGGGGAGCCTTATCTGCAGTGTCTGGACAATTTCACTGTCAACACTTTGTTGTGATGATTATGAGGGATCGAAGTGTCGTGCTAGTACTGTTCAGAGATGTCCTCCCTCTGTGGGCTACTGCTCTGCAATGTATTAGCTCACTCCATCTGTTGGACAGCTCATATATGGCTGGTGTACACCTGACAGGGTGTCCTGTTGTGGAGGAGTCATGGGTATATTTGGGATAGCATGATCAATGCAAACCTTCCACATGCTCATAGAATACAATTGTCAAGGATTATGCAGAGTGGCCTGTATAATCCCCCAGCATGGGTCCTTTGAAGTCTTCCACCCCAGTCTTCACAAGTGCACATTCTGCTTTTGATAAATACACTTTGTTTGCAGTGACAACCTTGCCTGGGGGTGGGGATGGGATATGGATGTCCAGGGAAAGGTGGGTATGGTCAGATATCAACAATGGCGGTCTACCTCTGGTGTGGAACAGTGAGTACCCATGTTGCAGATGGTCAGGTGCAATATGTATTCCCCCTTGTGGCTGTGGTGAGTGGTCCTGCCATAGCACATGGACTCACAAATTGTAGTGGCTGTAGGGTAATGTTGTAGAGGCCTGAGTAGTTCCCACACAATATACTTGTACCTGACATTAACAACTGGAATGGTGTATGAGAACACCTTCATATCATGGCACTGTTCCTAGGGAAGCAAAGTGTGTTTCCCAGATGTGGGAGGGGTGGTCTGAACTGGTTGTGTTGTGTGTTACAGGTCCTGTGGTCACGAAGCATTGTATAAAACATAACCTGCCTGTGCTGATGTGCATATCTGACCCTGAAGTAGGTGGCTGCAAATGCATATATATGCTATCCCCCACCTGACAGGTAGTAACAGATGTACATACCTCTGCATAAATAATGATGTCAGCATCCTATAAATACTGCAGGTGCAGAGCAGATGCCCAAT
Organism: Protopterus annectens; assembly: GCF_019279795.1. Classification (NCBI taxonomy): domain Eukaryota; kingdom Metazoa; phylum Chordata; order Ceratodontiformes; family Protopteridae; genus Protopterus; species Protopterus annectens. Next base: position 1,510,341,791 of record NC_056733.1, read on the forward strand.
AATTCGGATAGTGCGCTCCGCTAATGCGGTTCCCTCAAGTGTCATAATATAGTTAGGTAGGGGTTTGAATCCTGCAAATGCTCAGTGTGTGTGTTTGGGTGAGGGGGTTTAGTGGGAGTGCAATTCTGTGTGAGGGAAATGTCCCTTTTGGCAACTAGGGGAACACACTACAGGATGCACATTCCCCTTTCTAAACACTGATGATGTCAGCACCCTATAAGTACAGCAGGAGAAAAGAAACCTCCCAGTAATGCGAATAACGCGCTCTGCTAATGCGTCCATCTTGAGTATCATAACATAGATAGGTAGGGATTTGAATCCTGCAAATGCTACGTGTGTGTGTTTGGGTGAGGGGGGTTAGTGTGTGTGCAATTCTGTGTGAGAAAAATATCCCTTCTGGCAACTAGGAGAACACACTACAGGATGCACATTCCCCTTTTTAAACACTGATGATGTCAGCACCCTATAAGTACAGCAGGAGAAGGGAAACCTCCCAGTAATGTGAATAGCGCGCTCTACTAATGTGTCCGTCTTGAGTGTCATAACATAGTTAAGTAGAGGTTTGAATCCTGCAAATGCTTAGTGTGTGTGCAATTCTGAGTGAGGGAAATGTCCCTTTAGGCAACTAGGAGAACACACTACAGGATGCACATTTCCCTTTCTAAACACTGATGATGTCAGCACCCTATAAGTACAGCAGGAGAAGAGAAACCTCCCAGTAATGCGAATAGTGAGCTCTGCTAATGCGTCTGTCTTGAGTGTCATAACATAGTTAGGTAGGGATTTGAATCCTGCAAGTGTGTGGGTGTGTGCAATAACATGTGTGAGAGAACTGACCCTTTTGGCAACCAGTACAACACACCAGCTGCTGCATATTCCACTCTCTACACAGAGATGATGTCAGCACCCTACAAGTACAGCAGAAGAGGGCAAATCTCCCAGTGATGCAAATAGCACACTCTGCTACTGTGTCTATCACTACTGTCATAGCACAGTTAGTTATGGCTTTGAATTCCACACATGCCACGTGTGTTTTTGTCACGCAGAATGCCCATGTGTGTGGGTTGTTGTTTACAATAATGCATGACATCAATTAAACCAGTAATGGCAATGCACACAGATGATGTATGTGTGTTCCAAATACACATATATACCTGTGACCTTCAATAGTTCCCATGTCTGATGCCTGTCACATGTGAATACATGGTATTTGCACTGGATAACATTATGACTGTGGTTTTCTGTCCGGGTGCTGCATGTGGTATGTGTATATACAGTGTGAGTTGTATATGGTATCATCCTAGCAGCGAGGGATACACATCTGGTCTGGGGCATATAGTATACATGTTGTTGATGAACAGGTGCTGCATGTTTTCACCTGTTGTGGGAGTGGTAACAAGTTGTTCCATAGCAATGCAGTGACTACATGCTAGGAACCTTTCAGCTAGGGTGTTGCAGCTACAGTAATTCATCAGCATTCAGTAATACTTCAGCATTCTTGGTGAGGGTATGATGCCAACCAAGGTCAGGGTCATACCAGCCTGTGCCACATGCTCATAGAGCCCTTCTATGTTCCCTATCATGTAGTCCAGGGAGATACATCACAGGTCAGCCATAGTGGCATGGACAATGACTGAGTCATATGTGTCCTTGTCTCTGACTGACCTGTATGCTTGTGTTATGTGGTGGACCATAGTGCCCCACAGGCATATCACTGTGACCTTCACCTTGTCCAGCCTGGTGAGCAGGACCTCACTGTACCGGACAATAAAGGTACCTAACACAACTGTAGCAGGTGTGTTGTCTAGCCGTACAGGCTGTGACTGTTTGGCACTCAGGATTTGTGTACTATGTGTTGCACGTGCTGTGTTCCGGCTTAATGTATAGGTTCATAGGTTCATAGGTTCATACTAGGCTATCTGCCCTAGGGCATTTATAAGCCTAGCCAGAATTCCCTTTTTTGAGGTTAGTATACTGTGCCTCTGTCTAACAGTGACACAGAAGTGATACCCGGGGTAAACCTACGATCTCCCATCCACTCATCAAGATTCCTCTTGAAGAGGGTCAATGAGGGACTCTGCCTAACCTGGACTGGGATTTTATTCCAGAGTGAAGGGAGCCTCTGGGTTATGAATCTGTCCCTCCAGCATGTCCTATTTATTTCAGTGCTGAGGTTCAAGTCTCTCGAGCGCGTAGCTCGATGGGATTTGGATTTTCTGAGGTGCAGCATGTCCATTAATTCCAGGTTGGACATGGCCTTATACGTCAGGCACAGATCGCCTCTGAACAGGCAGTATGCCACTGAGTAGAGCTGGAGTTTCTTTAACCGGGCAGCATATGGCATCTGTTTGAGCCCTTTGATCCTCTTGGTGAGGTACTTTTGGGGTCTTTCCAGTTGCTGCAGGTGTCTGGTAAGGTACATCCCAAAAGGGGCATTGTACTCAATTATGGGCCTGATGAGGGATGAGTAAAGAGGCACGATGACCTCCCCTGATCTAGATGTGAATCCCTTCCTGATTAGGTGGGATATATAAAAGGTTTTTCTAACCACTTTGGCCATGTGGTTGTCAAATGAGATAATGCTATCAACTTGGGTCCCCAGGTCCCTAATTACTTCTTCTGTACATAATGGATTACCACCTATGTGGTAATTTGTGGGCACTTTGTTTTTGCCAAGGGGGATGACTATACACTTTTTGGCATTTAGCTTGAGGCCATGGCTCTGGCACCAGTTGTCTGTTTCTATGAGGCCCTTTTGGAGGATGCTTGTGTCGGCTGGAGAGTCGATTATGGCATCCAGTTTGCAGTCATCTGCGAACTTGGTCAACCACAGTCCTTCCGTGTTGGCCTGTACCACTGAGAAATATATACCGAACAAGAGAGGTCCCAGGACTGAGCCTTGTGGGACACCACTTATAACTGGTTTGGAGTCTGACATGGCTCCAGCAATTCTAACCATGTGGGTTCTGTCCTTGAGCCAGTTTGCAATCCATCTAGTGACATAGGGGTTTATATTTAAGCTGGTGAGCTTATCTATAATGCCTGAGTGGGGTATTGTATCGAAGGCTTTTGCGAGGTCCAGGTAGGCTGTGTGGACCACCTTCCCCTCGTCAATGGCCTTGGTGACTGTTTCAAAGAAATCAACCAGGTTTAAGAGGCAGGATCTACCCTTAACAAAGCCGAACTGGGTAGGATCTAGTGTCTGTAGGTCCCCAATATCTTTATTTATGAGGTCCATGATGATCCTTTCCATAGCTTTGCAGACCAAGCTAGTCAGGCTTATGGGGCAATAGTTTCCAGGATCCATTGAGACACCACCTTTATGGAGAGGGACCACTGTTGCTGTACGCCACTCTTTGGGCACATATCCTGTAGTAAGGCTGAGATTGAACAGTAGTTTTATGTTTGGGTTTAGCTCTTCTTGGAGTTCATATAGGACACAGCCCGGGACACCATCTGGTCCCATTGATGCTGTGTATTTTGCTTTGGAGAGGGCGGCTCTTACCTGAGTATCTGAGATGTCAGGGGGGCAGCACTCTGCTGGGATAGATATTTGCCCTTTTGGTGGGGAGGGGGGGAGAAGTTTGCGCTGAACCTGTCAGCTAGGATGTTGGCAAGGTCTGTGGGTTCAGTGTATTTTTTGTCATTTTGGACTAATTCTGAGCATATCTGGGAATTACCACCCAGGTTCCTAACATAACTAAAGAAAGCCTTGTGATTATCCTTAGTGTCCTGTGCAATTTTTCTCTCGAAGCTGGCCTTAGACAATTTTATGAGTACCCGTAGTTTTTGCTAATACTGATCAGTGATGCCTTCCCTTTTTGGGATTTTACTCTATCATTTAGTAGCTTCCTCCTTCTATTGTATAGTTTGTTTATGGCTGGGGTCCACCAGACAGGACGTCTGCCTTTGGAGGATTGGGTCTTGGTTTTATTTGGGATCACATGATCCATGCATTCCTGAAGGTGTTCATAGAATGCGTTTATAAAGGATTCTGCGGTCTGGGTCATATTTTCCACAGGCCCGGGGGCTTTGAAGGATTCCACCTCAGTTTTGAGGAGTGTGAAATTTGCTTTAGAGAAGTTTTTCACTGTGGTTTTCTGGGCAGGGGGTGAGGTCGGGATGTGAATATCCAGTGAGATTAGTTTATGGTCTGATCTTACCAGTGAGGGATACACTTCTGGTCTGGAGTATAGAGTCCCCATGTTGGTGATGATCAGGTCCAGTATGTTTTCCCCTCTTGTGGGAGTGGTAACAAGTGTTCCATAGCGTTTGAGTTTATAAATTCTAGGAACTTTTGGGCTAGGATGTTGGAGCTAGAGTAATGCTCCCAGTCTATGTTTGGGTAGTTGAAGTCGCCCAATATAATGGTGTTTGGAGAGACCTTCATATTTTCCAGTGTTCTCAGAAAGGCCGATTGGGGTTCCTGGGTTTGGGAGGCTGGTCTGTAGCAGGCTATAAACTGGAAGGCAGTTTTACCCACTGTTAGTTGCACATGGATAGTCTCTGATGCTTTGTGCTTTGCCACCAACCTGGAGGTGTGGGTATCTTTGATGAATATCGATACTCCCCCTCCTTTTGTGGTTCGGTCCAAGTTTTGGGGCCGAAAAGCATGGTATGAGGTATAACCTGGTAGTGCTGGGCTGCTCTCGGGAACCCTGAACCAGGTTTCTGTTACTGCACAGATATCCATGTTCTCCATGCTAAGGAGAATTTCGAGTGTGTGCATCTTGAGGTTTAGACTTCTTGCGTTGAGTAGCATTACTCTTAGTTTCTTATCCCTTGTGATACCTATGGAGGTGGGTTTGTCTTTTGAGCCTTGCCTAAAAAAGGCACTATGGGGGTAGCAAGAGCCTTTGCCAATATCCAAAAGCCCAGGGGTGACAGGTGCAGAGGTGCCTGTGTGCCAGCTGCAGAGGTGTATGCTGCTCAGGCAGAATGCTATTCTGAGGCTCCACGAATGCCCCAGTGTGTTCATGTGTTTGGATTGCTGTCAGTGTAGGTCTACATCAGACTGGTATTGTAGTCACTGTAGTATTGCATGCCACCTGACAGGTTATGCCAGTACTGGGTTCAGAGTGCTTAGTCCCCAGTTTGGCTATGTGGTTGCATCTCATACATGTGTTGTACGTCCATGTGTAGGGGAGAGGGTTGACTGTGTACATGTGGCAGCTGTGACTTTGCCACATGACTCACATATTCCACAACTGTACTATAGAAGTGACTGACAAGTGACCTTTGCACATGCTACCATAGTATTGTGATTGCCATGATGATTAACAGCACATAGGGCCAATGGGGAACAAGGTACAGAAGGTGAGTATGTGAGGGTGTAGTGCCTGTGATTAGTTAGCACTGGCATATATGACTGCTCACATGGTCAAATGCCAGGTAAGTCATATGAATGTGTCACAGGCAACGTACATGCGAACAGGACAAACAGTGACGTTCTGTCAAGTGAGACATGGACATACATATAGTAAGCTATGCAGATGCCACTAGGAGTCCACAGAAGCTCTGTAAATCTGCATCGCAGGTGGGATCAGTGTTCCAGGGTAACTGCAAGCAAACATGCATGCAAACAAAGCTACAGTAAGCAGGGCTGCATGTAGTCCATTGTGCAACAAACAAGCTGTACCACTTCCAGCAGGTAGTGCAAATATGCAGGCACTATACACATGTACATGGAAATACACAGGTCAGATGGTCAGGGTCCAGTCTCAGTGCACACAAGTGTACAGACCATGTACCGTCAGGATGTACAATAACCAGATGGAAACCCAGGTGCTCATACCTGCAGTAATACACATGTCAAATAACAGACACTAAGCCTTCACTCAGTGGTTCCATACTTAGTAGGATGTATGCTACCTGCCCTGCCACCACAGTATCCCTGACATTTATGGGGACTCTCCCTCCTGTGAAAGTTAGTTTTGTGTGTTGGGGCTGTCTAGCATGGTATGAGATGCAAGCTTGCAGTGCTAGGGTGCTCCTGTGTGTCCTGTACCAGTTGTGTAGTACTGCACACATATCAACATCCTCAAACATCCGCATTGCAGAGTCCAGTGTGGGCAACATGTCACTTTCAGTTTACATGTCCATCACTGCGGATCAATACTTTCATTACCTTATCCCCTGTGCTACCTATGTATGTGGCCTTCTGTTGACATCCTTACCACCAGTATGCAAACATGTGCAGATGATACACTATGGTACTTACCATGGGTGTAGAAAACAGTACAAGACAATCATACCCTTACTGCATCAGGCATGCTGGGATATACCCACAATTATATCAGCACCCAGTACTGTTAACAACATGATACTATTACTACACGTCTATGTAGTCACCCTGTGCATCAGCAACATGTTAACCTGTACCTGCACTGATGTTACAGATTGCAGGAGGTGGCACAGTTTCATCATATGCACAGGGTGTGAACTTGGTATGCCTGAGTCTGCCACTGATACCACCAACTGACATGTATGTGTATGTGTGTTGGTGAGGGACAGCAGTACAAGGTGGGGCAATGTTGATGCAGTGTGTGCGTGTATGCGGTAGCCCTAGGTGTTGTCAATTCGCATGTGTGTATGGATGCACACAGTTCCACCTCATGGCTGCCATATACCGGTGTTTGTGGACAGCCACAGACTGTACCTGCCAGGTCATACAGATCAGTGTCTCTGGCCATGGACATGGTACCTGTGCCTTGCAGGGGTGCTACGGACCGTATCCGGTACCAATCCAGATTGGGTACTGTCATCAGAACCAGGTGTTCATTGACTGGACACAGATCCCTGTTGGGCCTGTCCAGAGCCACGTGCACATGGTCTACTGGGGCGGTCTGATGACAGCACAGACCCAGCATTGTTGGGTCTGCTGCTGGCACTATGGGGGAGGCTGCGGCCCTGTTGTCATCCGTGATGACTGCCAGCTGCTGCTGTTGCTGACATACGCCCACGTCGACGCCTCCACCGTCCACCATTGCCCTGGCTCATGGACATGTAGTTGTGGAACTGATCTAATATGTCCCCACAACGTCATTCTATGACATCGGTGAAATTACGGATGGCAGCCGCAATGTCACGCATACTGTGAGTCATGGCTGTGTGACATACTGTCAGCTCTCTCAGACCCTGTCTGGTGTACCGTTCCATATGTGACTGTGCCTGCATTACAGCCCGAAACATAGCTGAGGTTGTAAGACTTCTGTGGGCATGTCTGACAGGGGCAGTATGCCCACGGATGCTCCCACGAGAACCCCTGGACATCTGTCTGTGTGGTACCATCTCAGGGCCATGCCCATGGCTGCTGTGTGGGGAAGCATGTGCCACAGATACCACATTACCCTGGTCAATGCCCACTGTATCCTGTCCATCACCTAGGGACATTGGTGGCAAAGGATGTATTGGCAGGATGACTGTGCGCATTGATGGGGTTGACAGCTGTGTACTGTCAATTGCCTGACCAATGACAGACCCTGGCACACCTTCCTGTGCCATTACACAGATGTCATCATTATCAGTACCCATGGCACCTGATTCAGGTTCCCTGCTGCATGACACCAGAGCAGCACCAGAACCTGTGGGAGGGAAACAGGAAACACAGTTTACAATGTCTGCACAATGTTACCAGTGATGCACACATGCACACATGCACACATGCACAGGTGCACAGGTGCACACATGCACACATGCACACGTGCATAAGTGCACACGTGCACACATGCACATATGCACACGTGCACACGTGCACACGTGCACACAGTTGCACACTTGCACACAGTTGCACACTTGCACACTACTCAGTATGCAAGATATCAACACACAGACACAGACACACCTGCATGCATACACAGAGCACTACTAAGTGAGCCTAATATTACTATTACTATCAAGACTATTAAAGGTATTGTTAATACACACTCACCAGCATGGATAGGCTGCATTGCTGTTACACCGGAGGGACCTGCAGAAGTGAGGAAATTAATGTCAGTTGGCACAACTGTGCCATTGTTACTGAGTATGATACAGGTCAGTAGTACAACAGTTGCCTTTCACAGGTCAGCTGCTGATATTGAAAATATCACACTTGCACATTAAATACTATGATGACAGCTACAAACCAAGGACACACCTCACACATGCATTAACTACCAGTGTACACAACAGTCAACTATACATATGGCATATTACCTGCACGCTCGTAGTCTTGGTGCTGTGTGGCTCCAGCCTCCATCATAATGCAGGTCTGCTGCTGTTGTTGTTGTTGGTGGGCTGGAGCCACAACACTTATGAGTAGTCCCTCCAGTCTGGTGAGTGGGGGATGTGTAGCCTCCCCACCACCTGTGGCAACCTGTTGCCTGTGGATATCTGACGCACGCTGACGGACATTTCTGATGAAATCACTGCAGTGATGTCGTATCTGCTCATATGTCCTATTATGCATGCCTATGTCATTTACCTGACGGACCAGATCTTGCCACAGTGCAGCCCTCTCCTGCTGATTCTGGCTGGTGCGGGAAAAGAATATTGCATAATCCCGCACCAGGCTCTGGTGTATTTCCTCATCCTCAGCTGCAGAGTATGCTGGATTGCGCTGGTGAGCCATGGTCCTGAAAAAGGAAATAAATTGATATCAGCAAAATATGTCAGCAGAATTTGGCACACATACTACACATGCTACTCGACTGTTGTGATACAACATATCTCACATATGTAGCATCTGTCTGTCTATTGGTGGATACACATGTAAATGGCCAGGTATCAGTGCTCAGCCAACAACTGTGCAACAGTACCTGGCACACTCCATACGACATACTACCAACCCCAGCAGTCAGAACACTGATTCAGGTCCAAAGCACCTCCTCACTCTGGGGGTTTGTATCGAGGTACTGTATGGGGTACATCATCAACTACTGTGATCTGACCACAAACTAATTGCCCTGGATATACATATCCCACCTCCACCACCAGCACAAACGACTACAGTGAATAACATTTCAAATGCAAACTTTACACTTTGTAAGACTGAGATGGTATCCTTTAAGCCCACTGGGCCAGTGGAGGCCACAACCCACAATGCTGACTCCTTCACAAATGATTTCTACGGACATCTCCAAGAATGCATGGATCATGCAATCCCACATAAGACCAAGACACTCTCCACAAAGGGAAAGCATCCTGTCTGGTGGACCCCAGCCATAGACAGATTGTATAACAAAAGATGGAAGCTACTGCAAGACAGAGCATAATTCCATAAAGGGAAGGCATGTCTGATCAGCACTAGTAAAGAGCTATGTTCTCTCATACAAACATCCATGGGCAACTTTGAGAGGGAAATCATCGGGGACACTACAGATAACCACAAGGCCTTCTTCAGTTATGTTAGAAACCTGGTCAGAAACCCTCCAATATCCTCATAGTTAGTACACAACAACAAATAATTCACTGAACCCACAGATACTGGCAACATTGTGGCAGACAGGTTCAGTGCAAGTTTCCCCCCTCCCTCTCCCCCAAACTAAAACATACTTATTCCAGCTGAATGTAACCTCCCTGTCATCACAGATGTCCAGGTGAGAGCCGCCCTCAGAAAAGCAAAAAACACAGCATCAATGGGACCTGATGGTATCCCCGGTTGCATGCTACATGAACTCCAAGAGGAGCTAAACACACATATAGAAGTGCTATGTAACACTAGCCTGACTACAGGATATGTACCTGTACACTGGCGTACAGCAGCAGTGGTTCCACTCCACAAAGGAGGCACCTCTACATACCAATACAATACAACACAATACAATACATTACAATACAATACAATGCAATATGCTATTGCCCCTGGGACTACAGCAGCATACTGTTCTGCTACCCTGACCATTGTGACACATGTGGTGTGATGGTACCTGCTCCTGTCAAACAGTTACACAGGGTGACTCATATGGAATATTACCTATCTGACTAACATTCAGCAGGGGTATGTGTGACATGTACTCATGGGGAGTCTTGCTTCTTAATGCTGTGTGGTTTATTGCAGGGTATGTCTTATCTGTGGGTAGGAACCTGTACCTCCGCCATGTGCTCTCCACTGCGGTGTCAAGGACGACACACAGTGGTCATTTAGGTTGTGGATGGTGTGAGGTGTTACTATGGTTGTTGGACATCTGTCATGGGTGTGACTTAAGTATGTAAATCCAGGAGTGGTAACTTCTATGTGGGTAGTATGTGTGTACTCTGTGGTGTTGTCAGTCACTGTGCATTGGTAATGTGTTTGAGTGCATTATCACAGTGTTGTACATGTCACGGTGTCCTTCTCCATATCTGTAGCTGTCATGTGAGGTACATACCATGGCAGCCATTGAGTGGTGTGGAGGGGTACACTGACCTACATGTCCATAGCTGACACACCATGTCTGCTGACACATACCATGTGCAGGTATTCCAGGAATAGTGTGCCACTGTGACTATCATTGGGGGGGACTATTGTACACATTTATGACCCTTTTCACCCCTGACACATGCAGTGGTGGGCAACCAATCACATATCTGGTGGTTACTGGTGTAGGTGACTTGAAATGGGGTATGGTAGTCCAGTTTCGACACTGGTGTTCACTCCATGCCTTTGTCACCAGGCACCTGTTGCAATACATCTGTACACATGTGCCTCACTCAGAATATATATACATCTCTCTCTCTCTATATATATATATGTATATATATATATATATATATATATATATATATGTATATATATATATATATATATATATATATATATATATATATATATATATATATGTATATATATATATATATATATATATATATATATATATGCCTGTATACATATACACATATATATATCGATGTACATATATTGCTATAGATATGGAGAGGGGAGTGTGACAGAGAGGGGGTGAGAGTGACAGAGGGGTGGGACAGGGGAGTGTGAGATCGTCATATACAGTCATATCTGTAGATAGTCAGATCTGTCTGTCTATGTATATGTATCTACATATATCTATATCTGTATGTGTGTATTACATATATATGTTTCTACATATTCTATCTATCTACATCTGTCTATGTATTCCTACATCCCTCTCTATCTATGTATACATATATGCATATTATATATATATATATATATATATATATATATATATATATATATATATATATATATATATATACATACATACATATATTGACATACATACGTATCCATATGATAGATAGGTATATCAACATGTTTGTTTACAAAACTGTATACACACACTAACTTACTGCTAAACATACATAACCGTGAGACCTACTTTGTACATTGCACTACAACCTACATTCAACCTACATTGATATGTGCACATAGATGCACTCACATACATATGTATGTACAGCCTTCACTGATAGTTGCTGTATGTCCCCTGCCCTATGCACATCTTCATATACATATGGATACAGACCAATGACACATATGGAGGGTTCACAGTATGTAGACTTTTAAAGTATTACTTTACATTACCTGTGTTTGTCACAGTTGCTTGCGTTGCCTTTTGGTTTGGTGTCCGGCTGCTGCTCCAGTTGACAGATGTCAGCTTTCTAGTAGGTTTTGTTGAGTGTTGTTGTTTGTGTATGTTTTTTTCTCTCTCTCTCTCTCTCTCTCCCTCCCTACCTCCAGAGGGTGCAATGAAAGTATTGTATGTGTGGACTGGGAGTACAGCATGCTTTTGTAGGTATCTGCATATGTCCATGTGATGGCCTCTGCACCAATTGTTAGTCAGCATTTGCTAATTGCATGCAGCCAGTTGTGTACTGATTGCAGTTCTCACTGTGATTTCAGGACAGTGCTATAAAAAGGTAGGTGAGATAGGCGTAGCCCTTTCAGAGGTTAAGGGCAGGGACCATGCTGGTATGCTGTGGACACTGTTGTGTGAGCGTAAAGGTTAGTATCTCTCTCATATTTCTGGCTGTGATGTAGATTAACATGTCTCCATTCATTTCTCCAGTTTCCTGTACTAAGTGTGTATGTACACTGACACCTAAGACTACTACTACTGTTAATGTGGGTGTGTGTGCTTTCCTGTGGGACATGTGGTGTAACTGGTATATAGCAGTGGCTCTTGCACTTTGTTGCTATGGCTTCAATATTTGCCCTTTACATTCACTACTTGTATGCCTGCTAGGTGTCTTGACTGTAGTGTGTTGCTGTGGCTTTCCTGTTTTCCATGTACATTCACACCTTGGAATGCTTGCTATATCTGCTAGGGTGTTACTGCATGCAGTGTGGTCTGGCCATGGTGTGGGCCTTGACATCTATTAGGGTATTTGAGTATGCTGCTGAGCAGGCCCCAGAGACTCTCAGGTGCATCTTTTATCTGCCTCATGGAATGGTACATATCAGTGGGGTACACCCATTAAATTGTCTGGTATTCTGCAGTTGTGACTGTGGGTTAGCATGAGCATATGTATTACTACACTATTTCCGACGTGCAAGTGGTGCATACTTTCAGTACTTCATAGTTACCATTGCATGTGTTGTAACACCTTTCTGCCTACTGTTTGTACATTTCACAGGGTGTCTGTGGGGCATCCCTGTAACTCAGTCACTGTTGCTATGTCTAGGCTCTTAACTATTCAAATATGGCAGTGTCAGACCTCTCAAGTGTACAGATATTTGCAGGATGTCCACATTTTTGCCTCATATTTTGGTCCATATCTCATAAACAGCTTTTTCTGGCAAACCACTCAGGGCTCAAGTCAGACTATAGTGACAAACATTTCAGTTTCAGACTTTATACCCTTCCAACCATCCAACATAATACAAAACCTGTTACTCTCTCAACTGTCTAAGTTTGTTGGAGCAATATTTGGAATGTGTCCCTGTTTTTGGGCCTTTGCTCCACATTTTTTATTACCTAGTCCAGATGTGTTGCTGTAAGAGGTTGTGGGGTATTGGCAGTGATTATTCTGCTGTGAGTATGTGTGTGGCTTGCAAAGTGCTACAGTGACATTATTACCTAATAGCTACCAACTAGCATGGCTGTTTCTGTTCACACACTACTATTATAGAAATCGACTACATTTGACAGTAAATATACATGACATGCTTTGTGTACTACACATCCTATATTCCCTTTACATTCATTCCTACTATTGCATGATATATTTATTGTAGCACAATGTTCTTATATAACAGTCATGGCTTAGTGGTAAGTCATGCAGACTAAGGTCCTGGGTTCGGGACTGACAGTGGGATTTTATTTTGCTTTTGAGCAGACTACAGGCCTTGTCATTCAGAGTGACTAAGGCACTTTTAAGCAGTTGTAACCGGGTTAGCGCTGGTTTGTGCGGAGCTCACGCATGCGCACTGGTGTTCAGCTCCACGCACACCTGCTTACAACTGCTTAAAAGTGCTTACTCTTGCGCACACCCGCGCTAATTTCTTTGAAAGAAATGAAAATGGGGAGACAGGAAAATGGTGAAAAAGGGATCACAAAGAGGGTAAGACAGTAGGGAAACAAGCTCAGGTTTTGCAGGAGGGATGTAGATAAGGCCCATAGCTGCCCATTTCTTCATCAGCAACAGCTGTGCATATGTTTGTAATTTGGTGTGACATTTGAAACCTTCCACCCCTGAGAGAGGTGTAAGGACAACAATAATACTTGTTGTACAGCCAATTGTAATTGACAGTTTCCATGTCCAGCAGACATGTGTGCGAAATGGGCAGCTATGTATGGGGCATAATTTTTTTGTGGGTACAGAGTGCTCTTTTTTTTTTTTTAGGTGAGAGTGGTATGTCAGGTACAGGAAGTCGGTATTGCTGGGGATGTAGGTTGGGTAGGTTAACAGACAAGACAAACAAGATGCATACAAGGGCGGTGTATGACACATGTGGGGGGATTACACAATTGACGGGGACGGATGTTTGGATATCTAGAGCCCATGAGCCCACAGATGGCAACAGTGGAACAGATATCCCCACCCATGGGCAGTTGCCACTGTGCCTTCACTGCCCAGGACGGGGCTGTGCTGGGGGCTGTGTAGGCCGGGCAGCAGGCACGCCCGTTAGTTGTGCCACCTGTGCCTCAAGCTGGCGTAGGGGCCCAAGAACAGCATCCCAGATCTCCCTACGCACCACAGTCCGGACATTACGGAGGGTGAGTGGATGTTCTCCTCCGGCCACACTTGCAGAGGGGGGATGAGCCCCATCCCCTGCAGCGCTTCCACCCGCAGGTGGCACAGGGCCACCAGAGGAGGGTCCGTCCTGGGCACTACTGCCAGGTGCACTCGCCAGCTGAGGAGGGAGTGGTGGGTCCGCTGGAACCCGCCTTCCCTGTCGTCCTATGTTTTGCATTATGTTATGACAGTTTCAGTTAGTAACGTACAATACCATTCACAATTAGTTGTAACAGCATGCATTAGTATTCCCATTAACCAAACACCCATATATTCAAACCATTGAACAGCAAGCATAACGCATGCATAATTTGAACAGCAATACACAGTCCAACAACATGCAGGGTTGATTGATGGCAACAGGCCATCAGGTTTGGATGTATGAACAGGGCAGATGCATCAACGTACATGCAAATATGTATGAACCAACAGGACAAATGTCCAGGGGTGTTAATTGGGATTGCACATACCAATTTCACGTGGAATGGATTATATGTGGTTATAGGGTAGGGTGAAGAAAATTTAATTAACAACTTCAAATACCAATACATATGCTGTACATTTCTAATAGCTGCAGATATATACACACTACAGTTCTGCCTACAGTTTCCTATGTGATAACTACTTCAGGTTGGTGATAGGAATGTTACTGCTACATCAATATACATTTTCATTTTATTCATACACATTCATATCTGGCTCTGTTCAGCTACATCATCCTGCTACATTTGCTTTATATAGCTATAGACAACTGTGGATGTTTGGTATTTCAGACAACCATACTATCTGCATATTGCAGACTGAGAGCAACATATCCAGATTTTGGGACACACATTCCAGCTGCGATACCGTTTTCAACACATGTTACTGTTTGGTTCTGCCTGTCACATTCATTTCATTCTGTACTGACTGCAGTATACTTTATTCAGGAGTCATTACTACTTTATTGGTGGATTCATAACTCTTTCTCACACTCTCTCACTTGTTTTATTTTTACAATTCAGGATGGTACTTAATTCTAGGCTTTATTGACATGTTTTACCTGTAGTTATAACAATCCTTTCCAACAGTCTCACTTCTGTCATGTTTCTGTATTTCAACAGGGATATATTTCACACATGTGTTTTACTCAGCTTCTGCAGCTGTACTTTTCAGCCTGCTGCAGGTTATGTACTATTATATTACAGGTGGGACATCTTTATTTCACACTTGTTTAATTTTTATGTTTGGATTACAGGCTGCATCACACTTTTGTAATCAAGCAATACTTGCAAACCCTCTTACACTGTTACTTGCACATTTTATTAATTAGTGACTACACTGCACTCTTTTGCTAACTGTCATACTTATATATTTATTTACAGTTACAGGGAGAGAATTACTGACCTGCCTGGTGGCGCAACCGTGCCAGCCTATTGCCATAGGCTCTACGGTTAGCAAAAG
This sequence comes from Protopterus annectens, assembly GCF_019279795.1. Classification (NCBI taxonomy): domain Eukaryota; kingdom Metazoa; phylum Chordata; order Ceratodontiformes; family Protopteridae; genus Protopterus; species Protopterus annectens. The sequence continues at coordinate 1,510,357,412 of NC_056733.1, forward strand.
GGACACCTGCAGCTGTAATATAAATAAAGTAATACTGGAATACACATCTCCATAATATCAGCTAGGTTAATTTGTTACATAAATAATTACATGTAACTTACTCAGTAGTGGGGCGTTGGGCATTTGCCGGGCCTCCTGGATCCAACGGTTCATTTGGTCCTGCTTCCGTCTCTTCAGGTCCGCATGGTGGTGACGGACCTGCTCACCATTCCTTGGTATCCCTGTGGCACTGGTGAGATCATGAGCCAACCGGTCCCACGCCTCAACCTTATATGCTCCCCACAGGACCTGGCCCTGCATGAGTTGGGCCTCATGATTGTGGACAAGGAGCCAAACCATATATTTGGACTCCTCAACGCCCCACCTCTATGCTCGGAAGCAACTACCCTCACCTACACCTGACATTCTGGCTGCAGTCGGTTCTACAATTGGTTATGCTGTGTATTTCCACCTATGGGGCTTATATATGCTGTTTTTCCCGCACTTATCTGTGATTGGCCATTTTGGAATTGTATCAGCTTCAGAAAACCTGCTTTGTCATGCTCCTCTTTCTATTCTTTCCTATATATATGCTATTACTGCATTTTTAAGTGTGACTGTCATGGCTTAGTGGTTCAGTACCTTGACTATGGTGCATGGTATCCTGGGTTCGAACCTGACCATTGCTTTTTATATTTTATGACTGTCTACACAGGCTAGGAGGTGTGTCTGTGTAAAGGCAGTTTTGATACAGCTTGCTCAACGTTGCCCGTCGGTTAGCTTGTTGGCGTGGCACGCAGCTCCGCGCAAACGGGTTACGCTGGTTTACGCATCATTTGGCTGTCAGCACGCATATTGCGCTCAGCTCAGCTATGGGCACACAGTTTCAGCGTGTTAAAATGCTGCTCAACCCTGGGCACTCATTTTACACCTGTTAAACCACTGCTCACCTACCGGCATTCATTTTATACCTGCTAAAACACTGCTTACCTACAGGCAGATGCACTCAACTTGTTAGACTGTAGCTCAGCTATAGGCACATCTGACTTTTTTTTTTTTTTTTTTTTTATTATCTCACATTTCTTCAAAATACATGGCCCATTTCATTACATTTTACATAAAATATAATTGTATATGTGTACATATATGTCAGGAACTTGTTTCGTGCTTATTTCACTAAAAATAAACATTGATGTTGTGGGGGCTCGAACCATGACTGCATGCTCTTCAGCCGACGTCTCTACCGCTACGCTATTGCTTCTTGGCTTACTTTGCATATTTAGTTCTTATATGCTTTTCCACTGACTGCTAACTGTGGCTAAGCTACGGGCACGCCCGCGCAAACGAGCGCACTCACGGGCAAACATCTTTACAATTTAAAAAAAAAAATTATAAGATGTTCATTTCTACATTTTATGTTCGTAGTCTGTGGGGGCATGTGTTGTGTTGTGTTTATTCACATTTGCATGGGCTCTGTCGTGGGGGTTTACTTTCGGGACTTTTACTCTTCTGGGGGCATGTCCGTTTGCAGGGCTCAGCCTACGGACACACCCCCTACTGTCTTCCATGGACCGTGTTAGCCTTAGGTGTGATTCAGCATGCCCTCATGCATATGCATGACATGCTGACGTCACACCGTTTAACTGCAGCCTCCGTGTAAGCCTTGTAACTCTTACACGGAGGCTTCGTGAATCCTGCCCTTTGTCTTTAAATATTTTGGCATGAATTTCAGCTCACTATATTTGAAGAAACAGCAGGAGTTTTACTTGCATGTGATTTCTCTAAATCATCTAACTGCCTCTTTATTGTTCCACTCAGTTTTTCACCATGAACTTCTTTAAACAGATAGCACACCTCCTCTACTGTGATGATTGTGTTCAGATACTGAATCATACATTCTCACTGGACTCTAGGAGCCATACTTTTCCTGGAGTTCATATCATCACAGGACACAGGACGTACTCTGTCAAATCATGTGATTTGGATGTGAGGTTCCTCAATGTTACTTGATACATTTCTCCAAGATCTTTAATGACATTGCCTGTTCTGTGCCCGTATTTACACACAGCATTCTAGGTGAGACAATCACTTAATATTTTATTCAGTTATCTACAGTTTTAATTATATTACACCCATGAAAGATGTTTCCTTTTGTGCACCTTCAACAGGAGAGGAGGATGCTCTAATCACTAGAATTGACAATATTTCAAACTTTATTATCACCAAGTCTATTACTGCACTAAATGGGAGGTTGTCATAATGGTTAAGGTGTTTACCTTACAGGCAGAAGGTGCAGGGTGTGATCCCACATCAGGTAATTGGCTACACTTAAAATGGTCCACAAAGGCAGTTAGCTTAGTATTAATCTATGAACCAATGTTGTTGCTGAGGTGCTCATAACTTGTCTGTGAATGTAACACAGCATAAACAAAATCTAAGCATCTGTTTGCATGTCTGTTATGTAACACAAGCCTGAACTGCTTTGTAAGTACTTCTGTTAACCCACTACTATCCAGCAATTTCTGCAGTCTTAATGTATTACTGCTTCTGTGTAAGTAGGGAAACACATTTCCTGTAATTTAGAAACATGGACAGTGCAATCACAGCATCCCTACCGCAGAGCGATGCAACCTGAGGTTAATTATCCATTACCTAGGCTGAAGTTCACAGCTCATTTCACTGATATTAAAAAAAGAAAACACTCACGAAAATCATAAGACTTATGGCGATGAATGAAATCCCACCATTGTACCTAAGATTGTGACGAGGAAAATAGATCAGCACAGAAAATGCATGTACTGTGGTATTTGCACATACATTAATTTGCAGAATTACAGGAAAACAATCGACATTAAAGGTCCCACTGCAATGATTAAATATGTTTTTGATCAGAAAATATGGTGGATATGGATGTACAGGATAGTAGGAAATGTAGAGTAAGTCACACTGACCTCAGCAGATTGCTGTCCACTGACTCACATCCATTCCACAATGTTGCTCTCTGAATAGATCACTGGCAGCCATACCTCTCAACTTTCCAGATTTTCGCTTCATGTATTTGATCTGTTCCTAGTAAAATTTGTAGTTTTCTGGCAAGTCATTGAGTACAGAATTCACTAAATAATTGATTCGTTATGAATGGTAGATATAAATAGGCAGTAATCAGTTTTATTTCTAGTCAGCCACAACTGTCATTAAAGGGATAACTATAATTGCCCCCCAACCTACACTCGTACAGTTTACTTAAGGACTTCTTCAGAGTTTTTTTCGTATGGGACAAAAGTGCCAAGTTCCACAATGGTTGGATATTAAATGGTTTGGTTTCCGAAATTGTGGTTATTCTATTTTTGGAAGTAACAAACTGGTAGCATTGAAGGAACCTCACTAGTATTTTTTCTGTTGCAGTGTTTAGTACTTGTGCATTGGTACTTAGTTCACAAAAAACTGTACTGAAGTGCGTATAGGCAGTATGCCTCCCATAGTCTTTGCTGGGTGCAGAGGTTACACACATGTCTGTAAGTGATCATGTGGTAGCAGTAGTAAGAAGTGATTCGACAAATGAGTCTGGGGGTGCAGGGGTTAGACATGTCTGTATGTCAAGATGTAACAGCAGCAGTGAAAAGTAACTGTGTAACAGATATTCTAGAATGTAGAAGATTGGCCTTTGGGGGAATTGCAGTGATATGTGTGGAAGTGTTGAAACTGAAAGTATATGCAAGATTTTATTTAAGTTGTTGTACATAGCTGAGATGGAGATTACTAGGTTTTATATGTATATTTGTGTGTATCTACAGAGTCTGTGAAAGTTTGAGTTGAATAAATGCAGAGTTGGACTGAGGTGGGATGTATATACATAGGTACAAGCGTCATACATACTAGGTTCATAGGTGTGTAATAGGCTAAAGACCACAAGGGCTATTTTAGCCTAATCATGTATTCCAAATTTCTGACAAGTTCCGGTACCCTTGATAAGTGTAATCATGGGCTTGGGAGATGAAACATTTACATGCAGGGTCCTGGTAGATGAACTATATATAGGCTGTCTGTGTCCATTAGAGACATAGGTGTCAAACCAGTGATGAATTTGCTGTTCCCCAGCCAATTTTCCAAGTTACACTTGACTTTGGTTAGTGAGAAACCCTGCTTCACATAGATTGTGAGTTTGTTCTAGAAAAGAGTATCTCTGGGACACATACCTTTCTCTTCAGCAGGTCCTATTTATATCACAGGAAAAGTTTAAACCTTTAGAATGGGTACTTTTGGTGCTGTTTGTTTTGCAACTATACAGGAGGTCCATCATAGAGAGGTCTAACAATGCCTTGTATGTCAGGAATAGATTTCTCTCAACAGCCTGTAGGAGAATACGGGGATAGGGCTCTGAGGCAGTCTGCATAGAATATGTTACTTACACCCTGTTTTCCTTTTGTTTGGAATCTATGTGGACATTCCAGTTGTTGGACGGTGTGGTTAGGTACCTACCAGTAGGGGCACTGTACTCAGTGATAGGTCTTATGAATACCAACTACAGTGGACAATGACCTCCTTGCTCCTAGATGCTATACCTTTGTTTATAAGTTGCACAACATAGAATGATTTCCTCACTGATTCCTCATTATCTTGAGAGGGGAGATGGGGTAATGTTGGAGCTGAATTTGTTGGCCAGTAGGTTTGCTACATCTTCTGTTTCCTTTTTAATTTTTCCAAGTCTTTTTGGTTTCTAATACCATGATGGGAATGGACCCCATGACTAAGCCAAAGTATGATTAAAGTTTGCAAAATTAATATTGTTTCAATCTTTGATGTTTGTGAGAAGTGCTCTTTACAGCACCTATAATGTACCCAGTAATGAATCCTTCTGCAATCCCTATGGAGTTACATGTATTGGTAACATATCTAAGTACAATTAGAAATTATTTTAATAAGACCCATTGCTCCTGCTACTACTGGAATTGTCTGGGTATCCTTCTTCCACAGTGCCCTTGTTTCTGCTTGCAAATCCTATTATGACTTTGTGTCTCTCTGTACATAAGACACTGTAGTCAATGGGTGTAGCAATTTCTATGATCAGTGCTACTTTTGTCTTCTTTTCATGGACTACTATATCTGGTTTTCTCGCATCTATTTTTTGAAATGTTGGTAATGGGTGACCATGTGATATAAACTTCATCATTTTCTATAATGCTTTGTAGCTCATGTTGTCAGTGTTTTTCAGCCACTTCAACACCATTATTGGGAATTTGACCAATCTAGAGTGATCTTGGAGTTGGTATATTTAGTTGGGGGGAGGTGTGGTGGCACAGCCCCCCACATAGGGGTGTGCAGGGGGTGAAGCCCACCACTTTATTATGGCTTGGAAGTTTATGTTAGTTTGGCATGGTCAAGCGAAATCTTTCCTTATGAAAGAATTTGCTTAACTGGACATTCAACATTGTCAGTTTTTGACCCTTAGCTGTCGATGTTTAGGCGTTCGACAAGTTAAGTAGTCGATGATATAATATAGACCCGATAATTCTAGAGTGCAGCTAAATGACTGTGAAATTTTCAGTCTTTGCAAAAAAAAGGAGCATAGAAACAACCCTAGGCAAACAATCATGAGAACCTTAAGATAACTAACCATATACACCCTGAAGTAGACACACCGTTAACGTCTTGCCATGTTTTACAAATTATATCATCTATTCATCAAAACTAGCCTTATAGTTATCCCAGGAAGTATTTTGTCTGTCTTGCAGTAATGGGGATTTTTTTTCAACTGCATTTATTAATTTTGAGCAATAAAATAAATAACAGACAAAACGCACTGAACAAGTGAATGGGTCAGTAAAACTGAACAAGTCAATAACTATATATAGTATACAGACATACATACATACACAAACAGACACACACACACATATATATATATATATATATATATATATATATATATATATATATATATATATATATATATATATATATATATATATATATATATATATATATATATATGTATACACATCTATGGGGTCTATATTAGAACATCAAAAGTTTAATGGTTCGAACCACAAAAGGTCGAGCTTTAATGATCGAACCATTAAAATTTCGAATGTTCATAAAAAATAAATAAATAAATAAAAATCTAAAGGGTGAAGGCAGGGGGGCAAGCCCCCTTGCACCCCCCGCTACTTAAATATACCAACTCCAGGACCACACTACATTGAAGTAAATGGAAATCTTTCCTTACGGAGATTTCCGTTTACCCATTGAAGTTCTGCACTTTTGCTATTCTCATGTCGACAATGTCAGATTCGACATTGTTGGCTTTCGAGAATATAATAGGTAACCATATACATGTGCATGTATATATATATATATATATATATATATATATATATATATATATATATATAAATGTGTGTATATGTATATATCTATAAATATATATATATATAATATTTACAGAGCTCAGTCCTACAGGCAGGATGGAGTGGGTGGAGAAGAGTGTCAGGACTGATTTGTGACAGACGAGTACCAGTTAGAATGAAAGGGAAGGTCTACAAGAGGGTAGTGAGCCCAGCTATGTTATATGGGTTGGAGACAGTGGCATTGACAAAAAGGCAGGAGTCAGAACTGGATATGGCAGAGTTAAAGATGTTAAGAGTTGCACTGGGTGTGATGAGGGTGGACGGGATTAGGAATAAGTATATTAGAGGGTCAGCCCAGGTTGGAAGGTTTAGAGACAAAGCCAGAGAGGCAAGATTACATTGGTTTGGACATGTGCTGAGGAGGGATGCAGAGTATATTGGGAAAAAGATGCTAAGGATGAAGCTGCCAGGTAACAGGAAAAGAGGAAGGCCTAAGATAAGGTTTATGGATGTGGTGAGAGAGGATATGCAGGTGGTTGGTGTGACAGAGCAAGATGCAGAGGACAGGAAGAAATGGAAACAGATGATCCGCTGTGGCAACACCTAAAGGGGCCAGCTGAAAGAAGAAGAAGTACTATTTGATAGCTGGTGTAAATAGAGTGATAAATAATGTAAGACAGAGATATGAGCAACTACAGAGGCAGATGTCAACCACAGTTAGGGATTCCTGTCCTTAAACTAATTCAGTACAGACCTCCATTGCTGTGGGAGAGGATCAACTAGGATTGTTCCCTTGAAAGAATATATTATATTTCACATTTGTTTGTGTCATGTAACCCCCAAACTTCATATCACTAACTGACTACAGGATTTCCCATATCTTGCTTCTGATAACTTATTAGGACCAGCCATGACCCACAGGGCATCAAAACGGTCCTGTTGTTAGCCCACCAGAAAGATTCCAAATAAGCAAAAAAACAGACCCACTGGTATATCACTGTCATAAACCTTTTATAACTGTTATCAGGGGATCTCACCATGCCTCAACTGAAGAAAAATCCCAGAACATGCGGACAGTATCAGTTGCCATCATTCCAAAGCTCCAGCTTTTACTATCTTGTGATCCATTCATTTTACAGAGTAGGTTAGGAGTGAGATACCATCTTTATAATATCCTCCTCTATTGGTCAGAACATTTTGGTTACTTCCTTAGTTTGTATAGCACCTGGCACACTTAGGTTCACTGAGCCTGAGAAAATTGAGTACCATCTTGTGCAGATCATATACCTTCCTTTAGTTGTATAACTTTCTTAGCCTGTTTGTCCCATAAATCATTATAAATCACAACAAACAGCCTCTTTATCAGCAACCCCATTCCCTTTTTAAGCACTGTTGTGTCCTTGCATTTCTGATAGGGTGGGAGCTACCCCCTCCATTCCAAGAGAGTATTTTCAAATCTTTGGAGATATCTGTCAAGAACAACTGTAACTTAGCTCAGTCTATATCCTTTCTAATGTCCTACTGAGCAGTGTCCCTTTAAAATGATCCAGAACCTCCTTGGGCTAGTGGAAAACCTTGCATTTTAAAAATAACACCTATACTTGCACCAGAAGCTTCTGGTAATTGAATGATGAGAGATGAACACCATAATCAATCATGCAAAGCAAGATTCTGAAGCAAAGTAACCATATGCTAGTAGTCTTAACTGAAATTGTTACAATACTATTCTAGAGCTATTTAGGACTTATTAATAGATAAACCTGTAAGCGAAGAGTGAAATATTTAAGGAGAATGTAACCTTACCATTTCAATAGACAGTATATTGTACAGTTCAATTGCTGAAGTCAGCCAAAGATAGCCTTTCAAATGTCTATATTATATAGCATCTGTCCAACAAAAAAATCAAGGAAAATAAATGGAAATAGCAGGCTATTTCTTTGGTCAGCCATTGGCAACACTTCAATCCAGTCTAGTTCACCTTTCTGCTGACCAACATCTCTCATTCACAGAATCTAACTGGAAGGCCTATATTTATCTGTGGATTTACAGACCTCACCTGACCTTTGAGTGCTCATTCAGCCCTCACCTGATTGTCTCTCATGTTCTGACCCTGGGTTATCTGTGGTAGATTTCTGCTTCTGTCATGCTGACTCATGAGTTTTTGTCATGTCCATATCCTTTGGAGTGGCCTGATGCTTTGCCAGCAGGACTGTGGTCATCCTGCACTGGTGACACCTTATTAGGAGCTGGAGATTCTCTTGAGTGGCATTTTTGGAGCCATGAGCACAATTAGAGCTGTTGAGTTCAAAGGGCACTATGCTAGCTATCCTTGTTTAGATGTTATAGGTTTCTCAGTGGTGAATATGGTCTCTGCAACTGGGATCTTGCTAACTCCCATTCCATTTCCTTTTCAGTCCAATGGCCTTCATCTTTGGGTTTTATGGTGCTTCAGCAATGATGAGCATTGTCTGTTAGAAAGTTTGCAGCCTCCTGGTGAGAATGAAGTGAAATTGCATTACCATCCTGAAATATAATTAAAGTTACTGGGTAATTTAGAGTTACTCGAAAGCCCATGTCAAGTATTTCTTTTTTGAGGGTCAGCATTTTTTGCCACTACTGATAGACATGTTGGGAGAAATCCCTTGTATAGTAAAAAGTGCAGTTGCCTCATATGACCCCCTTATTTTTTTCGGCTGTGTTGTATCGCCCATGTAGCATTACTGGTATAGAAAATGTCACCAAAACATGCCTAGGACAAGTGTCATTCTTCTTTTTGGGTCCTACATGATCAGTTCGCTCAATATCAGTAGGTAGGTGGATCCACTTTTTTCAAGCTATAGTTACAAAGGCGGTGAAGATCTGGGTCTGGTATTATGTCTGGAGTACCCTTCATGCTATCATTGCTTCACCTCAATGTGCTCTTGAGATCATCTAGTTTGGCTACCCATTTGGGTAAATCACACTGCAGCTGTGTTAAGGATTTCCTGACTCCATCCGATGATTGTTGAAGCTCTTGCACAGCTGTTTCTAGCAATTTTACATCATATTTAAGGGCTGCTACCCTCGATTGCTGCTACATAGCAGCAGCATGGTAGTCCCCAACTTCTGAAGCAAGCAATTAGAGCTTCTTGAATAAAATAATGAAGTGGTCCTCAGCAGAGGCTTTTTGTAAAGCAGTCTAGAAGTTCCTCTGGGATTGCTAACGAATCTGAAGGCTGATTTATATTGCACAGCCTTCTAAGTCTTTTGTAAAGCTCGACTATATTGTAAAAAAAAAAAACGCCTGGGTTGCAAGGAGATAAAAGACTATACATTGGTCTTTCCTAGGGCCAGCCATGCCCTTGTAGTAGTGATATATTCCATTATGTGGATATATTGAGTTAGGAACTCATACCCTTCAGTGAATATTGTTTATTTGTTGGTGTACATTTAGGTACTTGGCATGGGTGTTTGCAGAGTCTCTGATTTTACAATGATATATGAGGTGAAATAGGATTAGACCCTTCATGGCTCAGAAACCTGTGAGAGTTGAAGGATTTAAAAGTTTTTTTGGTTTGATATCCTTGGGTTCTTTCCAACTGAGCAACATGCTTAGATTTATATATACTGAAGGGGCAATGTATTCAGTAATTAGTCTGATAAGTGAAAGGTACAATGGTAAGATGATTTTTTTTTAATCTTTCAGATATTTATATGAAAAGCAACTGGAACATATAGAAAGATTTCTTGACTATGGTGGAAACATGACTAAATGCAAGAGAAAGAAAGAAAGACAGGCAAACAGACAGAAAGACAGTAGTCCACAAGTGTCCTGTTTTTTTATGATCATAACTGTCTGAATAGACATACTGTTTTAATATAATAACATAAGAGATAGGAGCAACATTTTGGCTGAATGCTACTACTCTACATTTTTTCATTTTGTTTGAGTCTGTTTTTGTACACTATTTATATGCATATTACAGCCTGTTCTAGAACTGTTTAGTATCACTGGGTAAGTGAATAACAGTGCCCAATTTGCACTCACTAGCAGACTTGGCCAGCCTTATTTCTGGGATATTAGTTGCATGTCTGAAAAATAAATGGCAGACAGAGAGGGTCCATCATTAATCCCTATGTCAGCGCACTAGTTGCAATTTTACATTCAGACACTGTTATAATAACTTAAACAGCATGGGATCTTTTGGATAGGCAATTTGCAGTCCAGCAGACACTGTAGGGTTTGTATTAAGTTACTTCTTTTTTTCAGTAATAGCGGCATGGGGAATAGTGTCAAAACTCTTGACTAGATTGAGAGAAGTAGTGTGCATGGTGTGACTACTGCTCACAAAACTAAATTGATAAAGGTCTACATTAATTAAGTTGCTGGTGTCACTATACATGTGTTATGTGATGTTATATGCCATGACTTTGCAGATAAGACTGGCTTTGCTGAATGGTTTATAATTACCTGGGGTAACACAGAGTCTACCCTTATTTTTGGAAGTCCCAGTGATTATTCTGTAGGCATCAGGCAAAAATCTTGTGGACAGGTTGAGAATTAACAGTTTAATTGGAGAAGCATATAGTGAGTTCTTGACACTGATGAGAATGTTACCTGTTACGTTATCTAGTACAATTAGACTTTCACAGAGATTCTAAGACTTGATCCAAGGTGATTTCAGGGGAAGATAATTTTTTTCAGGAATAGCAGGAACAACAACTTAGGTGTGTGAGATAAAGTTACCATTACATTTTTCTGCTCATATATTGGCTCTCCCTTTGGGATTAGAATATGTAATATTACGGATGAGCTCAAAAAATCCATAGACATTATTCCTTAATTTTCTGAAATTATTGAAGAAACATTTGTAGTTTGTTTGGCATCTATAGTGCATTTACGTTTATACTATGGTTTAGATTTCCTAATAAAATTGCTAAGTTCCTTTTTGTTATAATTCAGTTTGATCTTGTGGTAGGAGGAAGGAGATTTCTTACAACTTTACATTATTTTCTTCTTTTGTTATATAATTTACTGATTTCCAGTGGAGAGGTTTATTCCTGAATTTACCATTATATTTAGGACAGTTGAGTATTGAGCTTTCTGTGCAGCTATTAATGCAGCAGCCACTTGGGTCCACTTTTAATGGATTGATAGGACTTTGCATAGTCCTTTTACAAGCTAAAGTAGGTCTGCCATGAAGAAATCCCTAAAGATGTTCCCATTTGGTGATAGAGTGGCACAGCTAGGCCTGAAAGAGAAGATACGTGATTTATGATTATATTTAATGAGGGGTGAGGAGGTGAATGGGGGAGTACAATCAAGGGCTAAGTTTCTAAGGAACAGTTCAAGGATATTATGTACTATGGAGTGTGATTATATAATTTGCTGCAGTGCAAAAGTATTAATAACATCTAGGAAACATTATCCATATTGATGTTTACAGGTGTAGGTTTACTGATCAATACTTGAGTAATTTAAGTCATATAGCAAGAATGTATTTGGTTTGTTATTTAACCCCTCACTGTATTAATTTCCATTATCTTTTTTTTATTGTTGAATATACTTTTACAGTTTTGTTGTGTTGTATGAGGAAAGAAAAAGTGGTTAGAGGATAGAGGTGATTATGCACTAGAGAAAATGGGGAAGTAATTTAGACTGACTTATTGATACAAAGGTAGGGTGTGTTCTGTATAGCATTTTAATCTCTGTGTGTTGCTAATAGTTTATAACAGATAGTAATATGAGATAGTGCATATACAGCAGGTGGTCAAAGTGGATTGGAAAATGAGATGAAAATTGTCCTCTGAGAATGTTAATGGTGGGGTAAGAGTACCTATATGTATAATGTATCAGGGATGGGCAGAAATGGGGAGATAATAGCAGACCAGAACAAAGTGGGGTTGGCAGAACCACAACATCAGGGGAAACAGTTGTCATAGATCGCTGCCTAATATCAAACAGTCCAATGATGTGAGACTCATAGTAATAGGATCTACTGTTTAACTGCACCCCAAAAAGAAACCTCAGTCAACACATGTCGCCCCTGTGAATGAGGGACATAGGTGGAAATCCTGGGAAAAATTTGTGCTTTCCCATGCACTCATCAAGGTTATGCTTGAAGAGGGTCAGTACTCTGTTTGACGTGTATGCGAAGTATGTTCCAGAGATGGGGCAGCCTGTGGGATACAAACCTGTCTCTCCAGCAGGGTTTGTCGATATTGCACATTAGATTCAGGCCTTTCAAGTGGGTAATGTGCAAGGAGTTAGACTTATATATATGGAGGATCTCTAGTAGGGCAGGCTCCAAGATTGCCTTGTAGGTGAGACAAAAATCACCTCTGAGCAACCTGTATGATACCAAGTAGAATGATATTGATTTGAGCCTGTCTGCATATGACAGGTGTTGGAGGCCATGGATTCTCTTTGTGAGGTATTTCTGTGGCCTTTCCAGTTGGTGCAGATGTTTGGAGAAGTACATACCAAACAGGGCATTATACTCAATTATTGGTCTAATGAGGGAGGAGTATAGAGCAGTAATAACTTCCTTTTTTCTGGATGCAATCCCTTTACTTATGAGATGAACCAAGTAAAAGGCTTTTCTGACCACTGCTGCTACATGATGGTCAAATGTGAGATCATTATCAACCTGAGTACCCAGGTCCCTCATCACAGATTGTGTGCTTAGGGGGTTGTCGTTAATGTGGTAATCAGTAGGGGCTGTGTTTTTGCAAAATTATACAATTATACATTTGTTGCATTTAGCTTAAGGCCATGAGTTTGGCACCAGTCATTAATTGCTGTGAGATCCTCCTGCAGTATCGTAACATCATGTGGGGAGTCAGTGACAGCACCCAACTTACAGTCATCCACAAACTTGGTCAGCCACAAGCCTTTTATCTTTGCCTGGACTTCTGAGAAGTAGATGCCGAACAGTAGGGGTCCCAGGACAGATCCATGGGGAACTCCACTAGTGGCAGGTCTGCTATCGGAGGTGGCGGCAACTATTTTGACCTTGAGGGTTCTGTCGTTGAGTCAGTTGGCCACCCACCTTATGTGATAGGGATTTATGCCAAGTTGTGTTAGCTTTACAATGAAGCGTGAGTGGTGAATTGTCTCAAATGCCTTGGCTAAGTCAAGGTAAGCTGTATGCAATGACTTTCCTTCATCTAGGGCCTTGATGACAGTCTCAAAGAAGTCACCCAGGTTCAACAAGCAAGATATACCCTTGATGAATCAGAACTGGGTGGTGTCAAGTGCTTGGAGAATGCCTAAGTCCTTGTTTATTAGATCCATAATAATACAATCCATGGCTTTACATATCAGACTTGTCAAGCTAATAGGGACAGTTTTCAGGGTCAGTAGTGGCACCACTTCTGAGCAAGGGGATAACAATGGCAGTTCTCCACTCTGCTGGGATGAAACCTGTACTTAAGCTGTGGTTGAATAGGGTGCTCAATGGTGTAGCCAGTTCTTGCTGAGATGGTGCGGAATACAGCCTGGGATACTGTCAGGTCCCATGGACACTGTGTTCTTTGCCTTGGATAGGACCTTTAACACTTCATCTATGGAAATGTGAGGTGTGGGACAAGTATCAGGGATGTTGAAAGGGCCTTTGGGGGGCAGGGGGTTGACATTTGTGCTGAACCTATCTGCTAGCAGGTTGGCTAAGTCAACAGGATCAGTGTAGGTGATACTGTTAAGTACTAATTCAGAACAAGCCAAATCTGTTCTGTTTCCAATGAAATGCTTAAATGGACATCATATACAATGCACACTGCACTGCAGCTAAATACTTACCATGGGTATATCTTTTGCAGGCATTTACTTTTGAATAGCATGGGTTGATGCTGGGAGATACTAAATCTTACTTGACACAAACCCAGGCATTTATAATACCTATTATGTCATGGTAATGTGTCTGACTTTTAAGTTAAGGTTGGTATCTGTTTTGCAATGTTTAAGTACTGTTTTGGTTTCATTAATCTTATGTAATAAATTACATTGAAAAGTAGCATTAGATTAAAGATCTTGTCATTACTAAAATGTTACACAATGATGTTGAGTTTGACAGGCAGACATGAATTTGTTGGCCTTTTATGTCAAGGCTGTTACTTTTTTTTCAAATGTCAGCCTGTTGTTTATCATGGTTGTGATTTATATTGTACTACCAACCAAATGACCCAGGAGTTATGTATCATGAACCCATTGCATTTATTATATTTTTATGTAATTTAGTGAGATGCAATTTTGTATGCATAACTTGTAGCATGGCATTATGTACTACAGTGCAGTCAATAAACTGTCTCAGAGCATACAGGCCCACCAGTCTTGGCTTTTTAAACATGGTCTACATTAATGGGCTGAGTTTGTTACCTTAAAAAGACTGGTAAAATTTAAACACAGGCAAGATTGTATGGATAACCACTTTGTTATAAAAGGATATTTTTAGTAAAATACTATATTAATACTCCACACATCCACACCAGGAGAATCTGCACAGGCCCACTGCAAGGCACCTCTGCTATGATGAATTGGGCCAGGGCCACAGCAAGTACAACTCACAGCCTAAGATGTATGTGGAAACTGTGAGGAACATAACTGTGTTCTTCTAAATTGGGGAACATAATGTACAAATTAAGAAAATATAAATAAAGACTGAGGTTGCAATATCTCAAAATGTTTCCGTTTCATCAAGTACAGACTTGTCAGAGTTAGTATATATGAGCATACCTCTAAAGCTCTAAGAGCAAAAAATCTGGACAAAGCCTAAAATAATGAGGGGACAAAGGCCCAACAATAGGGACATATTTTAAATATTACCCTTATAAACATAGAAAGTTGCTAGAATAACTGGATCTGTGTTTGTATGCATTTTCTGAAGGATATAAAGTTAACAAGGCACTAAGCATACAATCAGTTGTGAGGGTCTTGGGCACCCAGGTTGATAGCAAACTGACTTTTGACCACCATATTGCCTCAATTGTACGGAAAGCTTTCTAAATAGCCCACCTCATTAGTAAGGGTATCTCATTCAGGGACAAGGTTGTCATAACACCCCTGTATTCTTCCGTTATAAGACCTATTATTCAGTACAATGCCCCTTTCTGCATGTACCTCACAAATCACATGCAGCAGCTGGAGAGACCACAGTGGTTCCTCACATGGAAAATCCAGGACCTCAGACATCTACCCTACACAGATAGGCTATAAGCCCTGTCCCTCTACTCAGTCTCCTACCGGTTCCTCAGAGGTGACCTCTGTCTGGCATACAATGCAATCTCAGACCCCGTCCTGATGGGACTGTTGCATATACGCAAGTCAAGCTCCACTCAAGTAACCTGCACATGTGATTAAACCTGGTCTGTGACATCAATAAGACTTGTTATCTGGACAGATTTGTGTCCCAGAGACTCCCACACCAAGCCTTCACAGCTGTACAGAAGAATGAGGTATCAGCAAGCAAGTCTTTACTATAGTAAATTCAAACTGAACCTGTGAAAGGAATCAGGAGTACAGCAGTAAGCCCAGAAGTCAGGTGTAGTTGTAAGAGTGTTGAAGTTCCCAATAAAACACAAGCACCCCATACAGTGTACGTACACATGAATCATGGATACCAGGCATACATATAAGATGTAATGAATAATAAATCAATGCCAAAAAGGAAATATAATGTAAAGTCAAATGTAAGCAATGCTAAGCATTTCACAGGCCAGCTTAGGAGGTGTAAGCAATGCGTAGGCCAGCTAACTCAATGTGCCCAGTCTTATATCCCTTTAAACAATGCCAACCTTAGGTAAGCAGGTTTGCCCATAGCTTAGCCTTTTCAAAACTGGCCAATCATAAAATAGTGCAGGAAATCAGCCCTACTTAAACCCAAGAGGTGGAAATACATCTAATAACTGGTTGTAGTTTCCCTTGCAGTTACAATGTCAGGAAGGGGAGAGGGTGTGTACTTTCGGGCGCAGCACTGGTGCATCCAGGAGTCCAGAGTCATGGCAGGGCTCCTTGTCAAAGACCTTGACCAGAGACTGCTGCAGGGCCAGTACCAGGGTTCCCAATATAAGGTGGAAGTCTGGGACTGTCTCGTCTGTAACCTCACCAGTGTCACTGGCATACCCCAAACTGGTGAACAGGTCAGGCATCACTATGCCAACCTGAAGCAGTGTAAGGGGGAACTCTTGTAGCAGTCGATCCAAGAGGCCAGGATGGCAATGGCTGTACCAGCTGTGTGTATGTATCACCCCACTATGTATGTGTGTAATAATTGCCAGATCATGTATATCATGGATAGGTATGGCTAAATATTCCTCTTATATCCTCCACAGCTGCAACCAGGAGGCCCATGGAAGTCACTTAGAGAGGTTGCAATGCGAGGCAGGTCAGTAATACTCTTGCATTTACTGTCATAGGAAATAAATCTAAAAGTATTAGTAAATTGATTGCCTTGCCTGTATAAAACCTGTATTGTTTAAGGCAAGTACTGCATACGCCGGAGAATATGGCAGGAAAAGTCTCATATAGTTTGTATGTAAATAAAAGCATAACAGCCTGACAATAAAGGTCTAACTGCTGGAATACATGTGTATACTCTGGTATCATATGGTAATGTAGATTTGCAATCATGTAATAGTACTGTTGTATTAAGCATTACTCACACTGTGCCCCATAAATAGAATGTGTAGGAATGCCTGTATATGACTGGTGTAATCCCCAGAGGCCATTTAGTACAACTGAGAGATACATAGCCAGAAAACAGGGAAAATGCAGACAACAAAACCTGTATAGCACATGCAACTGAGATGTGAACTGTTGTTTTTTTAGCACACACATCCATGGTTCGACTCCTGTCAGTGTTAGTAGTCTGCATACAGAATCATACCCCACAACTGTACAGATATGTCCAGAATACCCAGTAAAGTGGCCCATATCTGTTGTCTGTCAACCTGTCATCCTGGAAAATTAGTAGGATGATCCCAGATGTATAGGCAGCAAACAGGAAATACAACTGATTGGCACACATCTATGAGAACAAAGCTGGCACACTAGCAACTCCCCAAAACCTTATGAGTCTAAGGTATGTCCCATTTACACCCCCATCTTGTCAAGCAATGGCCAGAGTGTGTACAATAACAGAGTGAGATGTATGTGCATAATAGTAATGTGGAATCTGCTACTGTGTGTGGCAACAATCAGGTAGTGCTAACAAACATTTCTCCCACAGGGCTGTCAGATACCAACACTGTTCCCAGAAATACAAGAATGATACCCTGTACTGGTACTGTTTACACTGGTATTGTATGGCATTGTGAATGATACAGTTGCTCTGAATAATGAGGTATTACTCATCACTGTCGCCCACACTGTCCTACAAAATATAACTGTCTAGGGAATCTGTATAAGAGTTTTGTAATACAAGGTCAGAATGCAAAAGCACAGGAGAATTATAAGACAGAAAGCAGATAAGAGATATACAGCAATATCTATATAGCACACATAACTCTGATGGACAATCTTTAAGTTGTAGCAGACACAGCCATGGTCTGAATCCTAGGAGTGGAAGTAGGCCGAATACAGAATCATACCCCACACCTGTACAGAAGAGACCAGAATGTCCAGTATATGGACCCATATCTGCTGCCTGTCCCCCCTGTCTCCCTGGTAAGTCTGTGTAATGATCCCAGATGTCTAGCCAGCAAACATGGAATACAAGTGATTGTCCAACATCTATGTGAACAAACCTGTCACTGTAGCAACTCCCAAAACTGTTAGGAGAGTAATAAGCCAAGCATGTCCTATCTACACCCCCATGTTGTCAAGCTGTGACCAGAGTGTGTACAGTAACAGAGTGAGATGTATGTGCACAATATTAATGTGTAATCTGGAACTTTGTGTGGCAACATTCAGATAGTGCTAACAAACATTGCTCCCACAGGTACGTTGGATACAAACACTGTGCTGAGAAATAAAACACATTATACCCTCTACTGGTACTGTTTACTCTGGTATTGTAGGGAATTGTGAGTTTTGCAGTTTCTCTGAATAATAAAGTATCACTGATCACGGTCACCCACATGGTGCTACATAATATAACTGTGTAAGAAAGCAGGTATATG
Source organism: Protopterus annectens (assembly GCF_019279795.1). Classification (NCBI taxonomy): domain Eukaryota; kingdom Metazoa; phylum Chordata; order Ceratodontiformes; family Protopteridae; genus Protopterus; species Protopterus annectens. The sequence continues at coordinate 1,510,375,834 of NC_056733.1, forward strand.
TGTGTGTCAAGTCACTAAATGTTGAAGAGTGCAATATTCTAGATATGTCCCGGTACACCTGCATGTGGTCAACACATGGCCAGAGTCTGTGTAGAAAGTGTTGGATAGCTATATGCACAACATCAACCCGGAATCTGGGAGTATGTGTAGAAACAGTTAGTGTTAACATACATTCCTTCCACAGGTATACCAGGTAAGAGGTGTATACTGCAGGTAAAACCAGTTCATGTGTAACTATGATGACAGCCATATCACTGTCCAAACTAAGGCTACAGAGTAGTGTAGTAAGACATGTAAGGTAGAGATAACAGCACTGACTAGGAAAGTAATGTGGACGACAGGAATATACTAGTTGTTAATTGACATCTTTCTCTCCCCCCCCCCACCATATCTCCAACAATAAACAACATACCCAACCCAACCAGTATGTAATGACTCCAATGTTCTGATAATGCCCTATTGTTTGATAAATATTTTAATTGTTCCCATGCATGTGCTATATTGAATTATTCCAACATTGGTGGCATGGTGCCATCAATGTACCTGCATGCTGTTCTTAATACCACTGTGGTCCCATATATATATGTGTTCTGTTTGCTATGCAACTGTTCTTTATCTGATGTCTGGGTTAATGGAATATCTATGCATGCTGTTATACCTAACCCTGGAATGTGTTGACTATTACTAACCCAGATATGATGGTAAACTCTAAAAACTATAGCACGTTTGGGAAGGCCAGTCCCAGCGGACCCACCTGTCCCACCTCAGTTGGCCGTGGCACCGGCACCAGCATGTCTGGGCCAAGGCCAAGACATGCTGGTGCCGGTGCCACGGCCAACTGAGGTGGGACAGGTGGGCGTGGCACCGGCACCAGCATGTCTGGGCCCCAACCCAGGACCTCCCTGTCCATTGGTCCTGCACCACCTTCGGATGGAACTGTGTCAGGGGATGGAGCCCGGGAGCGGGCGCGGACAGGAACCTGTCACCCATCGCCAGGTACGGGTTGTGGTGCATAGCGAGCTCAACCAGCAGCTTGGTGATTTGCTATGCCAGCTCGAGCGCCATGTGTCATGACTAGATGGTCAGGCAGGCTCTGTGACTCAGTCCCTAACACAGCTACATTCAGGGCTGTGAAGGTGCAGTGGTGACTGCCCATGGGTGGGGACCTCAGTCACACCATTTCCACTAGGGGGCTCATGGGCTTCCAATTTCCCAACACCCCTCCCCATCAAGGTGTTTACCCCCCACATGTGTCACATACAGCCCCTGTATGCATCTTGTTTGTCTTGTCTGTTAACGTACCCAACCTACCTCCCCAAATATGCCTACTATCCCTCCCCAACATCCCACTGAAAAAAAAAAAGTGCAATCTGCTCCACAAAAACAATCTCGCCCCATACATAGCTGTCCATTCCACAACCATGTCCACTGGATACATGTAATAAGGTCTAATTGGCATCACAACTTATTATTGTTGTCCTCACCTCTCTCCCAGGGGTTTGAGTGTCCAAATCTACCTCCAAATTCAGTGTATATGCACAGCTGTTGCTATAGAAGAAATGGGCAGCTATGGACCTTTCCCACACCCTTCCTGCACATCCTTAGCTATTTTCCCTACTGTCTTTCCCTCTTTGGGCACCTTTTTCACCACTTTCCTACCAACCTTTTTTTTTTCTTTAAAAGAAATTAGTGTGGGTGTAAGCGAGACTAAGCACTTTTAAGCAGCAGTAAGCGGGTTTAAGCCTGTTTGCATGGAGTAAGCAATGCCTACACAGGTTAAGCAATTTAGAAGCTAACTGATTATAAGAAACAGTAACCGGAAGTTAGCAGTGCTTACCTCCGCACAAATCCACACAAACCCGCTTACAACTGCACAAAAGTGCCTTGATTACTCTGTATCCAACTGACCTTGTTCTGCCCAGCAACAAAATAAACTGCCTCGGGAAGGTTCAAACCCAGGACCCTGCACACCATAGCCAACATGATTTGCTACTAAACCATATAAGATATACATAACTTGGATGTTTATACAAACATACCGTCCAGCCCAGTCATTCAACAGTACAGGGAATGTATTCCAACATGTAGATGTATGTGTGTGTGTGTGTGTGTATATATACATATATATATATATATATATATATATATATATATATATATATATATATGTATGTATATACACACACACACACACACACACACACACACACACACACACACACACACATATACATACAAATCCATAGATCAATAGATATATATGTCTACATCTATATGTGTGTATATATATATATATATATATATATATATATATGTACAGCAAGTTATGTATATGTAAGCAGATAGATATATATATGTATATATATATATATATATATATATATATATATATATATATATATATATATATATATATATACGGACATACATCTGTAGATAAAAATGGGAACATAAAAACATATATGACCACATGCACCGTTAATGGAGTTGAGAGGCCCCAATTAACATATGTCTTGTACGAATAGGTATACTCCCCCACAGCCAAACATATGTGCCCTGCAATACACTACCAAATGTTGCAGATCCCATAACCAGGCCCTGACATGATATGGGCACAAGATGTTTACAGTACTCCATCCCACTTGTATGATGCCAGGCTGATATCAGTAACATATCATGCAGTACAGTCTGGCTCCCATAGGGAATGCACAATGTGGATGCTATCAACATCCCTAGGATACATATACACAAATACATATATGCAGATACAGATATACATATATATGTATACATATATATAGATATATATATGTAACTACACATACACACACAGAGATATGTATAGGAAGATACATATGTAGAAGGTGCACACAATATGGAACTGCCACTATGCCTATAGTTACCGCCTTAATAACTGGACACTGTATAAGCCACCCATACAAATGACAATTGTTGCCTACAACATATACCCACAGAGTGGTCAAAGGATATAACACCACACACAGATTTGCATAAATGTGGAAGCTTTATTTGTGTACTATTAAAGTTGCATATGCCATGTCATATAGCTGTTTAGACATTGATATCCATATAAACAGAGTTATGCAACTGTGAAACAGTTATACTAATGCAGTAGTCTGGAAAGGTTTACAAATGTTGCTGTCCCGGCCAAGGCCTTCAAGTAGTAAAATAGTAAAGACAGACTGGTCAACAGGATACCAAACAATCAACAGTAAGTAATGCAGATGTATAGTTCAGCAGCCTCTATCTACACTCTGTACACAGTCACTAGGGGGGTAAAGAACTCAGTTGACACAATGGGATGTAACTGTTACATAACAAGGCATAACTGGCACCATCACAAGCACACTGACAGACAGAACAGTCTGTATGGCAAGAGGTGGTAGGCCTGAATTTACCCAAGGTGGATTGTATGGTAATGTACATCCGGATACTTTAAGGCAGCATAGACATGGTGTGTGTGGGTGGTCACATCTGCTTTTATCATGTTAGCCATTGGTTACTGACAGACATCCTAAGGACATCATAGGACAGTACCACTGCTAGCATGTAATGCTCCTGTGGACTACAGCAGAGATATTGGCCAATATATGTGGACAATCTGACACACTATGGACAGTCCAGAGGTATACACAGAACCCCTTAGTGCAACACATGTGGACCAAGCCTGACAATGTGGATGTTAGCCATGTAGATGGGTATAACACGTAACTACTGGTACACGTTTGCCCCCATAGGTTATGCATTCACACACCCCTGTCTGTCCTGACACATGATAACCTCTGGTACGGAGGTGCCATGGCCATATACTAGCCACTAGATATTGACATACAACTGTACAGCATCCCAGTGCTCTGTCTGACATACATGGCCCAGCAGTAGTACATCTGGCAAGTATCTGGACATGACATCTCACTTGGTAAGTACACTAAGCTGCTAGGCATGTAACAATGCACTGTGCAGGCTACAGGAAGACTGGCTCAACACTGGCCTACACTTCCTATGGGGGAATGCATATGTACCAGCATGTATAAGCAGGCTCCACAGGCATGTTACAGCACAGAGTATGATACACATGTGTGAAAGTGCATAACTGCAACCAATGTAAACACAGCCACAGCAACATATGGTAAGCTAGTGTAATATTACAGTATATGGACTATCTGTGCAACACCATCCTCATATGTGCCACTCACACACTAACCCTACATATACTGGGCCGCTCTACAGTGTTGTCTGAAGCCTTTCTGTGGTATTGAACATGTTTGTGTATGGCCCTACAAATGTGTAAGCCGATAGGGTAACATACAGTGGAGCAGTATGTAACAGAAGATAGAACAGGACCATGAACAATGACATCTACCACAGTCTGTACACAGGCCAAAGTACATATGAACAATACACACAGTGTCAACAATCTCCATGAGTACACAGACCTCAATACTGTACACACAACCACAGAATGTCCAGGTTATGTCATAAATTGTAACCCCTACTACACATAACATGTGTAGCAGTCTGATATCTCACTGGCTTGTTATCAGATATGATGAAACTAATTATGATGCACAGCACATATGCACCTCTTACTGCATGACATATATACAAAGGTTGACAGAGTTGTGGCTGGAGGCACATACACAGGGCCAATATTGACATGTTGCTGTGATACCCTCATACATTTACTGTTGTAACAGGGTTTGTTGCAACATATGTCTTATGAGGGATATGAAGTCAGTAACTATCATGGCTGTCACCATCTACAGACTGAAATCCTCACACTACCTTCTGCAGTTCAAAGATAGGTGCTCTGTGGGTAACACATGAAAAAAAGGCACCACACACTGCCCAGTCTGCAGAAAACCTACAGAGGGGGGTTTCCTCATAAACATAGCACTGACACGGCAGCTATTAAAACATGTAGGACAGCCATATCCGCACACACCCTGTTAAACCAACAGTACTCCAAATGCAGTATAGCAGCACTTACAGTCTGTAGTCAGGTCAGGCACATCACCCTCCTGTGTGTTGCCCTGTTTCCACATTGTATGTTGTTAGAGGTAGATCCCAAATCCATCTGAGATGCTGTTTGCCAAATAATGGATTGAGTTCCTGCTCACAGTGAATGTAAAGGCCTACCACCAACATGATGTTCCTAGATATTGTAGTGTGTTTCCATGCAATTGGCTATGGAAATGTTACCACAGCTGTTCCACATGCAACCACCTAGAGGAGGGCTGAAATTTGTGCAGAGGCCATCAGCTGATCATGAGTAACACTTAAAATACACATGCTGCTGCCTAAGCACAGCAGGTGTAAGTCTCCATATCCACCAGAGAGGGAATGGGAGAGGCAGACAGAGGCAAAGAATAGTCAGGGAGGGGTGGGAGAGTAAAACATAAGCATGTTTGTGTCAAACACCTACCAGTGCAGGGTATCAAACCCCTGATGACTATGAAGTGCTATCACATATTTATGTAGTTATTGGATGCACCACATAGTTTACATGTTGAGGAGCCCTCAAAACATATATGTGATGGTGAGTGACATTTGAAACAGGGATATGGTAGCTATATGGTAGGTGTAGTGCACATGCCTGTCTGCATGAACAGGTGTCAGCATCAACACAGCTACATTCTCACAGGGACACACAGACATTGACACACTTGGCAGGGCCAGGAATACAAATCATCACTAGTGAGATTGCCACAACACATTACAGTGCAGGTATCACATGCACCACTGGGATCATACAGAGGTTATATGGGCAAAGGGTATGTGGAGGTGTCTGACATCAGACAGCATGCTTCAGGCTTCCAGTGGGGGCTGTAGTGAGTGTGAATGTGGTCATATGCATCATACAACACACACACAGACACAGGGTGTCAGTACTGACATGCATGGCTGCATTGCTGCATGGGTGTGTCGTGGTCAACTCTGCCAGATGGCCATACAAGGCTAGGTGATGGGTATACCTTGGCATCAGGACACATGACAATGGTCTTCATTGTGGCTCAGGGGTGTAGTGTCTGGATCAGACCACACAGGTGGGTATTGTATTCAACATCCAGTCATCTGGGTGACTATTGCGTGTGGCCAATGCTGTGCATTGCGTGGTATGTATATGTTCCTTAGTCCATGACATGGACGGTATCTGGGATGTGCATACCTCCCACATGCATGTACACTGACATGTGGAACTGTACCTGGGGTGCCTGGCCTATATTGTGTGCACAGATTGTTATCATCAGATGTGCCAGTTCTGGCCTCATGTGATGGGGAACTGTTAATGGATGGCTGGTTGACCCAGCACCTACATTGATAGCAGGAAACGGGTATTCCCTGGTGTCAGTGGCATCTGTCCATACAAGGAGTGTTTTCAGGCATGGTATGTCTTTTGTGGGTCACATTTGAAGGCACCACAGGTGTTGCAGGTGTCCAGTAGGGAACATGGGGAAGGTGCACTCTCAGCATGTATGTGCCTATTGGACTTCTGGTCGGGGTGCCATGCCCACTGTAGCCCACTGCAATCACACCATGGTTACTATCAGTGAGCAAAAATGCAGGATACTAGCAACATAGTGGCTGTTGCCTAGGCAAGTGTGTGTGTGTATAAGACATGGGTTGAGGGTGTTATATAGGAAATACTAGGGTCACTCACGTCGTTCACCTGGCCTTGTGGTCAAATGAAGGGGGTATGGATATGCACCCCAGCCTCTCGGCTATTTTATATCTGTTATCCCTGTATGGTGGACATTTTGATATATACTAGGGCCACCATATGTAAAATAATCATCACAACTGGTATGTGTTGGGATAGAACCCCTATCAGGGTTCTATATCACACTACAGGATGAAGCAGTTATAGGACACACCACAGGGATAACTGGATTACACCTTCCCCAAAGGTGTATTTCACAGTGAATGATATCAGCAGGATTGCCAAAGTAGGGCATTTGAAGTATAGTGAGTGTGACTAGCATAAAATGCATTGTTTCCTTCACAGATATAGAAACACACACCAAATATCCACAACTGCCATGTGTGGAGATAGAACCCCTGCCAGAGCTTGATAACTCACTACAGCATGAAGCGTTTATAGGACACACCACAGGGATAACTAGAGCTCTCCTTCCGCAAAGGTGTATTTCACAGTGAATGACATCATCAGGTTTGCCAAAGTAGGGCATTTGAATTGTAGGGAGTGAGACTAGCCTAAAATGCATTGCTCTCTACACAGATAACGACAGACACACACAGTTGCCAAGTCTGGGATTAGAACTCCTACTTTGCTATTTTATCACGCTACATCAGCACGTTGTTATAGGACACACCACAGAGTTTACTAGGCTGCAACCTTCCCAAAGGTGTATTTCAAGGTGGATGACATCAGCAGCCTTGCCAAAGTAGGTCATTTGAATTGTAGGGAGTGTGACTAGCCTAAAATTCATTGCTCTCTAAACAGATAAAGACGCGCACATAGTTGCCAAGTCTGGGTTTGGAACTCAGACCTAACTATTTTATCACACTACAGCAGTATGCAGTTACAGGATACACCATGGAGATTAGTGGGCAACAATCTTACCAAAGGTGTATTTCAAGGTGGATGACATCAGCAGCCTTGCCAAAGTAGGGCATTTGAATTGTAGGGAGTGTGACTAGCCTAAAAAGCATTGCTTTCTACACAGAGACAGACACACACAGTTGCCATGTCTGAGATTAGAACACCTACCTAACTATTTGGTCACACTAGCAGTTCGCAGTTATGGGACACACCACAAAGATTACTGAGTTGCAGCCTTCCCAAAGGTGAATTTCAAGGTGGATGACATCAGCAGCCTTGCCAAAGTAGGGCATTTGAATTGTAGGGAGTGTGACTAGCCTAAAATTCATTGCTCTCTATACAGACAGAGACACATACAGTTGCCAAGTTTGAGATTAGAATTCCTACCTAATGATTGTTTCACCCTATAGCAGTACACAGTTATAGGATGCGGCATGGAAATTACTCGGTTACAACCTTCCCAAAGGTGTATTTCAAGGTGGATGACATCAGCAGCCTTGCCAAAGTAGGGCATTTGAATTGTAGGGAATGTGACTAGCCTAAAAAGCATTGCTTTCTACACAGACAGACGCACACACAATTTCCAAGACTAGGATTAGAACTCGTGCCTAACTATTTTATCACACTACAGCAGTACGCAGTTACAGGATGCACCATGGAGATTACTGGGCTACAGCCTTCCCAAAGCTGGATTTCATAGTGGATGACCTCAGCAGGCTTCTCATACTAGGGCTATGGGAAGGCCAGTGTGTGTGCATGGGCCATAACCCATTCATCTAGGGGTTGACACAGCACATGTGGGCACATGCAGGGCCATATTCCACAGGTATGTGTATACTGCTGCTAGATGACTACTTCCTTGTACAGTCATGTTGCACAGCTAGCATTTGCACCACATAGTTGGTACTGCTGACAGATACCATTGGCTAGTATCTACAGTAATTGACATCTGAACCTCTTGTGGTTGTAGCCATTTGGCTGTGCGCTGGGTGGGACAGGCTTGGATGGCTCCTTGTCACAGTCACTCTCTTCCACACATCTATGTATGTCTACTTTTGGCTTATTATAGTGCATTGTCCTTGTATATATATACATCTCTGTATTCCTATCCACTGTGTGTGCAAAGCATGAGTGGTGCATGCTGAGGAGTGTCTGCACTAACATCTGCAACTGCCAGATATGTCTGGCCCACTGTTGTTTGTAGACATGGGCTTCAAGTGTGTGAGCATGCCCAGTATGCCCTTCTGTACTGCATGTGTGGATTGATTCCAGGTAGTTTGTACTCCAGTGCAGACCTTTGTGGTGTACACCTACAGGAAGAAAACTGTTTCTGCATGGTATCTGTCGATAATTTGGCAATATGGGGACACAGTGTGCAGGGGATAGTGTGTACTGTAGGAGATTGTGTCTATGCTGCTTCAGCTACATGGTACTGCTGTTAGCAGAGATATTCAGACATGTGTACTGTTATACACTGTGATGTTTTCTGTCCTCATGTACTGTCAGGTGGACATTCCTGCTCACAGTGATGTCAAGGGTGACCTGCAGTTGTGTGCTGTATTGTGGGCAGACACCTACATATTCATGATAGGTTATGCCATCCTGGAGGGGGTGCTGCAGACACTTGCTGCTGGGTCTGTGTATCCAGTTCAGCACCTTGGTACAGTGCTGGCAGGGGATCCCATACATGTACATCCATCAACATGACAGCATAGCCTTATATTGCTATGGCAATACCTCACAGCTGTACAGATTTGCATAGGTTACCCTGAGGCAGGGGCCATGAGTCAGGACATTACCCCAATTGTGGTGTATGGGCAGGTATGTTGACATCCATTTATGTGTTTACAGCCAGGGATAGTGTGCACACAGCTTTGTGTCGGACCTTGCACATTCTGCTGCCCACGCTCCCAGCCCCCCTGTCAGTTATTCCCTCCTCTTCCTTACTTTATGCATACTTTCTCTGATACTTTCCCTATGGTTAGCACCCAATCACAGCTGTGTGTTGGTGTTGGTCGACAGTTCATGCAGTGGGACATCGTGGACATGTTACTGTGGTTTGTCCACATGGCCTTGCCTATGGCGTATGTGGAGTGCGTTGTGTTGTTAATTGGGTGTCCATGACATAATATGCACTGGCAGTACATGTGAGACACAGGACCTTGGCAGAGGCCTGTGGGCCATTAGCTGATGATGCAGGCCAGACCGCCATACAGTATATTCCCATGGGGTGACAAGGTAGGTGTGCTAGATGTTCATGCCGCTACCTTCTATCAGCCTTGATCGGTGGTGTGGATGCTGGCAGGGTGCTACCTACAGCTGGTGACACACCTGCATCGGACACCTGCACCGCATGCTGCATTCTTTTGCTATTGCCATATACAGCTGGGATCATATTGTACCCATTCTCCACAGCAGGGGTACAACCAGAGAGATACCTGTGGGTGGTGTTTGCATGAGCTGGATGCATGTGTGCTATGGACACTACTTACATCTGACACACAGATATGCATTGGGCATTCCAGTTATGTTTGCATGTGCAGGTACATCAGCTGTTTCCCAATACATCAGTCCCACCTCCTTTGTGATCTGCTAGTGTTTGGGAAGACTACACTGGTATCCCCTACTACAGGACCAGATAATGTGATGCATACCTGTTTGTACTATTCCAAGGGTGTGTTCATTTCACAGTGACACAATATATACTGTGTGTCTGGGGTATTTTCCCCTGTGTACTACTTGTATATCTAGCCCAACAGGCTTGCTATGTCAGTCTTTCAGATGGTGACACACATTACCACCATACATTTGCAATAGTTTACTGCTAGCCTGTGTTATACTGGTGGGTATTGTGTTTGGCACTGGAGTTGTGAGGATTTGTCCTTGTCATCAGTGGTAGTGGGCAATGGCCACCTGGTCTTACCTCAACATGCATACATACCGACCACTCTCACACAATATGAAACACAGATCAACCTAACACACACATACCTACACTTTGTGTAGATGCTACAACCTATCCTGTTACCTTGGCCACCTGTGTGCATCTGTTCTCCACTGGTATTATACCTACACAAACATGTTCCTACATTTCTACATAGGGTTGTGGGGGTCACACCTTACTGTTACGGCATGCTTACATCAAGATTGGGGGGCACACCAGACCGTTACTACATACATACGTAGGGTTGGGGGTGCACACCTGACTCCTTCTACATTCCTACACAGAATTGGGGGGGCACACCTGACTAATTCTAAGTTTCTACACAGGATTGGGGGGCACACCTGACTGTTTCTAAATTTGTACACAGGATTGGGGGGCATGCCTGACTGTTTCTATATTTCTACAAAGGATTGGGGAGCACACCTGACTGTTACTACATTTCTACACAGGATTGGGGGTGGCACAACTGACTGTTATTACATTTCTACACAGGATTGGTGGGCACACCTGACTGTTATTACATATCTAGGTAGGATGGGGGGCACACATGACACTTGTACACATTTTCTATGACTGTACTGGTATGTAAGGTAATCCATTTAATTCTGTAGTCAAACCTATCATGCTGACTAGAGGCATATCAGTGTACTACAGGTCTTGGCTTTGATTGACCTACATATTAGTTTCTGACATCCTACACTTCAGAACTAAGATCCCACTGCCTGACCTGCTGTAGTCTGTCTGTGTAGGCCTGAGGGGGAGGTTACCCATAGGCATCATTCAGAGGCCATAGCACAGCCTTTGTTTATGTTTGTCTACACATGTCTTGCTGGCTGTGACTGTTGTTGGGCAAGTAAATCCCCCTGACTGGCATGTGTGAGTCACTTTCCTTGTGGGTGTCCCAGTATTGAGGGTGGTGCTGCAGGGCTGCCTATGTCAGATGCACATAGTACACTCCCTACACATGATTGAGCACAGGTAGTGTCATGTTTGGCATCCCTTTTACTGTATGTGAGAGTCAGAGAGAGGTGTTATTCCCTGGTCCCTCATGTGTCAGTGTATGTGCTATACGTTGCCTCTTTGCCAAAGCTAGGACATACTGGGCATATCTCCTTCTGCCTACTGGGGCAGGCTCAGGTTGTTCCTCCTCTGAGTAACTCTGTGCCTGTGCAGGCCTTGGCAAAGGTGGGTGGCTGTGTGCCCTTGCCCCATGCTGTTCCTGCTGCAGCAGTTTCCGCAGGATCATATTGTGAAGCATGGCACATATGATGACAATTTGGGTACATGTAGCTGGTGAGTACTGCAAGGCTCCACCGGATGTATCCAGGCACCGGAACTGTGACTTGAGCATCCCAAACACACCCTCTATTATAATTTGTGTCTGTGTGTGTGCCTCATTATTGAGTTCTTGTTTGGGTGTGTGTGCATTTATGATGGGAGTTATCAGCCACTGCTCCACTGCGTGTCCAGCATCCCCCACTAGGTGGCCGTGAGGGATCTCCCCATTGGCAAATCTCTGGTACAGCTGCATCAGATGCCAGATGTGGGAATCATGATAGCTTCCAGGGCAGCTGGCATACAAATTCTTTATTATGCCCTGGGCATCGCACATGATCTAGCAGTTGATGGAGGGGAAGCCCTTACGGTTGATGTAGACCTTACCCCGCTCACCGGGTGGTGCTTTGATGCATAAGTACGTGCAGTCTATAGCACCCACTACCTCAGGGTATTCTGCTGATTGGTGGAACAGTTGCATATTGCTGGCCAATGCCTCACTGGTGTTGGGGAAATATACGTGGTCAGGGCGTGGCCGGCACAGCTCAATGATTTGCTGTAGGAGGTCTCTGTCCACCCAATAGCGCTCCACTATCCCCAGCTCATGTAGCCCCTTTTAGGTTACCCTGGGTCTGTACACTGTTCTCCGTCTCCTCACTATGGGTTGGTCAACAGTATTCACATCCGCATCACCCTTCGCCTCTTCCACAAGTTGTTGTATGATAGCTATTGCAGCCCCTATCATTTTGTTGTTTTGTCTGTTAAAACTTCCCCACTTGTATACACCAGTGGTGTAGAGTATGAGAAAAACCAGAGTGGAAGGTGTTTGCATAGTTTCTAGTGGTATTCTGGGCTGGGCTGGTCTGCTGCCTGTGTAATTGGCTGATTATTATGCATTTTACTTGCCACCAATGCTTGTTCTCCTTGATTAACTTCTTACTAATATTTTCCCTTCCCATTGCCTTCCTGTTTAAGCCCTGGGGTGCGCTGCACAAACATGCTGCTCAAATGTGCACAGGGCTGCTATTTCTTGGTTTACCTTTTTTTTTCTTTCAAACCCGGTGTGTGGCGCGCACACCTGGTTAGGAAATGTAAAGAGTGCTAGGCAGACTCAGACACACCCCCTTGCTTAGCTGTGCTTAGCTAGGAGCATACCTGAGCCACAGGACTCCAATCCACTTACAGTATGCCTGACACACCCCCCTATGATGTCAGCTAACTCCAAGGCTTGCACCAAGCTATTCCTGCTCTTACACTGTTGGGAGCTGACTAGAATGCTGGGGCAATCTAGGATTCACTATCATTTCCCTCATTTGCATAGGACTTCCTGCTAATGCATAGTTACATGTCTCACACTGAGCCTCACTCCTTAGCAACCACTACTCACTGGCAATGTTGACTTCTGCCTGCCATTGACTATAATGGCAGAATAGTGATTTTAGTTAGAATGCTTATTTTAGGTTTCTTTTCTTATTTCCCCCCCGATCCCATTTATGCGCCGCTGCCCTACGCTTAAACAGTCGAGATCAGCTAAAAAATAAAAGTTGATATTTTTATTTTTTAAGCTGTTTTCAATGCCAATGGCTTTATACTTGGCCATTGGCATGATTCCTGAATGATATGCAGCCTTTATTTGGAGCTGTCACGGCTCCGTTTTGGAATTTGCAGAAATTTTCTCGGTTACTTACAGAGTACATTTCTGCAGATTACACTAGTCCTGCACGGCCATTTTCCAGCTTCCTGGATCACAAATTCACCTAATTTGCATGGATTTCTCCTGCAAATGGGGCAATTTGCATACAGGGCCAGAGTCCATGCATGACTAGTGCAGGAGTGCTCGTGCACGCCCCTGCAGGCTATTCCTGGATCGCACGGCAGACATATTGACTGCTAGAGCTCCGGCACTAATCCTGCACACAGCGCAAGGTTGCAGAATCCGTGGGATAATGTTATAATAGATTTAAATGCACCCATACTCCGACATAAATTAACTTAGATTAATTTAAGTAAATGAAGTGGGTGGAATAGTGGTCCAGTAATCAGCTTCCTTTCTCAGACACCATGGGTTCAATTCCAGATTTCTGTTACCATCTGTATATAGTTTCTCTTACTACTGTTGTTTCTTTCCATTTACCAAAAACATTGTTGTAGTTTCCCTATTCTCAGAGCTCCATGCAACTGCTTTGTGGATTTGCTTATGCAAATACCAAAAAAAAAAAAAATAAAATAGTTAATCTATTTAAGTAATAAAGGATTAGAGAATGATGATCGAGTCTCAAAAGTATAAACAGATATTTTGCTTTTTTAGTGTAATTTCAGTTTTGGATACATTTTTGCTTAAATAACACAAAGGCAACAGTTTCCACACCAGAGAAACCTCCACATTTTTCCTGCCAGGTGAGGGTATTTTGTTTGTATCTGGAGAATGTGTTTACCTCCTCTCCTCCCACTAAGTAGGATGATGGACTCTATTGCTTATATTATACCACAGACATCTGATTGGGATCCAATATGAATTGCCATATGGCAGCAACCCCTTGAAGGATCCAACAGGATGAGGAAACAAATAACTGCAGATACAGCTGCCCATATAGCAAGATGTAAAATATGGGCTGTTCTGCCAGATATTTATCTATCAGCAAATGGTAGAGTGCTACACTCAGTGAATGTGACAGTCTCCCATCTCCCAGAGTCCTACAAGAAGGGAAGGAGAGTATCAGGATAGTATGCAGTTCAGAAGCATGTCACCAGAAGAGGAAGTGCAGGGACTGCAGATATTAAGCTGGGCATTGCAGGGCCTGTGTGTTATACCTTTAATAGCCAGAATGGAAAGTCAGTCATTCTTACAGAATGGCACAGATTCCACAAACTGCACCAGTGCAATGTGTGTTCCTACGGGGGAGTATTGACAAACAGAAAACTGGCTGTTAAGGGCCAATCTACTATATCTGAGACAGGTAAATAGAGGTGTTACTATGATCCACAGCTTGACACCAAGTGCACTATGTCCTGAAGAGGTGTCAGAAGTGAATTTGGTGAATACCATTAAGGATGAAGCAACTACATCAAAGGATATCTCACCAGGATAATCTAGAGGTATGCCCATTGATCTGATGAAAAGGCATTCCAACAAAAGACAGCACTTCAACAGCTCTAGACAGAAATGAAAGAGGTATTGACATATAGGTTACTGCATAAGCAAAGCTCATGGGAGGCCATAACACTGTTACTGTGGCTCTGCAATACATATGTCAGAGGGTGGCAATGGTGTCAGTACATCCATGGGCTGTGTGGCCAGAGTGTTCCTGCACTCAGAATACAGTGAAAAGGAGGCACACATGGCTCTGCTCTACATGTTACATGCACACTGTAGGTGAGCGTGAGCTTATGAAAGTGATGTTGTAGTAGCAGCTACATGTGAACAGGATTAAGAAGGCCATTCTGTGTGGATTGTTTCTGTATCCCACTATCATGGTGCACTGTGTCAGCTGATGGCACACTATCCATTGTATACTGTGCAGGATATCCTCATAGCCATTGCATATCACTTGTGGATGTGACAGTCCTTATGTCATTTGTATCTTATCCTCTGTATACACTAGCAGGTGGCTATCCCTCACATTTGCACTCCGTCTCCTCACTTGGAAAGGTGGCATCTGTCTTAGGATCACAATATCCCTTTTCTAAACTTAGGAATATCTTCTAAAATGTAATATTATATTTTAGAGAATGAATGTATCCTATCTGTTAGTTAATATGTATGTCAAAGTCTCTTCTATGGAAATTGTATATCAAAAGTCTGTCCTTAAGACTATGTTTTGTAAAAAAAATTGTTCTCTTGGAGCTTTTCTCCCTCGGCCTCCACTGAAAATGGACTTGTAATCCAGTTGGACTCTCCTGCTCAACAAATGTAAAATAAATAAATAAATAAATGAAGCTTGCCATGCCTGTTCCTGCTGATAATGCCCTGCTGTTCACTCAGCCCTATACCCTGTTGCTTCACATGTCCACACTGCAGGGACATTACATTTGTCTGACTGTGTACCATCACAAAACCATCACATGCACATGTGTGTGTACTATGTGCCCCTGAAGGCCTGCTTGCTGTATTTTGGTGCTACTGCATTATCTGAAATGAAAGTCCACCACACCGAATTCAGAGACCCTCTGCCTAATGCTCTGGTATGATCATGCTCACCTAAGCTCCAGATCTTTGCATTTTATCCTTGTGCAATGTGTGATTGATGGATCATTGTTGTATTTCAAAATCTGCATGGCTTTCTGGTAAAAGTGTGCCCTGACCTCAACCTGTATCTTGCAGTGGGCTGCCAGCTCACACTTCTGTGATTATCTTTTTTTGTGAACAGTCATGTTTTTTTAACCACCATTGATGTTTTTCCTTCTTACAGTACTTTACATGACATTGTGTACTTTCCTGCAATCTGCCTCACCCTGCACCCTCCAGTCTTAATTTAATTGTTGAACTGATATGGACTGCCCCTATCATTGCACCTCCCTGTCTACTGACCACATATCTTGGATGTCTGTAGTTGACTAGCCCATGTATTAACAATTTTATGCTTTCTGTGCTGCCTAGGATGTGAATAAGTATATGATGCTGTATGTCGCTTGTCTGTGCTTTAGGATGCAACTGGCTGCTACCTGCCCTAAGATGTGTAGCTCTTGTATGTCCTTTAGATTGCTAATATTTTGAGCTGTACTCAGCTGCAATGTTTTCAGCTTGTGTGGTTTCTGCTATTTGTATGTGTATGCTGCCATTTTGGGTCTGCTTGCTTTGTGGGCCTTTGGGGTCTTTATGATGTTGAATGGGTATTACACATCATTTTTGGCTGGGGTGCCTTCTGTGTGGAGTCTGCATGTCCTCACTGTGGTTGCGTGGGTTTCCTCCGGGTGCTCCACTTTCCTCCCACATCCCAAAGACATGCTGTAGATGGATTGGACACTCCAAATTGGCCCTAGATGTGAGTGTGTGCAGGCGTGTGCCTTCTGTGTAAGGTTGGGTGCTGGGCTGGCACCTCGGCACCATAAAACTCCACTGCCAATCATGAGCGGACAGGTGATCCGCTGTGGCAACCCCTAACCAGGAAAAAGCCGAAAGAAGAAGAAGAAGACAGGTGGGACACCACTGTAGTACCGGTCCTTTACCTGCTCCTTGTACAGATGGATGCATTAGGTTTACCTTGCAGTACATTTTTGTATTGGTTGATTTTGAGTGTTTACAAAAACGTGCATGCACTTTCTGTTTTTGACAATTTACACCTTTGTGGTTGCACATGCTTATGTGTGAGTTTCTCTACTACTCTCTTCTAATGTTTTTACTTTTGTTTAGTAGCATGGGTTAACATGGGTAACTTTTTTGTGCTACCTTTTTTTCTACTTACACTTCACCTTCCCTTTCATCCACTAGAGTAATATGGTGTTTTTTGCTGCACTGTGACTTTTGACTTCTCAAAGCCAGTAGTTTGTCTTTCAACTTTTAATAAATATACCATCCAATATTTACTGTCAAACTTGCACAACAGTAATCATCATTTTCCATAAAAATAAAGCACACAAAAAGTGCTCTATAACTTTAATATATACAATTAATTAGATTTAACATATAAAATATAATAATAAATTGTTTTAGAACTATTAAGCCCATTTCTTACCATTTCAGATGCTGACTGCTCTTCATTTAGGAGTACACATTTAAGCTTCATAAAATACAAGGTACTTGCAAGTTTGCAGTTCATTTTAATTAAGTATGTTGTGTCTTTCGGCTTTTCCCAGATAGGGGTCGCCACAGCAGAACTCCGGTCTGCTAATGATTGGCAGTAGATTGTTACGTGCTGAGTTGCTGGCCCTGACGCACAACCTTCAACGAAGGTACGCCCATTCATGCATGTCTCCACACAGAAGATGCTCTAGCTGAGAATCAAACAGGACGTCTTACTGTGAGGCGACAACGCTACCGCAGAACCACCACCGCAGTTCATTTTAATTAAGTATAAAACCTGTAAAAGCAGGTGTATACAGCTATGATAATGAGAGCAGCAAAGTTAAAAGCTTCAGTGTCATATAAGGGATTTTACTGCATCTCAAGCTATTATTAAAATAATATATGCCCCTTATGGAGGTATTACTTTAATTATGAAGAATGAAATCCAGTTTGTGCTATTCATAACATTGTGAAATCAACTCAGGCAGTCATTTTCAATACTAAGTAAGGAAAGGTCATATAATGTACTAACAGTGTAATCATCAGTGTTTAGCAAATATAATTGCTTCAAATGGCAGTTAGGAAACCACATAATTCATCTGAGTGACACATCACTTTAAAAACAGTCAAATTTATGTTTCATATGAAACGAATACAGAGAAACCCAATAATTCTCTACCTGAACTTAAATTTTTATTAAATCAATATTCAGCAAACAGCTGTTGTGAAGAAACCTTATAAATATTTATTACTTGTGAGCTTGTGATTTATAAAATTTATTATATACAGATGAAATCTTCACTACCTGCTTGATGTATGCTATCTATCTTGCTGAAATATTAATTTCTTCAAGGTCCTGTTTTTCTCTGCAGTGTTCACATGACAATAACTATAACCAATAACACATTTTTGCTACTGTTAAAGCATCATGCCATTGCATTTCCTGAAAATCTCTAAAATGTTTTTCACTGGGACATCATTTATTTTGTAGTATGAATAATAGCTGTCATGTTGTGCTGAATATTTCGGAAAATTCCAGATGGGTTTAAAACGTTAAGAGTATTTTAACACAGCTATTGAACAAAACTGTAATAGCAAGATTTAAGTATAAATATTCACAAGCATCATTGTGAAAACAAGAGTCACCAAGAAAAAACATAGAACAAACTTTTGTACTTATTTGTAGTATATATAAAAGAATAATGTGATTTATATGACCTCATTCTTACTAAATCAATGACTTGTACTGGTGAAATAAAACCTTTGCACAGGAGACTGCTATTGGACATTATTAACACAATTCATTCTGCTGTAAACCTGTTAGCAGTCATTTAGACAGAATGCTTTTCTTATTCCAATTTGAGTTGTTTGCTATGGTAGCTATTTACAACCTTTAAATGTCTCCATAATCTCATGACTCTTCTCTTGAAATCTATTGCCAGGCCACAAAGATTCCATGTAATTAATCAACTAGAGGAATGTGATATATACGGTAGCATAGCATGAGTTGCTGCTCCACACCCCCCATGCAAGGATCTCCCTCTTTGAACCCCTTTACTTAACCTAACATGCTATGAGGTCACATAACATCAAGGTTAAAAAGTTATGATGGAAAGTTCTGTCTATTCTTCAGGACTTGACAGACTACACATATCCTGACAGTATTCAAACAGTCACAGAATTCAGAAAGTGGTATCTTCCAAACTTTGCATATAATGCTAATAAAAAATATATATATCACATTATGGTTTGTAAATACATTGTGAGCAGTTTTCATAACATCTAACATTCTTAAGTATTATATTTTAGTTTATTTAAGTTTGCTTACTGTTACAGTGCAGTTTAAATTTGATTTAGTTAGAATTTTTTTTATTTTACTCATTACCATGGGTTTTCCAGACAATGATAGGAAGTATATTGTAGGGGTATGAATGCTTTATTAAGACACAGAAATTTCACTGATGAAAGCATCACATATTAAAAGCAGATGAAAAATGGCATTCACTGAAGCATAAATGACAGAAAGTCTGAACTTCTGGACCACACAGAATTATTCGTCAGTAAATGATTCTTTACAATAAAGACTACATTACCATCTGGGAAATGAACATCTGCATATCTGGGTGTAATGAACCATAAGTGTGAACTATTGCCATCCATCATTAGCTCAGCATCCCTGGTAGCAATCACTGGCTCCCTCTGTTTCACTTTTTTTTTGTTTTGTTTACTGGCTGATTCAGCTATCACAAGAGCTAACACAAGGTGGTTGTATAGATGTGAAATAAAAAAAAAAGTCTTTTAGATAATGAACACTTAATTAGCTATTCTCACATATCGTTAAAAGCTTAGATATCATGCAGAACAAACAGCCAGACAGGTTACTTTAAAACTGGCAATGTGGGAGTTTGGATTTTTATTATTTATTTATTTATTTTGCATTAGATTGCCAGAAAAATAATGTATCTTTCCTTTTATTCTCTTGGAGACTTCCTAATGTCTAACAAGGAAGTCAAATAGTGAACCCATTACTGAGATGCATAATTGTCTCAGTTTACATCTGAATAATTAATGGAATGGTGCAACATTGTTATATTTCTGAATTTTCTGATTATTTTATACCTTCATCACTTAATACAGACCCATTCTCTATGGACTACAACTGCTATGTCACGTTTGAATTTAGTGCTGTTACATAATCACCATTAAAGTTGAATGCTTATGCAAAATGCTTAAATTAGATTTAATATATACTAAATATATAATAATATTCTATATTGTATTGCAATCTTACAGTAAGAAAGAATCTATAGCATGTTTAATCCATCTATGATAGATTTAGATTTTCATAAGCACATTACATTGTATTTATTTCTTCTTATGAATTTAAGATAATGTCTGTGAGTCATGAAGGCACCACAATGTGCACACCTCCATGTATACTTCAGTTTACCCATTTTGTGGTAGAGCGACCACCCTCACATAGTGTTGCACAGTGCTATAGCAAAAAGATGTGCAGTGTAACATAGGGCCAGCCTCATAGCTATACTAAATGCTAATGAGGCATTCCAGGGGAGAGACATATGCTAGTTAGCCATGTGTTCTCTCCCTGAAATTGCCTCCAGGAAGGCATCTTTATACTGACAAATTCAAGAAATCACTCAGCTGTCTAGAACAACACAACTATCCCCATAATGCTGTGCTACTTCACATGGCCAAAAGACCACCTTCAACTACTTACCACAACTTTGGTATAATGGGCACTATATACCAGTGATACAGTCAATCTAAGTGACTTATTGGCACTGGCATCAGTACGCCAATGGGGGCAGTAGACACAATTAATTACTCTAAATGTAATTGCCTTAATGTCACTGACATAACTATAGAGCTCAAGGTAGATAGACACAAGAGAATTATAGTTAAGTGATCTAATGACACTGAAGTCATTGCATGGATTTGGGTGGAGTACACACTAAACAGCAGAGATATGACATAACAGCACTAACAGTATTACCTTGAAAGTGGTTGAGGGACACATTAGCCACTGATGCATACCAGATACATGCCATAATGGTACTTCATCTATTACAGGAATTGGTGTGTGGGGAACCATGGGAGGGCAGACAGGTCAGGGAGAGGTATGGGGTCTGTGGTGTGTGTGTGTGTGTGTGTGTGTGTGTGTGTGTGTGTGTGTGTGTGTGTGTGTGTGTGTGTGTGTGCGCTTGCGTGAATGTGTGTGTCTGTATTCAAATATGTACTTATGTGTGTGGAAGAGTGGCTTTGCGGGTAATGATAATGCCTATATGAGCAGCAGTTTACAACAGTGATGTGCAGAATAGTAATGGTCTGAACCTTGCTGTAGTAAATGTGATTCAAGACATGCATATTAGCCAATAAGGAGGTCTTACCTTGTCATAGCTAATGTGTTTCTGCATCGTAATTCAACTTGTAATGGTAACAGGATCTTTTTAGCATCAGCTACATGACTCACAATAAGCACTTTAATGAATCCTCTGAATTATTTTGCTGGGTACAATTTACAGAAATTCTGACATAACCAACACCTAAACTTTGCATTAATACATTTTTATTTATGATGTTTATGCCATGTAATAAAAAAATCATCTGTATCACCTACTTAGGGACATACTTACTGAACAAATATTTTACATTCTTAAGGGAAATATCTTTGTATGTGAAAATGTTTTGTATATACTCTACTTATGGGTAACATTGAGATTAATACCCCACCCTGATATTAGAAGAGCTATTGTCTTGCTCAATTTATTTTGATGTATATTTGTTAAATAGATCTTAGCTTGGCCTGATGGTATTCAATATGTCATATGATGGTATAATTATAGCTGCTGATGTTTACAGTGGTAAGTTTGTCTTTTTAAATGTTGATGTATATAATCAACATAAGTTCATTTGGTTAAATTAGTTGCATTTCCTTTCTTTATTTTATATAATTGATTTAAAATATATTAGTTGGAATATAGAACAGAAATACATAAAATAGGAATCTCTGTACTACAAAAAGAGAAGCAGTTCCCACATAGTTATAACTTACGATTACGGTGAACTGGGTGGCACTCATGTCTGAATATTTGTATATAAATATATTAATATCATGCACAAAAGAGACAATGGGGAAACTATGGAGAGCTTTATGAGATCATAAGCATCTTGGAATGTTTTGTTTTAAAAGGAGTAGCTTGTTCTTTTTTATTCTGCTGATACACAAGGGCATCTTTATTTTATCATTAAAAAGAAAGATAGGCCCCTGGATTTACTAATCTTCCGTGTAAGACTAGATTAGTCTTACATGGAAATGCCAGTCTAAGAGTATGTTGGCAGTGCACCGTACATATTAATGAGGGCACACTGCCTCAACTCCAAAGCTTACATGGAGCGTGGATGAGTGTAGGGGGCGTGTCGGACTGCCAAGCAGTCCAAAAATCCATGCCCCTGCACTGACAAAACCCAAGAAATGCTGAGTTACATGAGCGAGTCCGCTCACATGTGTACATTGTAACACTATACCCCCCCACCATATGTTAAACCTCGTACAAATTTAAAAATTAAAAGAAATGTATTTTTTTTGTATTATTTCCGATATAGCTGCCTGTATTTGCGAGTGTTTCGCGGGACTGCCCATTGCTTAGCTACAGTTAGCAGCTTAGACACCGAAGAGGATAATAAGAAAACAATATGCAAATTAAGAAAAATAGTGATAGCGTAGCGGTTAGAGCCTTCGCACAAAGAGGAGGCATACCCGGTTCGAGTCCCACTACTGCACGTTCCATTTTGTGTTGGAAATCTGTATACAAAAATATTTCCTGACATTTATCATGTATAAGTTTTGTAAAAAGCATTCAAATGTTATATGTAGTAGTGAACAAATTATACACACACACATATATATATATATATATATATATATATATATATATATATATATATATATATATGGGTTCCCTTGACTTCATCGACACACCGAAACACTGACGCGAAGAAGACGGAGTCGAGAAGACCGACACGACAGATGATCGACAATGTGAAATCTCGACAGCCGAAACACCGACATGGGCAACGTGTGAGCGCGAGTTGGTAAGTGTGCGATAGTGAGGGATTTAGCGTTAGGGAGCGGAAGGGTAAGTGTGTGCTAGTGAGGGATTTAGCATTAGGGAGCGGACAGGTAAGTGTGCAATAGTGAGGGATTTAGTGTTAGGGAGTGGACAGGTAAGTGTGAGCTAGTGAGGGATTTAGGGTTAGGGTGCGGGAAAGGTGAGAGTGTGGTAGTGACTGACTTTAGGTGTAGTGGCGGGTTAAGTGAGTTAGGGTTAGGGTGTGGGTAGGGTAAGTGTGCGATAGTGACAGAATGTATGTTTAGTGGCGGGTTAAGTGAGTTAGGGTTAGGGTGCGGGTAGGGTAAGTGTGCGGTAGTGTTGGACCTTAGGGTTAGGGTTTGGGTTAGGGTTAGTGCATGTATAGTTGTGTGTAATGTGTAGTTTACGTTTTGTGTGTCGGTGTTTTGGGTGTCGGTGTTATGGTGTTTGGTTTTGTGAGTTGTCAGTTTTGTGCATTTTCGGTGTTTTGGTGTCGTTGTTTTGAGTGTCGGGTTTGTGGCGTATCGGTGTTGTGATAGGGATCCATATATATATGTATATATGTATATATATATATATATATATATATATATATATATATAGATATATATATATATATATATATATGGAGGTGAAATGGTTATGCATTCTGAGGCATGAGTAACTTATTTTAAGCAATATAAAGTACTGCTAAGCACATTTTAGCAGTATTTAGCATATTTAAAACCAATTGCTTGTAGCTGAGCACCACGTTAACAAGCACAGTGTCTTTGCGTGTACAGCGCCAACCAGCACAACTACAACGTATTTGCACGTAGCTGCACACCACGCTAACCAGCGCAATGTCGGGCAACGTAGAGCAGCATTGGGCAAAGTCGGGCAAAGTTGAGCAAAGTCGGCTAAACACGGCCACACCTCCTTTACTTTACCTTAAACATTCAGGTCTGGTGAGTAGGAAAATAAAAATAAGTGACAGGGCTTGAACTCAGGATACTGTACACTGTAGTCACAGGACATAACCACTAAGCCATGACAGCATTTCATGCACTTTCAACAGACACATATCTATCAAAGGAATATTAAACATTGCTAACATCAGCTAAGCAGGTGTGCCTACAGCTGAGTTTTTTCAAAACTGGCCAATCACAAATAAGTGCGGGAAATGAGGCATATTTAAGCTTCACAGGTGGGAATACTTGCCATAACTGGTTGTAGCTCCCTTCTGCAGTCAGCATGGCTGGTGTTGGAGGAGGCACTTGATTTTCAGCGCAACGCTGGGGCATTGAAGAGACCAAAGTAATGGTTTGGCTCCTTGTCCACAATCATGAGGAAAGATTCCTGCAGGGCCAGTACCAGGGCACCCAATATAAAATGGAGGCCTGGAACAGTCTAGCTCATGATCTCACCAGTGCCACTGGCATTCCTCAGACTGGTGAACAGGTCAGGCACCATTATTCTGACCTGAAGTGACATAAAGAGGATTAACTGGACCAGTGGATCCAGGAGTCCCGTGCGATGCCTAATGCCCCAGTACTGAGTAAGTAGCCCTTGTATTAAGTAGTTAAGAATTGCTATGCTTGTCTATACTATGGATAGGTATGTCTCAATATTACTGCATTTACTTCACAGCTGCAGGTGTCCAGGCTATGAATCAGGAAGCCCATAAAGATAGGTTGTAAAGGCTGCATCATCAGGCAGGTTAGTAATTATTCTGCATGTACTGTTATATAAAATAAATGAGAGAGCCTTCAAAAAGTGTTTTAACCCAAAAAATAAGGTGTAATAATCCTTTAATAAATGTATAATTGCTGGAGTGCGTCTGTGTCATTTTCTTTGATATGTTGTTGTACTGTTGCATTTTACAAATAGTACTGTTGTATTAAGCAGTGTTAACCCACACTTGGGTAGGCCCATATAACATGGATGAATGGAGTGCCAGTAGCTTTTATGCATATTTACAGCCCTCAACTGTTGGTTCATGCCCAGCATGTACAGGTTAATGTGGCACATGAGTAGCTTGGTATTTTGTTCCCCAGAAATGTCAGTGTGCTGCCAGAAATGTAGGGAGCTGTTAACATATAACTGATACTTTCACCTGAACATATCTAGATAATTATATGAAAGTCGAGTGTCAGTGTACCATCTTAGCAGTAGTGTGAGCAACTCTCAAAATATGTAGCAGTAACATCTGCATCTTGGACAGTTTGTATGTAAGATACAGCTCATATATATAATGATCTAGCAAAATCCAATTGCACAATATAAGGACATTGGGTAGTGTAATAATACATGTAAGGGACATATAACTGCAGTTAATAGGAATGTAGTGAAAACTAGAAGGATATATAAGTTGTTAATTGAGCTATCCTTTTCCACCCTACTGTATGTGCATAAAAAATACAATTCCACACCTCAATCGGTATGTCTAATCTCAAAACATTTGTTGGGACATATGTCCTATTGGTTTATAAATATTTGCATTTATTTCTATGCATGTGCCCTGTTAAAATACCACAATATTGGTGGCCTGTTGCCATCAATTCAACCTGCATGTTGTTGTAATGTCTACTATTGTTCTATATATGCATGTGTTATGCTTGCTTTTCAACTGTTGAAAATCTGGTGTGTTGGGTTAATGGGAATACTTCTGCATGCTGTTATAACTAATTGGAAATGCTGTTGACTGTTACTAACCCATATCTTTTTTAAACCCTCCAAAACATAGTTTGTATGGGAAGGCCGGTCCCAGTGGACCCACCTGTCCCACTTCAGTTGGCCATGGCACCTGGCACCAGCAGGTCCTGCCCAGCCTGGGACCTCCTCTTCCATTGGCCCTGTGCCACCTTCAGGTGGAAGCACTGCAGGGGATGGGGCTTGGCCCTCCGTGCAAGCGTGGGTGGAGGAGGGCCACCTATCACCCTTCGAACGGTCTGGGCTGTGGTGTGTAGAGAGATTGAACGTTCTGTTGGAGAACCTCTACCCCAGCTTGAGGCACAAGTGGTGCAACTCCCAGGTCAGCCTGCCCCTCCTACACAGCCCCCAGCACAGCCACCCTCTGGGCTGTGAAGGTGCAGTGGTGACTGCCCATGGGTGGGGACCTCAGTCCCACTGTTTCCATCTGTGGGCTCATGGGCTTGCGATTTCCAAACACCCCTCCCCGTCAAAGGTGTTCACCCACCATGTGTCATATATTGCCCCTGTAAGCATCTTGTTTGTCTTGTCTGTTTACCTCCCCAACCTACCTCCCCAAATATACCTACTTCCCCTACCCCACATTCCACTCTCACCTGAAAAATAAAAAGGGCAATCTGCTCCCAAAAAAAAATTATGCCCCATACATAGCTGCCCATTTTGCACATATGTCCACTGGACACATAAAGTGTAATTTAATTGGCATTACAACATACTTTGTTGTCCTCACCCCTCTCTCAGGGGTTGAAGGTTTCATATCTACCTCCAAATTTATTCCATATGCACAGCTGTTGCTATTAAAGAAATGGGCAGCTATGGACCTTCCCTACACCCGACCTGCACATCCCGAGCTACTTTCCATACTGTCTTTCCCTCTTTGTGCCCCTTTTTCACCACTTTCCTATCTCCCCATTTTTCTTTTCTTTCAAAGAAATGAGCGTGGGGGTTAGCAGGAGTAAGCACTGTTAAGCAGTAGTTAGTGGGTTTGCATGAGTGTGCACTTGTTTGTGCTTAGCTAAGCATTGCTAAGCATTGCGTAAACCCACGCAAACCCACTTATAACTGCTTAAAAGTGCTTTAGTCACTCTGTATGTGAGGGCCCTTGTTCTGCTCAGGAGCAAAATAAAACACCTCTGTCAGTCTCGAACCCCAGACCTTGTACACACTACACAACATGAAGTACCACTAAGTCACAGTAGATATACAAGTTGGTGCTGAAATAAATATATCATGCATCAGAATGAGTGAATGTAAAGGAAAAATAGGAATGCCATACCACACAACTTGTGGATCTTTACCAACAGTTGTTGTGGGATTACATTATATGACTGTGATAAGAGAAGCAGCCATTCTAGCAGGAAATAATATTACACCATCACTTTACCACCCCACACAGTATCACAGCAGGACAAACACTCGCATATCTGTTTAGGACAGAGGCCATACCTCCCAACTGTCCTTAATTTTCAGGGATGTCCCTGATTTTGACACAAATTTTAGCTCTGTCCCTCTGAATCCCTCTTAAAACTACTGACTTTAGCCAGAAAGGTGGTGAATTACACTTAATGAATAATGACAATAATTAAGAGTTAGACACGTATTTTACTTCAGAAAAGGTGTATTAATTCATATGCTCTGATTCTCTAAATGTTTCAATGTTTAATGGCACTAACATTTTAAAGGTGTCACTGACTTTTTCCTTACTTTTCCCTGAGTCTGTTCAAATATGTACCTGAGTGTTTGAGAGGTCTGGCAGAGGCAGAAACACAGAGGCATATCAGCCTTTCTGCTGTTACACACTGTGCAAATAGCTTTGGAAGGAGTTTCGGAAGCATACCCTTATGTAGGAATACAGCACTGAAATACAAATGGATGTAGCCATGTACTGGTAGCAAAAAACTCTAACAATGCCATTGCTCTATTGCTGAATAGACCTGTGTGGTGCACAGACAAAAAATAACAGGCTATTCTCTGGCTACCATGTGGATAGGTCCATAATTGGGAGTTACGCAGACAGACTACTTGCCTTGATAAACTAATATGTACACAGCAACCCTGTAAGTCCAGCAAGATAAAATCCACACAATAATACTTATGCTCTCTGTACTTCTGCAACCCTCCCCAAATGTAGAATATACCTGTGTGTGCAGGGTCTACCAAGGATGTAGGTAAGCATACTCACTGTACTGAAATGTGTCCAGTTTTTCTGAGCAGCTTGTGCTAATGTCAACACTAAAAAAGCACAAACTGTTTAGAACTGAGTAAATGAACATTCACAGTATAGCAGTTCACAAACATATCTTGTGCCAAAGGAATACATCTCAATAACTAGCTTTGTATGGCAGTTAATTATAAAAGTTGAAAAGAAAGTACATCTTTCCATGTATCTTGGGGTAGCATTTTGAGGGGTGAGTACATTTCTACAATGACAAGTGGGTACTGGAAGCAGCAACATTAGGTCTGAGTACAAAATGTAAATCTCTGGCTACACCCCTGGCTTCTGATATAAGAACTATACCAATCTTCTGTCTTAAACAATGATGTCCACAGCAAACAAGGATGATCTCCATCTTGGAAAGCTGAAAGGGCCACGCCTACCTGAGTTAGCAATTTATAGTACTGGGATGCTATGACAGTGATTACTGCAATTACTACACAGCAGGCCGCATGCAATTAGCAAGTGGTGGCCACTAATTGGTGCAAAGGCCATCACATGCTCATGTGTAAATGCCTACAAAAACAGGCTGAAATCTCTGCCAACAAACTCAATCATTCTATTGCAGAGAATGACAGGGAGAGAGACAGAGAGAGAGAGACAGAGAAAAGGAAAAAGAAAAATAAATATTATCAAATCATACAAAGGAAAGGTATGTGACACATATGTATTTACTGGCATGTAGTAGATGTTATTGAATAATAGTCTACATAATGTGAACCATTCATATGTAGCAGCAGTACTTATTTATGCATAGATGTTCTGGTTAACTACTGCTATGGACAATACAGTGTGTACCTGTGGGCAGTGGGACATACCTGTGAAATGTGTAGCTCAGCATTAAATGTCAAAGATCTGATCCATGTTATCTGTGTTCTGTACAGTAGTGTGGCCAATGGCTGTTGGGGGGATTAGCGCTGACATTATATAAACATGGGTGTGACAAACAACACATGCATGATAGTCATATTAAAGTGTAGCTTAGCATTGGCAACTGCTGTAGCAGTCTAGTATGCTTATCTAGCATTTGTAGCCATATATACCCCCCCTAATGTTAGTGTGTGTTCATCTGAGACACCTGTTTATGTTTCAGCAAGGCCCAACAGTTCAGCTGTGAAGTCCAGGGACTTACAACAGTGTGGACCTTGTGTGTGTATGCCACACACATACGGAGAAATATATATGTGTCATATATATTCACATCTGTATATGTGCATAGAGCAGGGGACATATTGCAACTGTTTGTGAAGGGTGGAGATATATATGTTGGTGAAGGTTAGAATGCGCATATTTGTATGTAGGTTTTAGTGTGTGACAAACAAGGCAGCATACAGTGCTGGTATATGACATGGGGTGGTTAAACACTGTGGGTGGTTTGTTCAGTTTGCAATGTTGAAGCCAGTGAGGCCAGCTAAAGCTACCTGGGCTGTGAACACCTTTAATGCATTTATCCCAAGACTGTGCAATTTTATTACATTACTGTACACCTCACATCCTTTGTATAATTGATATTCTCACTATGAAAGATGAAATGTATATGTGGCTACATACATATGTATATGTACACCAATGGATATGTATATATATATATATATATATATATATATATATATATATATATATATATATATATATATATATATATATATATATATATATATATATATATATATTTATATATATAGTTATATATACTCATACACACCTACATCTACTGTGTTTGTGAATACATCAAAGATATGTATCTGTGGGATAGCTTAGTGGGAAACTGTTTATGTCATGGTATTATGGGTCCTTGCTTTGATCCTAGGAAAAGCTGTGTATTCTGTTGCTAGGCAGAAAAAGTGCTTTTGCATATAGTGTGATTAAGTCCCTTGGTTTTAACTAGGGTGTGTCATTGGAGGCTAAAGCACTACATCTATGATTATTGATTGGTACTGATGTTGAATCCAAATCCTGTGTGTACTGTAGTACTACTTGAAGCTCTGGGCCTGTACAGCAAAGTATGGTGTATTTCCACATTGCTTGCATCCACTGTTTTGTGTGGTCCCTGTATTCATCACAAATTACATTTCTCAAGATTAAGGTTGTGTAAGTACTGACACACAGTACTGTATAGTACACACTGAAAGCTTATCTGGGTTGTCATACCTTTGTGTCCTGTAATTATGTCTGATGTATGTGTGGGTATGTCTGTAACATGTCCTTTGACATATGTGTGGTAAAACATATAACTGCGTATCTAGCAACATTCATAGTGTACTACAGCAGTATGCGACCTATATTCCCAGTTGTGTACATATTTTGGACACGGGTTTGCCATTAACAAGTTGTGTGGTATAATACTAATACATTTACTGGACCTTGCACTCATTGTGATGGATGATATATTTCTTTACACATCAGCTTGATGTATATCTGCTGTGGCTAGGTGGTGCATCGTGTTTTATACAGTGTGCCAGGTACTCTTGTATAGTTTTATATAGTGATTTTATTTTGTTGCTGTGCAGAACATGGTTCATTAGATTGAGAGTGAGCCAGGGACTTCCAAGCAGTTGTGGGGTGAGCAGTAATAGGTGGCAGTTAAAGTGTTTCACTCTTAGTTAGCTAATAGGTTGCTATATATGGCAGTTCAGTGATATCTGTACTGTATAATGTTAAATGTGCCATATGACTTGCTCAGACATATTTTCGTATTTATGTCTTCCAGGGATCATGGCGCATCGTAGGAACCCCACTTACAGTAGTGCTGAAGATGACATAATTACTACGAGTATGATTCAGCACTACAGTCTCATGTTCTCACGAACCAGCCAGGACCAGCAGGAGCGTACTGCAATGTGGCAAGATGTTGGCCACAGGATAAATGAAGTAGGCCTGCATAACCGGACATATGAGCAGGTACACCACCACTGCAGTGATCTTCTCAGACATGTCCGTCAGCATGCTGCTGATGTGCGGAGACAACAGCTTGCAACAGGAGGTGGTTTTAATATCCATCCCCCCCTCACCAGAGTGGAGGAGCTGCTCCTGAGACTGGTGGCATCTGCCCAACAACAACAGCAGCAGACATACACCATGATGGAAGTTGGAGCCACCCAGCAAGCATACATGGAGCATGCAGGTAACATGGCATATCTGTAGACTACTGTTATCTGTATTGGTAGAACATGCATATGTGAGATGTGGAGTGTGTCGTTAAAAGATGTGGAGCCTGTTGTTTTGCAATACTGATCATTTGGAACATAATCTGTAGCCCTGTGAATGTAAACTGTTGTTGTACTATAAGATTGCAAACACACAGTAGTAATGCCACAGTTGTGGCCACTGACAAACTGTCTCACCTCTATGTAGGTCCCTCTGGGGTGACATCAAGGCAGCGGACAGATGCTGGTGAGTGTGTTCTACATTTATTATTGTAAATAAAAAGGGCATGTCAACGTTAAGGTGTAGACCGTGTACACATGTAACACACTTACCCATAATGCATGCTGTGCATGTTTGGTGTAAGACCACGCACATCTCACTAATGTGATTAGCTGCCTCAAACACATGCAATACCCAGACAATCTCAAACAAATGAGGCTAGACTGTAGTGACCATTGGATAGGCACAGTTGATACTCAACATGCACATAACATACACATCTATGTCATACACAGAGCATTTTACCATGCTGTACAAAAAGGATTCCCAAACCCTCTGTAAAGGCACACTCCAGTATCCAAAATCTCATCCACACATTACACATAATATACCTGAGGGGTAGAGGCCTATCATGGGGCATTTAAACACTCTGCAACAAACTACACATTCATGTCAGGGAATGCTCCTTATTGGTCTCCTTACAAACTCATGTAACAATTGTTTGTGAAATGGTGAATGTAGCCAAGGTAGCACAGTTCCGGTACAGCATGAGTAGTGCTGGTTTGGGAAACATTTGTAGCCTTGAGTGACCACATGATGCTTCATGATGATGGCCTATGGTACTATACCCCATCCAGTTATTGTAACTGCAGTACTACACATAGCTTTCATTGCTATACACCTTGCTATACACCTTAATGCTGCGTGTGTGCACACATATGCACATCTAAACAATATGCATACCAATCACCATTTGTACAACTGACACATATATGTCTTGTGATGCTGTTGAGTTTTGAATACCTGCACAGCAATGTTGTGTTCATGTATGCATTGTGTTCCAGGGGGAGGCCTATCACCTAATAACAAAACACATGCATCAAAGCCATGTATACTGTTAGTAAGAAGGACTGTCTACACTTGCACTGCATGCTGTTGAGCAACACATGTCCTGCATGCTGACATGTGTGATGTGACTGTTTTGCTTGTGATACTGTACCCCACCATCACCTGCTATTGTGTATGTTCTGAGATTGGTGGTGTTGTGTGTGGCTGCTTTATGGAGGAGTGTATTTTTGTGTCTGTGCATGTGTGCATGTGCGCATGTGCGCATGTGTGCATGTGCGCATGTGTGCATGTGTGCATGTGTGCATGTGTGCATGTGGTCTGACATCATGTTCAGGTCTTAAAGTGCGATTCCTGTTTTTCTCTCACAGGTGCCGAGGTGGGGCTGGTTCAGTACAGCAGGGAACCTGATGTCACTGAGACAGACAGTGATCATGTGTGTTGAGGCACAGGCAGGTTTGTCAGGGTCTGTTGTTGGGCCACCAATTGACAGTACACAAGTCTCCACCCCATCCATGCACACAGTCATACTGCCTGTACATTCATCATCACCATTGCCCTTAGCTGTGGGACAGTGTACAGTTGGCACTAGCCAAGACAGTGTGGTATCTATGGCACATGTATCAGGACACAGCAGCCATAGCCAAATGTCTGGAACGGTACCACATAGACAGATGCCCAGGGGTTCTCTTCAGAGCACTGCTGGTCATCATGCCCCTGGCAGATGTGCCACACCTCTTTCTACCACACGCATGTTCCAGGCTGTCATGGAGGCAGACACAAATGGAGCGGTACACCAGACAGGGACTAAGGCACAGAGGGCTCATAACACCTCTGTAAATGACAGGTGCCATATGTAATTACACTGAGGTCATTGATAGACATTGGAGTGAGACATTGGATGTCCTCCACAATGTTATGTCCATGTGTCAGGACAGTGTAGGACAGTTGAGATGTCGATGTGGACATATGCCAGCAACATCAGCAGCTGGAGGTCACAGTGGATGTCCAGCAAGTCACAGCCACTCCCGTAGTGCCAGTACCAGCCCCAGCAATATTGGGGGCCTGTCCATAGACCGTCCTAAAAGACCAAATGCACGTGGCACTGGCCAGTCCCAGCAGGGACCTGGATGCAGTGGACATATGTCAACCTCTTTGGATAGTACCCAGTCTGGATTAGTGCCTGATACTGTCTGTAGCACTCCTGCCAGGCACAGGTTCTGTATCCATGGCCAGAGATGGTGATCTGTAATGCCTGCAAGGTACAGTCTGTAGCTGTCTTACAAATCCCCATATATGGCGGCCACATGGTGGAACTGTGTGCATGCAGACACACACACACAAACCAGAAACCTAGGGCAAACACATACCTGCACACATTACATCAACATTGGTCCATAACAGTACTCATGGCCTTCACACACACACTCACACACACATGTTGATTGTATGGCTCAGTGTAGGCCTCTGGCAAACCAGCAACACACCCTGTGCATATGATGAAACCTGTGCCACCTCCTGTCATCTGTAACATTGATGCAAGAACAGGCTAACATGGTGCTGATGCACAGGATGACTTTAATAAAGTATAGCAATGGTTGAATGTGTAGCATGCTGTCAGCAGTAAAGTGTAATGATATCCTTGAAGGTGTAGCTGAGCAGGCATGATGCATTAAAGCTGTAATTAGCAATGTTGTATTGTTTCCACCAGTGTTTATTCCAATTGTGTTTTGTTTGCCCATGTGCCATTTGGCTGATGTGTGTAGTTGTGTCAGCATGTGTTATGCAGTGGAGAGTAAGTGTGGGGTGTGTGCAGCACAGGTCTGCAGGTGTACATTTGTGAACATGGTGGAGGTGCACTTTCTGCATGTACGTGCGTACTGGACACATGGGCAGGGTGACATGTCCTGTATTTGCTAGTGTTAACACTCCATACTTTCTATTGGTGGCCAGTATGCATTGTACTACACACATTTTGGAACTTGAGTACACATATGTGTGTATGACACGGGTTGACACTGTGCTGTGGGTGATGCTGTTATTGCTATCTGCCATTAGTTTTCATTATTAAGGTTAACACTGTCCCAGCTGCATAATCCTTTATTAATGCACACTGTTCACCTACAGGGTTGCATGGACCGTGCTATCACAAACACAAGATATTCTCACTTATACAGTAAAAGTGCATTAGTCTCATGGACCCCTGCCATAAACTAAATATATAATAGAAGGTGTGAAGTTGTACAAAAAGAGTTACATACCAAGAAGGGATAACCTCTCTGGTCAGTATCATTGGGAAAATACTCTCCCTCAATAAACATACAAGGCAAGCTTCAAAATACAAAATGGCAAGGATTCCAAAGACAACACTAAAATCTTTCTTCAGTGTTGTTCATAATCTGCAGGGGAAATCTCAGATCGGGTCACAGTTAATATAAATGGTCACAAAGTACACTTATCTGACTGATATTACCAATTCCTTGTCAGACAGTTTGAATGCGGATTTCACCACCCTGTCATTACACAAGGGCCACATTTCCAGACCTGAAGAATGTAAAACCTGATGATTCACAGACAATCTAGTTAAAACATCTCTTTAACAAAGTACACACCACAGTGGCAATGGTACTGGACAGTGTCCCTGGCTGTGTCATACACAAGTTGACATATGAAGTCACCACTCACCTAAATGCTCTGTCCAGATGCAGCCTCTATACAGGTTACATACTTGTGGAATGACACACGGTAATGGTGTTCACAGTCCACAAGGGTTGAGCTACAACGTCGTCTTCTTCTTCTCCTTCCTGATGCTCCCATTAGGGGTCACCACAGTACATCATTTCTTCCTGGCCTCTGCATCTTGCACTATCACACCATCCACCTGCATGTCCTCTCCCACTACAGCCATAAACCTCATCTTAGGCATTCCTCTTTTCCTGTTACCTGGCGGCTTCATCCTTAGCATCTATTTCACAATATACTCTGCATCCCTCCTCAGTACATGTACAAACCAACGTAATCCTGCCTATCTGGTATGGTCTACTAACCTTCAAACCTGGCCTGACCCTCTATTATACTTATTCTTAAACCTGTCCACCCTCGTCACACCCAATGCAAATGTTAACATAAATTGATTAAGAGTAGAACTACAACAGGTCCTGGAAACTCTCACCCTATAAGTCAGACCAATGTTATCTGGAAGGCTATGGAGCACAGCATTATGGAACTCATTAACAGAGACATTATGAACCTGCAAACACTGCACCATACCCACTTAGGTTCTCTAAAGGCCAGGTCATGGCTCCTACACCTAGTAGACTTCAAACCAGTCAACAAAGCTATAGGTGAGGGAGGGGAGGTCAACACAGCCAAGCTATAGCTCACCAGCAATTCATACCCATCCCACATACTGGTATTATACATAACCTCAACAGACTGACTATAAACGATTGTTAGATGATGGCTTGACAACTGATGCACAGATGTAGGACACACAGTAATATTTGCAGCCTCCATGTACTATTCTATGCCAGTAAAAAGTGGTATACGCCTGCACTCAGTCCTGGGACCACTCCTGTTTGGCATATAGCTTTCTTACGTACAAGCAAACACAGTAGGGATATGTCTGCCCATGTTTGATGACAATGCATACTGTGGGCTATACTTTGTTCTCCAGATGACACACACAGCCTCCAAAATGGTATCATACAGACAGATACCTGGTGTCAAACTCATGCTGTAAAGCTATAAGCCTAAGAAAGCATAGTTATCCACTTTTAGAAAACAAAGTATCCCCAGAGTACCACATAGGTAGTAGCCCCCAAAATGTGGGACTGGTACTAATGTATACATAGAGCCATGTGTTAAGTCATCTCTCCTTTGATGATAACATTACCAAAGGGTTTTGGAAATCCCTCTGCAGAGCACATAAGCAATAAAGGGTTTGCATGCAGATCCACAGAGGTTGTTGCACACCTATAATAATTAGTCATCTTTGCCAGACTTTGCTTGCTTTGGAACAGGTTTCAAATATACCTCAAGCATAAACCCTCACTCACACTCTTCAATAGAAACCATGATGATTGGATGTGAAATAGAAGACGTAGCCCAGGGATCACTGCAGTGGCTAAGCTTGTCACAAGCATACAGAAGTGACCTAAGGTCTGGAAAGCGCCAGCATGCTCTGGCAAAGATAACACATGTGTTCATGGAGAAAGCAGAGTACCCACCTATGAAATACTTGAGGTCACATGTATGTGTATGGATTTGCCCCACAGCTACCTTATATGTGTAATGCACATACAGTTGTCATTGTGATATGTCATACACTAGAAAAATCAAAACCTACTCCTTATTGACCAACAGTGTCAAACACATAGAGCACAGACAGCAAGTGCGAGATTCAAACTCTTTCCTAACTACATTGTTATACTACAGCAGCATGCATTCACAGGATGCGCTACTTGCATTACTGAGATTTTATTTTTCCACAGGTATATTTGTAGAATGGTGACATCATCAGACTTGACAAGGATGAGTATACCACTTTTAAGGTGTGTGAGTAGTCTCCAAAAAGGTTGTTTTTCTCTAGGGAAACACACAGTTGGCAAATATAGGCTTCAAACCCGTACTTAATTACATTATGATACTACAAGAGTACACATTTACACAACACGCTAACTGCATTACTGTGATTTCATCTTTCCACAGGTATATTTGTAGGATGCTGACATCATCAGACTTGACAAAGATGAGTATACCACTTTTAAGGTGTGTGAGTAGTCTCCGAAAAGGTTACTTTTTCTTAGGGACACGCACAGTTAGCAAGTGCAGAATTCAAACCCCTACCTAATTATATTACGATACTACAGCAGTACACATTTACAAGATGCGCCATACACATTACTGAGATTTCACTTTTCCACAGGTATATTTGTAGGATGGTGACATCATCAGACTTGACAAAGACGAAAATACCACTTTTAAGGTGTGTGAGTAGTCTCCAAAAAGGCTACGCCTCCCAGGGAAAACCATACACTTACAGTTTGCAAGTGCAGGATTCAAACCCCTACCTAATTACATTATGATACTATAGCAGTATGCATTTACACGACACACTATACACACTATTGCAATTGTGCATTTCCACAGGTATATTTGTAGGATGGTGACATCATGAAACTTGACAAAGATGAGTATACCACTTTTAAGATGTGTGAATAGTCTCCAAAAAGGTTGCTCCTCCCCAGAGAGAGACAGACACACAAACACACACACACACACACACACACACACACACACACACACACACACACACACACACACACACACACACACACACACACACAGTTTGCAAGTGCAGTGTTCTTAATCCAAACTAAGTACTTCTTTACACTTCAGCAAGCAATATGGAGTTACAGGGTGAAATACAGACATTACTTGCTGACAGTCTGCACAAAGGTTTTTTTCACATTTGCTAACCTCAGCAGGCTTATCATACTAGGTGTATTTTGAGTGTATTGTATGCATAGACCATGACCATATCATATATGGGTTGATGCACCACATGCTGGCGCACACAGGGTCAAATCTTGAGTAGCATCTTACCTTCACCTACATGATACTGCAATATAACAGAAAGATGATAAACTTCAACAATTGGCTGAGCTTCTTGTGTCATTCAAAGGTGATCCAGTCTCTGTCTGCCTGTGATGCATGATAGACAAGCCTTGTTGCTTCGCTACAGATGGTTTGCTCCTGTCGCCCCTATGCTTCTGAATACTGGCCAAGGCTCTTGCTGTCCTCATATTACCTTTTTTAGGCAAGGCTCAAAGGTTCATAGGTTCATAGGTAGGTACTAGGCTATCAGCCCTGGGGCCTATACAAGCCCAGCCAAAAAGGTACCCTGGCTTTTGCCACCCAAGAAATTTATTTTCCTGTGCCACTGTCGAGCAGAGACATAGAAGTGATCCCCAGGGTGAATTTCCTATTTCTCATCCAATCATCAAGATTTTTCTTGAAGAGTGCTAATGAGGAGCTTTGTTTGATATAGATAGGTAGTTTATTCTGGAGTATGTGAAGTCTCTGGGACCGGAATCTATCCCTCTGGCATGTTCTGTTTATTGTGGTGACAAGGTTTGGGTACCTAGAGGTGTAGATTCATAGGTTCATAGGTAGGTACTAGGCTATCTGCCCAAGGGCATTTATAAGCCTAGCCAGAATGTGTTGGCTTTCTCCTCCCTTTTAAATTAGTTTCCTGGGCCTCTGTCTAGCAGGGCCACTGAAGTGATCCCAGGGGTAAATTTACAACTTCCCATCCACTCGTAAAGATTTCTCTTGAAGAGAGTTTGCGAGGGGCTCTGCCTAACATCAACTGGGATTCTATTCCAAAGTGAGGGAAGTCTCTGGGACAGGAATCTATCCCTCCAGCACATCCTGTTTATTGCTTGCTGAGGTTTAATTCACTGGAGCATGTGGCTCTAAGAGATTTGGTTTTCTTGAGGTGGAGCATGTCCATTAATTCCGGGTTGGACAAGGCCTTATACATAAGGCATAGATCGCCTTTGAGCAGGCAGAAAGCAACCAAGTAGAGCTAGAGTTTCTTTAGTCGAGCTGCATAGGGCATCTCTTTGAGGCCCATGATCCTCTTGGTGAGGTACTTCTGTGGTCTTATCAGCTGTTGCATGTGCCAATTAAGGTACATACCAAATGGGACATTGTACTCTATTATGGGCCTAATGAGTGATGAGTGGAGGAGCACAATGATCTCTCTTGATCTAGAGGTGAACCCTTTTGTGATTAGGTGGGCTACATAGAAGGAATATGTAACCACTTTGGCAATGTGATTATCAAAGGAGAGGTTACTATCTACCTGGGTCCCCAGGTCCCTAATTACATTTTCCATACCTAGTGGATTACCACCTATGTGGTAATTTGTGGGCACTTTGTTTTTTCCAAAGGGGATGACTATGCATTTTTTGGCATTCAGCTTGAGGCCATGGTTTTGACACCAGGTATCTGTCTCTGTAAGACCCTCCTGGAGGATGTTTGTGTCAGCCAGAGAGTCGATTATGGCCCCCAGTTTGCAGTCATCTGTGAACTTAGTCAGCCATAGTCCTCCCATGCTTGCCTGTACCTCAGAGAAGTATATACTGAACAGGAGGGGTCCCAGGACCGAGACCTGTGTGATGCCACTTGTGACTGGTTTAGAGTTGGACATGGCACCTGCAACTCTGACCATGTGTGTTCTATCCATGAGCCAGTTGGCCACCCATCTCGTGACATAGGGGTTAATGTTCAAGCTGGTAAGCTTGTCTATGATGCCAGAGTGGGGAATGGTGTCAAAGGCCTTAGTGAGGTCCAGGTAGGCTGTGTGGACTACCTTCCCTTCATCTATGGCCTTGGTAACTGTTTCAAAAAAGACAACTAGGTTTAGGAGGCAGGATCTGCCTTTAACAAAGCCGAATTGGGTAGGGTCCAGTGTCTGGAGGTTCCCAATGTGTCTGTTTATGAGTTCCATTATAATTCGCTCCATAGCTTTGCAGACCAGGCTGGTCAGGCTTATAGGGTGATAGTTCCCAGGTTCTGTTGTGGCACCACCTTTGTGGAGCGGGATGACTGTGGCTGTATGCCATTCTTTGGGTACATAGCCTGTGGTAAGGCTGAGTCTGAACAGTGAATTTAGGTGAAGGTTTAGTTCCTTTTGGAGCTCGTGTAAGATGCAGCCTGGGAAACCATCTGGTCCCATTGATGCTGTGTTCTTAGCTTTGGAGAGGGCTGTTTTTACCTGCATGTCCATGATGTCTGGGGCTCTGCATTCTTCTGGGATGGACAAAGGCCCTTTTGGGGGTGGGGGATGAAGTATACTACCGCCTATGTTGTAGTTCATGGGTACAGA
This sequence comes from Protopterus annectens, assembly GCF_019279795.1. NCBI lineage: Eukaryota > Metazoa > Chordata > Ceratodontiformes > Protopteridae > Protopterus > Protopterus annectens. The sequence continues at coordinate 1,510,415,987 of NC_056733.1, forward strand.
GTTTTTACCAAAGGAGATGACAATGCACTTTTTGGCATTGAGCTTGAGGCCATGGCTTTGACATCAGGCATCTGTCTCAGTGAGGCCCTTTTGTAGGATATCCACATCGTTAGTAGTTTCGATTATGGCTCCTAGTTTGCAGTGATCTGGGAACTTCATTAGCCAAAGACCTTCTGTGTTAGCCTGTACTTCAGGGAAGTACATAACAAACTGGACAGGACACAGGACTGAACCCTGTGGTACTACACTTGTCACTGGTCTGAAGTCAGACTTGGAGTCTGCTACTTTCAGAGTGTGGGTTCTGTCAGTGAGCCAGTTGGCAACCCATCTTGTGACATAGGGATATATACCTAGTTTAGTGAGTTTATCTATAATTCCAGAGTGGGGGATGGTGTTGAAAGCCTTGGCAAGATCTAAATAGGCTGTGTGAACCACCTTACCCTTGTCTACGGCTTTGGTGACTGCTACAAAGAAGTCTATCAGGTTTAGGAGACATGATCTGCCTTTTCCAAACCCAAAAATGGTTGTGGTCCAGAGTTTGGAGATTGCCAATGTCTTTGTTTATAAGTTCCATGATGATATCTAACATGGCCTTGCAGACCAGGCTCATCAGGCTAATAGTGCGCTAGTTCCCGGGGTCCGTGGTGGCTCCCCCCTTGTGTAGTGGGATAACCGTCGCTGTGCACCATTCAGCAGGCACAAAGCCTGAGGTGAGGCTATGATTGAACATGGTACTTAGGTGTGGTGCCAGTTTGTTCTGTAGTTCATGTAGAATGCATCCTGGGATGTTATCTGGTCCCATGGATGCTGTGTTCTTGGCTTTGGAGAGTGGTTTTCACCTGTGCAGCCATGATGACAGCAACTTTGCATTCTTCCGGTATAGAGATGGGCTCTTTCATGGGTGAAAGGGGGGTAAAGTTAGCACTGATCCTATCTGCCAGGATGTTGGCAATATCAGTTGGGTCTGTATATTTAGTGCCATTGTGCTGTAACTCAGAGCAGATCTGAGTGTTGCCATTGTAATTCTTGACATAGCTATAGAATGCTTTGTGGTTGTCTTTAGAGTCAGTGGTGATTTTGTTTTAGTAACTAGCTTTGGAGGATTTTATCAGGGATCGCAGCTTCTTACTGAGGCTGACCAGGGAGCTCCTCCACTCATGGGTTTTACCCTCTTTTGCAACAGTTTCTTCATTCTGTTGTGTAGTTTGTTTATGGCAGGGGACCACCAGATTGGCTTCCTTTTCTTGGAGGATAGCGTCTTGGTTCTGTTTGGGGTAGCACGATCCATGCACTCATGTAAGTGCTTATAAATTGCAATTGTGTAGGATTCACTAGTTGTAACTGTATTGTCCATCTGCATGGGTGTCCTGAAGTTAACCCCTTCTGTCTTAAGAATCATGAAATTGTCTTTGGAGATATTTTTTAACATGGTTTCCTTAATGGGGGTGGGGGCAGAATGTGGATATGTAGGGTAATTAGCTTATGGTCAGATCGGACCAATGAGGCATTGACTTCAGGTGTGGAACACCAGTCACTCAGGACAAACCAAACCCTGTAACCAACACAAATAACCACAGAGTGAGCTAAATGCTACTCATTGCCAGAAGTCTCAGCCTCCAGATGCACACACTCGAGGCACTTCTCAGTATGGAGAATACTGATATCTGTGCAGTAACAGAAACCTAGTTCAAGGCTCCAGAGAGCACACAAGCACTACCAGGATACTACTCATTCCATACATTCCAGCATCAGAACCTGGATCATAGCACATAGGGTGGGGATGTATCCATATTCCTCAAGGATACCTACAACTCTCTCTACATGTTGTCTACAGGATATGTACCCACTGAATGTTGCACAGCAATGTTCTTCCCACTCCACAGGGGTTGGGCCACAAAAGACCCTTGGCATTCATGCTCTATGAACCTGACGAGTCTGGTCTGCTAGGCAATGGAGCCAATCATAATGGAAGTCAACAATAAATACATTGGGAACCTTCACATAGTTGAGCACACCCAGTTTGGCTTCGTCAAATGCAGATAACGCCTGCTGAACTGGGTGGATTTCTTTGAGATGGTTGCCCAGGCTACAGATGACTGAAATGAGCTCCACACAGCCTACCTATACCTCGCTAAGGCCTTTGACACCATTCCCCAGTCAGGTATCATAGATGAACTTATCAACCTGGGCATGAATCCATACATCACAAGATGGATTGCAAACTGGCTCACAGATTAAGAGTTGCTGGCTACATGTCAGACTCTACACTGGTAACAACTGGTGTCCCCCAGAGTTCAGTCTTGGGGTCCCTCCTGTTTGGTATAGACTTCTCAAAAGTACATGCCAACACAGGAGGGTTGTGGTTGACTAAGTTTGCTGGGAACTGTAAAGTGTTTGCCATAACAGATTCCCTGGATGACACAAATATTCTCCAGAAGGGACACTATGAGACAGATGTGTGGTGTCAGAATCATGGCCTCAAGCACAATGTGGAAGAATGCATAGTAGTCCCCTTTGGTGAAAACAAAGTACCCACAAACTACCACATAGGTGTTACCCCCTTAAAACTGACAAGGTAATAAGGGATCTGGAGACACAAGTAGATAGTCATCTTTCCTTTGACAACCATGTTGCCAAAGTGATTGGGAAATCCTATGTGGCACACCTAATCAACAAAGGGTTTGCATCAGGATCAAAAGAGGTAGTGGTGGCCATCTACTCTTAAGTCATCAGACCCATCATTGAGTACAATGCACCATTTTGGATGTACTCAACTAAGCATATCCAGCAGCTGTAGAGACCACAGTGGTACCTCACCAAGAGGATTACTGGCCTCAAACAGTTGTGTTATGCAACACAACTGGTAAAACTAAATATGTTCTCCGTTGCATATCACCTACTCAGAGGCACACTCTACCTAACATACAGAGCCATGTCCAACACATAACTGTTGAACATGCTCCATCTATGGATAACAAAATTGAGTCGCACTACACACTCCAGGGATAAGAACCTCATCACAACAATGAATACAACATGCTGGTGGGATAGAGTACCATCCCGGACACTTGCCTTACTGTGGAACAGAGTCCCAATGTACATCAGACAGAGCCCATCGCTGACGTTCGTCAATAGGAACCTTGATGAGTGGATGGGAAACAGACAATTCATGCCAGGCATCACATCAGCAGCCCCACTAAAAAGAGGCTTAGGGTACTAACTATTAGAAATAGGGCTTGGTAGACTACTCAATGGGGTGGTGAAAGCTGCACAACTTGCCTAGGCTAATATATGCCTTTGTGAAGATATTCTACTACATACCTATGAACCTATGTGACAGGTACATGTCTACAGATAGTAGATGTGTACTTCATTGTACAATCATGTTGTACAACAGGCACATGGGCCACATACACTGTAATGCTTACAGATACTGGTGGCTGTTATGTACAGTGGGTGAGATGTGCACCTCATGTATTTTCTGCCATTGGGATGTGTGCTGGGTGGGACAGTCCTGGATGTCTCCCTGTCATGGCCACCCTCTTACGCACATCTCTGCCCATCCATCTTTGGCTTATTATACTGTGTTCCCCCTACATATATACATAAATATATATATATATCTATATATCTATATATATATATATATATATATATATATATATATATATATATATATATATATATATATATGTATATATATATATATATATATATATATATATATATATATATATATAGGTACATAGGTAGGTAATAGGCTATCTGCCTGAAGGCATATATTAGTATGGCCAGAGTGTGCAGCTATCACTACACATGGGGTTAGTTCCCTAGGCCTCTGTGTAGTACAGCTGATGAAGTGATCCATGGTGTGACAGTTCAGTTTCACATACACTCATCAAGGCTCCTCTGGAAGAGTGTCAGTAAGGGACTCAGCTTAATGTAGGTTGGGAGCCTGTTCCAAAGCAAGGGAAGTCTGTGAGTTAGTAATATATCCCCCAACATGTTCTATTTATTGTTGTGATGATGATATCCCTAGAGCATGTGGCACAATGAGCTTGGGTTTACTTCAGATAGCACATGTACATCAGTTCTGCATTGGACATGGACCTGTCTGTTGGGCAGAGATCGCCTGAGTAGACAGTATGCAACAGAGTACAGATTGAGTAAAATTCAGTCTTGTTGCATGGGGCAACTGTTTGAGGCCAGTTATACTCTTGTTGAAGTACTTCAGTGGTCTTTCCAGCTGCTGAAGGTGCCTAGTCAGATTCATTGCAAGTGTGCCGTGATACTCTCTGATGTGTCTGATGGCTGAGTAGTAGAGGGAACCTCCTTTGACCTACATGCAAAGACCTTGGCAATTTGTGGGAACACATGGCATGATTTTCTAACCACTTTGTGAATGTGTTTCTGGAAGTAGAGATGACTATCCACATGTGTCCATAGATCCCTTATTATTACCTCCATATTTAGGTTGTTGGCACCTATGTGGTATTTGTATGACTGTAGTTCGAGGCCATAATTTTGACACCACATCTGTCTGACTGAGACACTTTTTAAGGATGTCTCTGTTGTCCCAAACATCGATTATGACAACCTTTTTGCAGTAATCCACAAACTTTGCTAAACATAGCCCTCGTGTGTTTGACTGTTTTTCTGAAAAGTATACACCAGACAGGAGGGGTCCCAGGACTAAGCCATGGGGGACAGCAGTTGTTACCAGCTTGAACAGGAGACCACAATTCTTACCTTGTGGGATCTATCTGTGCCCCAGTTGGCAATCCATCAGATGACATATGTGTTTATGCACAGGTTGTTGATTTTGTGGATGCAACATGTGTGGGATGTTGGAAAAGGGCTTTTCAAGGTCTATGTAGGCCATGTGGAGCTCATTTCATTGATGTATGTTCTGGGTGACTGCCTTGAAATCTGTCTAGCAGGTTTAGGAACCATGATCTGCCCCTGACCAAACCACAATGGGTAGGGTTGGGTGCTTGTAGGCTCCCAATAGCTCTGTTTATGAGTTCCATAATGATGGACTCCATGGCCTTGCAGATCAGGCTTATTAGGCTTATAAGACTATAGTTCCCATGGTCTATTGTGCATCAACACTTGTGGAGTGTGCCAAACGTTGCTGTAACCCATTCAACAGTTTCATATCCTGTACAGAGGCTGAGTCTCAACAGACTGTTCAGGTGCAGGGTATGTTTATTTTGGAGTTCACATATGACACAGCCAGGGAAACCATGTCATCCCATAGACGCCATGTTTTTAGGTTGGACAGAGCTGTTTAACTATTGTATATGTGATTTCTGGGTTTTCACAATCTCCAGGTATGGTAATGGGCCCTTTTGTCAGTGAGAGGGGGGTAAATATGTATGAACCTGTCTGACAAGATGTTGGCAATGTCAGTCATGTACATGTATTCATTTACACTTTGCACTGACTCAGAACATATATGAGTTTACATTGATATTTATGACATTATAAAAGAAAGCTTCATGGTTCTCTATGGACTCTTTGGCAATATGTTTGATAGAACATGGCTTGGATAATGTTAGGAGTGCTCATTGTTTCTTGATGATACTGATCGGAGATTTATTGATCTTTGCATTTTCACTTTCATTGAACAACTTAAGTACTTTTCCTTCTTTTTCCCTTTCTGTTTCCACCCAGGGCAGCGCCGTGCAAACAAGCGCACATGCACGCACATGTGCGCACACGAGTGCACACACGCACACATGCTGTGTGCACGTTTGCAAGAAATTTCAGATATATTCACAGCATGCACCTTTGGTTTCTGGTTGGTACATAGTTTGATTTTGACAGGGGTTCAATATATTATATGGGTCTGTTTTAATATCACTGTGTGCGCAAGGCAGGATTGGTGAATAGTGACAAGTGTCTGGAGTAAGAACTGCAACTGCCAGATATGTGTGGCCCACTGCTGTACTCAGACATGACCTAAGTGTGTGAGCATGCCCAGTATGACCTTTCAGTATGTTGCTGACTGAAATTTGCTAAATTTGTTTAGGTGTGTGAGCATGCCCACTATGGGCATATATACTACATGTGTGTGAAAAATCAAGATGGTTTTTACTTCAGGGCTCACCTTTGTGTTGTACATCGACAGGAAGCACGCTGTGCCTGCAGGGCTTCCATGAGTCAATTTGCATAGACTTATCAACATTTCTACATACAGGGGGGACAGCTATTATTTGTACATTTCTACCCGGGTGGGGCACACCTGATTGTTACTGTGGGTGTACATAGGATGAGGGGTACACCTGACACTTACACATTTGCTAGGCCTGCACTGCTATGTCAGGTACTCCATTTCAATCTGTACTGTTGCCTATCGTACTGGCTTGAGGCATACCACTGTACTACAGACCTCAGCTTCCAATTACATGCATATTAGTTTGTGACTTCATAGCCTACCCAACCCACATCACACTGCCTGGCCTGCTGTTATCTGTCTGCATAGGCCTGGGGGGGGTTACTCATATGCCTCTTCAGAGGGCAGGATACAGCATTTGTTTGTGTTTGCGTTTGTCTACAATTGTCCTGCTGGCTGTGACTGTTAGGTATGTGACCCCCCCAACTAGTATGTGTGAGTGACTTAAGTTGTGTCTGTGCCAGTGAAATGCTGTCATGGCTTAGTGGTTCAATACTGTGACTATAGTGCACAGTATCCTGAGTTTGAGACCTGTCACTGCTTTTTATTTTCGTGCTGGGCAGACCTGACTGGTTAAGGAACAGTAAAGCAGATGTGAGCATGTTTACCCAACTTTGCTCGACTTTGCCTGACTTTGCCCAACATTGCCCGACTTAGCCCAACATTACCCAACTTTGCCCAACGTTGCCCGATGTTGGGCTGGTTAGCACGGTGCACAGTTATGTGCAATTGTATTTAAATATGCTCAATACTGGTAAATTTTTCTTAGCAGTGCTTTATATTGCTGAAAATAGGGACTCATGCCTCAGGTGGTGCTGCAGGGCTGACTATGTCGGACGCACATATTACACTCCCTATACATGTTTGAAAACAGGTAATGTCAGGTTAGGCATCCCTTTTACTGAATGTGTGAGTCAGAGAGAGATGTCATTTCCAGGGTTCCTACTGAGTCAGTGTATGTGCTATGCATTGCCTCTTTGCCAAGGCCAGGGCATACTGAGCACGCCTCCTTCTGCCTACTGGGGCAGGCTCAGGTTGTTTCTCCTCTGAGTCATGCTGTACCTGTGCAGGCCTTGGCAATGGTGGGGGGCTGTTTGGCCCTTCCCCATGTTGTTCCTGCTGCAGCTGTTTCCGCTGGATCATAATGTGTAGCATGGCATATACCATGACAATTTGGGTACATGTAGTTGGTGAGTACTGCAAGGCTCCACCAGATGTGTCCAGGCACCAGAACCATGACTTGAGCAACCCAAACACATGCTCAATTATGTTTCTTGTCCGTGCGTGTGCCTCATTATGGAGTTCTTGTTCGGGTGTGTGCGCATTTCTGATAGGTGTCATCAGCCATGGCTCCAGTGCGTATCCAGCATCCCTCCACTAGATGACCATCAGGGATGTCCCCATTGGCAAATCTCTGGTACAGCTGCGTCAGATGCCAGATGTAGGAAACGTGATAACTTCCAGGGCAGCCAGCACACACATTCATTATTATGCCCTGGGCATCACACATGACCTGGCAGTTGATGTAGGGGAAGCACTTGCGGTTGATGTAGACCCTACGCTGCTCACCGGGTGGTGCTTTGATGTGTATGTGCGTGCAGTCTATTGCACCCACTACCTCAGGTTATTCTGCTATTTGGTGGAAAAGACGCATATTGCTAGCCAATGCCTCACAGGAATTGGGGAAATATACATGCTCACTGACATGCGCTGACATGGCATCAAGGAAATGGTGCAGTACCCTGGATGTTGATGCCTGTGAAATCTCCATCATATCACCAGTTGGTCTCTAGAAGGTACCTGTAGCTAGTATTCTTAGGCCAACATATACCTTGGTATCCACTGAGATGGGTTCCCCACTGTTGGTTCTGTGTGTGAGGCATGGCCGGCACAGTTCAACAATTTGCTGCAGGAGGTCTCTGTTCACCCTATAGTGCTCCACTATCTCCAGCTCATGTAGCCCCTGGTAGGGTACCCTGGGTCTGTACCCTCTTCTCCGTCTCCTCACTGTGGGTTGCTCAGGAGCATTCACAACATTACCACCCTCAGCACCTTGCACATGTTGGTTTATGATAGCAAGAGCAGCCCGTAACATTTTGTCTGACTTTAAAGTTTTTAAGCTTTCCCTCTTTGTATACTGCAGCATTGCAGAGTTCTTTGGAAAAAACAGGGAAGAATGCTGTTTGCAGAGTTTAAAGTGCTGGGCTGGGCTGGGCTAGTCTGCTACCTATGTAATTGGCTGATTCTGATATATTTCACCTGGCAGCTCTGCTAGTTCTCCTTGGTTAACTTTCTACTACTTCTTTTCCTTCTTTTTCCCTTTCTGTTGCCACCCAGGGCAGCGCCGTGCAAACAAGCGCACACGAGTGCACACACGCACACATGCTGTGTGCACATTTGCAAGAAATTTCAGATATATTCACAGCATGCACCTTTGGTTTCTGGTTTTCAAAAAGGACAACTGTAGACACGCCTCTTGCAATCCTGAGCAACTCAGGGCAAACACAAGACACTGTACTCCAATAGGCTTACAGTCTTACTGACACACCCCCTCATGATGTTACCTATATTCTACTGTACTACTCACCTACTCCTACACTTACACTCTTGGGACATGGCTCACATGCTGGGGAAAATTGGGATTCACTATCATTATCCTCATTTGCATAGGATTGCCTACTAATGCATGGTTACATCTCTCACACTGAGCTTCCCCCTTAGCAACCACTACTCAGTGGCCATGTTGTCTTCAGCCTGCCATTCACCTGCATGGCAGGATAAGCTTTTTAGTGAAATTAAATTATTTTCTTGTTTCTTAAAGCACCGCACATTTGCACGTTGCTGCACTACGCTTAAACATCGGAGATCGGGGAAACAAAGTTAGATTTTAATAATTTTAAACATTTATAAATGCCAATGGCCTTATATTTGGCCATTGGCATGCTTCCTCAACACTATGCATCCTTTATTTGGAGCTGTCATAGCTCCGTTTAACTATTTGCAGAATGGTACTCCGTTAGCAACGGAGTACATTTCTGCAGATAACACTAATCTTCCACAGACAGGTTAGTGTTTCCTGGATTGCAAATTTACCTCATTTGCATAGCTTTCAGCAGCAAATTAGGTAATTTGCATACCATGACGCTGTCCGTGCAAGAGTAGCTTTAGCAGCTCTCGTGCACGCCCCTGCTGGCTGTACCTGGATCGCATGGCAGACATATTGCCTCCGTGAGCTCCTACACTCTTCTTGCACTCCATGCAAGATTTCGTAAATCCGACCCTTTGACTTCAAAACTTGAAAAATTGTAGCACTGTTCTTGAAAAAAAAAAAACCTTGGCACATTGTTACAAAAAGGAGCACATCCTTCATTTTCAGCAGAGGAGATATTTAATGTACTAAACATGGCGTAGTTAGTCATAAGAATCATAATCATTCCAAATTAGCCCTTGTGGCAGCATTGTGTTTGAAAATATATCCTAATCATACTAACCTTGCATTTGGGAACCTACTATATATAATAGGCTGAATAATCTCTGTTTATATTTATATATATATATATATATATATATATATATATATATATATATATATATATATATATATATATATATATATATATATATATATATATATATATATATATATATATATATGTATATATATAATATATATATATATATATATATATATATATATATATATATATATATATATATATATATATATATATATATATGTATAGTTCTGCAAATTGTCTTTGCTGTCCTAATGATGTAGCTACATTTTGTCAATGTCTAGTCTTTTTACCCAGGTGAAGACTGAAAATGGTCTCTGGACCAACTCATCAATGCAATTAATAAATACTAATCAACCAATCAATCACTTAATCAGTCAAGCAATTAATAAGAAATCTTTATATAGGCTGTTTAGTTATGTAATATTATGCATATATATAAAGTCTAACTTTATGAAGAAAAACAGCACATTTTTGAGGCTGAAGACAAAACATGGAAGCAAAAAAATCATAATAATGAACCAAAGAGTTGTGACATGAGTTAATGCTGTGTATTCTGTGTGACTGATATTTTTGTATGCTCAAAATAACCAAGAAAGACTTTGGTGTGATACAGAATCTTCTAAACACACATAGTGGATAGAATTCACTGACAGAAAAGTGAAAATATCAGGAAACAGTTGCGACAAGAAATAAGCTGGGAAGGTCAAGAAGCCCTGAGAAAAACATCCAGTGTCAATTGAGATATTTTCATTTCTTTTACATTTGTTGACTGGGAGTGTCCAACTGAGCTGAAGCCCTTTTTTCAGTGGAGGCCTGGGAAGAAAAGCTCCAGAACATACAAAAATTACTATAGTGTTATTTAATTAGTTACAAATCAACATACAGTAGTTGCCAGTATTATACAATACTATAAACATAAATATGGTAACAACCGATGCATAAGCATTCAAGTAAATAGTGTAAATATGTTTGTTTTGATGTAGTTATGATCTAATATCACCTTTGTATATTAATTTGTATACTGTGAAAAATAAATAAAAAAATATTATTGAAAAAAAAAGATGCACAAATGATTGTAGTTTCAAATAGTTGACTAATCTAAAGTACAATAAGTAGATTTACTGAAAAGTTTTGAGAGTTACATAGAAGGAATGGGAATGTATTAGATAACCAGGACCAGGTATGATATGAGAAATGTTCTTACTGTTCTTTCGTCAATATACTTACATCTTCCTTCTTATTATTCTTTTTCTGCATCTTTTTTTTTTTGTCTTTTTTTACTGGCCTCTAGTGAACATCAGCTGTTCACCCCAATGAACATGTAGGCCTGTCTGTTTCCAATTAGACATCAGTGGTAATGGTCTGGTAGACCAGAGAGTGAGTTTCATATTCTGGATGGATGGATTAATTCTTACACTCCCTGTTCTGTCTGCATGATCACTCTTGGGACTATTGTCCTGAGAGATATCTCACCTTGATATGTTAGTCTGAGGGTCTTACTTCATGGAATGTGGAGTAGGATACCTGAAGGTTGTACTCTGCCTCCCCAGTTACTCATCGCCTGCCCTGTTGTCCCACCTCTTGTTGACCTACCATGCAGTCTAGCATGCTTTCCAGTTTACATGGGCAAAACAACAGTTATACCGCTACTCCATAGCAAATCACACCCACCCACTTACATCACCCAAAGAAAGTATAACAGGATGGTCCCTTCACTTTTCTCCCTCTGTTCAGCTGCCGCTAAATTGCTAGGCTTGCTAAGTGAATCCAAACTATGTGGGTCATAGCCAGTAAGCCTTCCTTCCATGCCATGGAACTCTGGGAAATTGTGGAGGTAATAAACATGTTGACTGCATGCCCTGTATCACCTTAGTGATAAAATGGAACAGCAGTAGAATCAAGTACATTTTTTGTTGAGGCAAATAAATGGACTGTATTTGAAAACTGTTTTGAGTTACTGAGCTGTTTATTCTGAGCCTTTGTGTGGTATTGTAACTTAACTTCATTTTGATCTGATAGAGTGTTTTCATTCTTGGTAGTATTGGTGTTTTATATATATTTGGGGAGGGGGGGGGTTCCTCCCAGCCTTTTCAAGGATTGTTTCTTTTCTTAATTGTACATCTTAAATTTGCTGAGATTTCAAGAGGGTAAATAGCAAGTGTAAGCACATAGCTATAACAAAAAGTTTAGTGAGACCATTAGGGTGCAACTGCATTAGTGCCCAATTTGAATTGTGGTTTATGGTGCAAATATCTAAACAAGACCTCCTTGCTGACCAATAGTTTCTGATAAGTTGATCTGTGATATAATTGAACATATTATGTTGTTTTTGTAGTTTATATAAGAGTTGAATATTGACTGGAATTAGTATATGAATACGTTTGATGGCTATTTACTTTATACCTCCCTACCACGTGATGGGGGGTTATGACCACTGAGACTATTGCTGAATAAATCAAATTTTTATGGCAATAAGTTCAATATGTATATATATATATATATATATATATATATATATATATATATATATATATATATATATATATATATATATATAAGATTGAGTTGACACATTTGGTATTAACCAAATTGCTTTCTTAAAAAAATAAATAAATAACTAAATAAACTTGGGGATTCAATAAACTCTGTGTAGGCTTAGCATAAAGCCTACATGGAGTTTATATGTTTGCACTGTGAGCAGCAGTGCTAATTACATAGACATGTTGCACGAGTTTAAATGTAAACAAGCACAGTTTTGTAGCCAGCAACAGTTTTGCTGGCCTGGAAACTATGTAAAGCAACACAAACACCTGCAAGCATGTGCATCTTTTCTACCTACAGGCAAACTAGGTCTATTTCCCAGAAAGCCACCATGATTACTAAGGTTATTAATAAAGGAATGGATATAGTTCCAACACATCACATGAAAGTATATATTGTGCAGAGTATTGTGGAAACCTATTTAAGCATACTGAATTAAAGTTGTTTAAATGATCAGGAAGGGTACATAGACTGCATTATAAATAAATAGTCAGGGAAAGTGTGTGTATTGAAATGGGAAACATAGCTGAATTGTAGGAATGAACACAGGGGAAGAGGACAGATGAAACAAGGTAATGTACAGCAGATGACGGCATGTTAAAAAAAACAGTTGTAGCATGAACACTAATCATATATCGACATGATGCAGTTATTGTATATTATGTGACTGTCATATAAGGTGACATCAATGGACAGTATTCTTTGTGATATAAGCATCCTGACATGAACAATGAATGGGACATACATCAGGAATGGTATATATGATAGTGGTTAGGTGCATATTGTGAAACTGGGCAAAATGAGTTGCTTGAATATGAATGTAATGTCGGCAAAGATCTCAATCAAGTGGGAACATAGTGAGAGGATCATGGACAACAGCAGACAGATGTGTGCACCATCATGAGCAATATCAGCATTATACCACCAGTAATCCCATGTTTTTGACATAACGCATGTGATTGTGAGTGATCATCGATGGTTCTGCAAGAAAACACTTGCACAACTATTACAATTTGTCAGTAATCTCTGAGGCACACCTTCATAAAATTTAACATCTTCCAGAGGTGTTAGGATGGACATTGTCACCCCTGTATTTGAAATTACAAGCAATCCTGGCTAGCTGACAGATGTGCATGCCATATGTATGGCACAATCCACACTGTCATGAATTTAATCCACATCAATGTTGTCAATCAGCTATGTATTCACTCTCTGCATCACAGGAACATGTATCACACATGCATCTTTTATAATTCTTTGATGGGGGCTCCACTCCATCAACAGTAATGTTTATGTAACAAAAAGAATACTTAGGTATGGCTAATAAGATGTGTGGGTGGTCACTGTGGCAAATGTGGTACACTTGAATAACCTATTCCTGGAAGATGTGTTGGGAGGTATATGAAATAGGTTGCATTCTACTCAGTTACTGGTGTGATGAGGGCTGAGAACTATGGAACTCTAATGGCCTATGATGTGGATGTCCTACACATGCTCAGGAGTTGTGCTACATACAAGGGAGTAGTCAACACTGTGGGCACATGCTGGTGGACATTCCACATACCATCGACCCGAGTACACAGATCATATACCACTTGTTCTGCACATATGGGTGTGCTGTTTATGTTGTAATTATCTTATGTATTTGAAAAAAAGAACAAGCACAGGAATCTGTCTAGTTCCAACCTCACCAACACGAATGTTGAGGAAAAAATAAAAAACAGAAAACCTAGTAGTCTTAAAACTTCATTGATGAGCTCAGTCACAATAATTTCCAAAAATAAAACCCAGGTAGTGTTCCAAAGCAACAAGAATTTATTCATCACAGACAAGTGATTCTCAGTAACAAAAAGTTAGAAATTCTTTACAGTGTTAAAAAATATAAGCTTTTATACACTTAAAAGTAGGTGTGGGAAATATATGTGTTGTTTAATTTTAAACCAGCCTATTCCAGGCAAACAATATAATCAGGGCCGTAAAAGTGCATTTAAGAACTGCAAGTACCCACCCCCACACACTACTACTGATTAGATCAAACTAAATCCTAGTTAAGGAAAACACTACCTGTTTGCAACCCACATTCCAAAATCAGGTATTAAAAATTGCATAACATACATATAAAAAGACTGAGTTTAACTAAAATCGCTTTTGGCTAACTAATGCAATAAAGCCTTCATCAGGTCTGTAAAAAGAACAAACATCATATACATAGGTTCATAGGTTCCTAGGTTGGTACTAGGCTATCAGCCCTAGGGCCTATACAAGCCTAGCCATAACAATTCCCTGGATATTTCTTCCCACAATATTTACTTCTCTGGACCCATGTCTAGCAGGGCGACTGACATGATCCCGGGGTGAATTTCCTATCTCCCATCCAATCATCAAGGTTCCTTTTGAAGAGGGCCAATGAGGTGCTCTGCTTGACATGTATGGGCAGTCTATTCCAGAGTATGGGGAGTCTCTGGGTCAGGAACCTATCCCTCTAGCATGTTTTGATCATTGTGATGACAAGGTTTAGATTCCTGGAGGTAGATAAGTAAAAAGAGCTAACATTTGATACTGGATCCCATTAGAGATTCTAAAACTAACAATGACCCTATGTGGAATAAGTCTTTTTGTAGAATTATGTAACGAGGCCACCCTAACCCAAAAGAAGAGAAAAGTAAGGACAGTTCCATTCATTACATTTTATGCTGTACAAACACGTACACAAATGCATGGATCTCACCATACCCAATAGAACCAAGACACTTTCCTCCAAAAAAAGGAAGCCAATCTGGTGGTCCCCTGCCATAAACAAACTGTACAACAGAAGGATGCAGAATAAGGTGAAGTCCCAAGACTAGAAAAAAACTCCCTTATCAGCCTCAACTAAAAGCTGAGATCCCTCATCAAATCCTCTAAAGCTAGCTATGAAAACAGAATTGCAGCAGATAGTAAAGACAACCACAAGGCCTTCTATAGTTATGTAAAGAATCTCCATGGCAATACCCAGATTTTCTCTGAGCTACTGCACAATGCTACCTCTTATACTGAGCCAATGGATATTGCCAATATTCTGGCCGACAGATTCAGTGCTAACTATACCTCTCTCCCCCCCTAAAGGACCAATCACAATACCAGTATAGTGCCATAGCACCCAGTATTACTGCTGCACAGGTTAAAACAGCACTGTCCAAGGCCAAGAATACAGTTTACATGGGACCTGACAATATCCCTGGCTGTATTCTACATATACTACAGAGTGAACTGGCACCTCACCTGTGTGCCCTGTTCAATTACAGCCTCACCTCAGGCGTTGTCCCTACCGAATGGCACACTGCTACAATCATCCCTCTCCACAAAGGAAGAGTGGCTACAGACCCTGGGATCTATCATTCCATTAGCCTGACGAGTCTGATATGCAAATCTATGGAATGTATCATCATGGCCCTAATAAACAAGGATATAGGGAATCTCCAATCTAAAGAATCCCACATAGTTAGGTTTTGTGAAGGGTAGATCATGCCTGCTCAACTTGGTTGACTTCTTTGAGTCAGTCACCAGATCTGTGGATGAAGGCAAGATAGTTCATACAGCCTACCTTGATCTGGCCAAGGCATTTGATACCATTCCCCATTCAGGAATCATAGAGAAACTCACTAAGCTAGCCATCAACCCCTATCCCACTAGGTGGGTTGGAGACTGGCTCACAGGTAGAACCCACAGTGTGAAAGTAGCTGACTCCAAGTCAGACTGCTGACCAGTCACGAGTGGAGTCCCACAGGGTTTGGTTCTGTGTCCTTTCCTGTTTGGTATCTACTTCTCTGAAGTCCAGGCCAAAAGGAAGGGAGTCTGAATGACAAAGTTTGCAGATGATTGCAAGTTGGGAGCTAGTATTAACTCCCCAAGTGATGCTGACATGCTACAGAAAGGCCTCACTGAGACCAATGACTGATGTCAGAATCATGGCCTTAAGCTCAATGCCAAAAAATGTGCCGTCATCCCCTTTGGGAAAAACCCAGTTCCCATAAATTACCATATCGATGGTAGTCCACTGAACACTGAAGGCATTATAAGAGATCTGGGAACACAGGTTGACTGCAACTACTCTTTTGGCCACCACATTGCCACTGGGGTCAGAAAGTCCTTCTATGTGGTACATCTCATTACTAAGGGTTTTGCATTCAGGAAGAAAGAGGTCATTGTCTCCATGTACTCTTCTCTCATTAGGCCAATCATTGAGTACAATGCCCCATTTGGCATGTACCTCACTAAACACCTGCAACAACTGGAGAAGCCGCAAAAGTACCTCACAAAAAGTATCCTAGGCCTTAAACATTTGTCCTATATGGACAGACTAAAAAAAACTCCAACTATTCTGTCTCATATCGCCTACTTAGAGGTGATCTCTGCTTAACTTACAAAGCCATGTCTGACCCAGCTCTGTTAGAAATGCTACATCTAAAGACATCCTAATCCCTCCACACCACATGCTCCAGAGACCTCAACCTCATTACCACAATTAACAGAACATGCTGGAGGGACAGGTTCATAACCCAGAGACTGCCCATGCTATGGAATAGACTTCCCATACATGTCAAGCAGAGCACCTCACTGGCCCTCTTCAAGAGAAATCTTAATGTGTGGATGGGAAATAGAAAGGTCACCCCAGGGATCACTCCAGTGATTTTACTCGACAGAGGCACTGGGAACTAAGGTTGGGTGGCTTGTAAAGGCTCCAGGGCCATTAGCCTAGTACACACCTATGAACCTATAATAACATAAGAGAAAACAATAATGAGTAATGGAAAGAAATTGAAAAGAATATAATGTGGAATGCAACAATAAATAAGGTAAATGGGAGTTTCTAACAGCAAAGCAATAGTATATTAACATAAGGCCAACATAAGCAGTGATTACAAATAATATAATGATATCAAATTATAATAATAAATATGATTAATAAATAAAAGAAGAGAAGAGGTGGGGTGAGAGAGAAAAAAAGAACATTAGTAACTTCACAGATAATATAACTACACAGACTACTACTACATACTTCTAGATATGTAACATTTCACTCGTGGGAACACTGATTGCTTATATTCTATAGATGATGTTGCATGTACATAGCTCTCAACCTGTTAGCATGGGACATTACTGGCCAAGCCATACAAAGTGGTGGTAGAAAGCACATCAACAGGGAACATTTTCACATAGTGTGCTCATACATTAGTAGCAAGGTGTTATTATAAAACAGATTTGACATTAAATTGCATTACAGGTAATGTCATATATCTGTAAATCAAAGGAACAGACATATAGGGCTGTAGTCATTACATTCTGCAAAAATCAAGACAGTTGAGAGGTATGTTCATGTACACTAATTACATTAGACAGCTGGCTGTTTCTCAGTTGGCTGCTCTGGGATTAGAACCCACAAGCAGTGACTACAGGAAGACTGAACATTTTATTTTAAACAATCCATTTTCAGACCACCATCTCCTTTAAAACTTTTACTGAGTCTTGTGTGAAATCATGCAATCAGACAGATGCATAGCTGTGTCTGGTGTCAGACTGGAACTCACAAGCAGTGACTACAGGAATACTGAGCCCTTTTTGGAAAATCATGAATTATCAAAGCACCATCTGCTTTAAAACTTTTTTGAGTCATGTATGAAATCGTACATTTACACACATGCATACCTGTGTCTGGTGTCGCACTGGAACTCACAAGCAGTGACTACAGGAATACTGAGCACTTTATTTGAAAAAAGTAATTATCAAAGCACCATCTCCTTTTACACTTTATTGTTTAATGTCACTTCAAATCTGGCATTTACACACATGGATAGCTGTCTAGGACTTCTGTTAACTTACCCGTATACCCTGTTCATTTACTGAGTGCAATCTACAGCATATTTCAGACAAAATAAGTAGAACACAAGCTTGACCCTTAATCTGGGTATTGTACTACATTTATTTCTGACATTTGTTGGCACATTATTTAGTACTTCATATTTAACAGTTAACTGGTGTTGGATTAGAACACACAAGCAGTGACTATAAGAATACTGAACACTTTATTTGAAAACACTACTTATCAAGGCACCATCTCTTTTTAAACTTTATTGAGTAATGTTGCTTCAAATCTGGTATTTACATACATGGATAGTAGTCTAGGACTTCTGTTAACTCACCCATATACCCTGTTCATTTATTGAGTGCAACCTACAGTATATTTCTAACAATGAGCAGACCAGAACAGTGACTCTTAATTTGGGTAGACCACAAAATTAACTGATGGTTGTAAGCTATGCTACACAGTACTGGATGCTTACTTGCTTTAACTTGGTTTACTATTTCAGATATGTACTGACACATTAATAAAGATGTAGGATGTCCCAAGTATTTCATATCTGACTGTTAAGACTGCAAAATCTATATTTACTTTACTATATTATTAAGTTAAGCATTAAGTTATTACTTTGATGATTTTCTTCCTTACCACATGCTGGCTTCATCCTGGCCAAATGCCCTGCATGGGGCTGGACATCGCAAGCCCTCTCTTCTGCAGCTGTGGTAAGAGAAGCAAACCATTATGCATACCAGTTTTGCACAGATTCAGCTTGCATATTTGCAAGTTACTAGAACACATACTTACATATCTGTGGGGTGTGCCCATCCCTAGCTTCTTGGACCCAGGTGTCCAAGGTTCCCCTCTTCCTATATTTCAGGTCATCATAGTGGTGATGACGCTGCTCACCAGTGTGGGGATACAAGTAGCACTGGATAAGTCCCTGGCCAAATGATCCCAGGCCTCAGATTTAGACTCTTAGCTCTCGTAGTTGCCCTGCAGCAATCGGGGTCCATAGCACTCTACCAGGAGTCGAATAAAAATCTTGGACTCCTGCACAACCCACTTTTGCACCCTAAATTGCACTCCCTCTCCAACTCCAGCACCCACACCAACAGTCAAGGTCAGGCTCCAAGGAATGATGTGAAATTCCCACCTAATGGCCTTTATATAGGCTGCATTCCTGCCCTTGTATGTCATACTGTAACTTTCAAAAAAGCAATGCATCTCTTAGCATCAAGCAAACTCACACAATCCATATTTAAGTGAAGCTTAGCAATGCACGAACTGGAAAAGACTGTTGACCATGTTTAAGTGCTGCTTCGCATCATGCAGCTTTTCTGTTTCTAAATGTAACAATTATGTAATTTAATGCCAAACAATGTTTCAGTAACCTGACACAGTTTTACAGCACTATATATAAAAGGCATTACTAACCAGGACTTGAACCCAGGACTACTACATAGTAGATCATGACTCAACCTATCTAGCCACTGGCATAGTGAAGGAAATTTGAACACCTTCAGATATACTGAGAAGGTGCCTGTAAGCATAGCTCAGTTTTGCTGCATAGGTTTGTGCATTGCTAAGCACAGCAGACCTACAACAATTGAATACATCCGGTTTTTATTTTTAGTTGTCTAGCAGATGTCTACTGCTTAAGTACACCTCACTATGCATAGCTAATCAACACACATCACGCAAACAAGCACAAAAAGAAAAAAAAAAAAATTTACCTTTGTGTGTATTCCTGCGTATAATTACTAGAATCTCCTTGTGGTGGACTGAGAGTGCTTCTTAAACAATCTGGAAACAGAGAGCTAATAAGTACATTTTTTCAGACTTTAACTGTTCAATGTTCTGCACTGTCTTTAGCACTGTCTTTATTTTTGCTTGACTGAATTATTTATATATTTGCTGACCAAATTTTGTTTTCTGATCTGTGTTGAACATTTCTTTTTGTCCCACTCTCCCACCCAACTGCTGCTGTGTTATTAAAGTTGGTGGCTTTTGCAGTTGTCTACCCCTACTGTCAATTTGATGTGGGACATTCCTCCCACTCCCATCTCATTAGCTCATTCTACCTAATACAGAGATCATTTGGAAAGACCAAACACCTTAGTCCCTTAACCTTGAATTATTTTCTGTTCCTGCTCTCTCCCTTCCCGCTTTATAAAAAAATAAATACGTAAATAAAACAAACAAACAAAAAAAGACACTTTATCCGGCTGCTTATATTTTTCTGTATTTGTGATTCTTCCTACTACTCTGTTACTTCATCTTGCTTTTCCCTGCTACTTCCTGCTTGTTCTCTAAAATGTTCAACTACATCTTTTCTGCTTGTTTATAGCCTGTCTAAATTTGTTAAGTGTTATTCTAAGCTCTTAGTTTTGGTATAAGCACTTGGGCTTTAGGCCCATCCCTTAGCTATCCCTGGAATTTTTCCCTCAGATTCTGAGTAATATGGATGGAAAATTTCCTCCAGTTTTACTTCCAGTCTGGTTGATATGGGCATCCTGAGACAGTGTAGCAACTGCCTCATGTACACAGACAACCATCTACTACTACCACCT
This sequence comes from Protopterus annectens, assembly GCF_019279795.1. Classification (NCBI taxonomy): domain Eukaryota; kingdom Metazoa; phylum Chordata; order Ceratodontiformes; family Protopteridae; genus Protopterus; species Protopterus annectens. The sequence continues at coordinate 1,510,436,633 of NC_056733.1, forward strand.
AGGAACACAATTTGTAAGACATGCAATTACATTAGGAACCTAGAGTCCATGCTCTCTCCCTCTCAAGCCGGTATATCTGGCACTGAAAAGGTTGTCAACACAATCACTACATCTCAAACACACACACCCACATATGCAGAGGTCCTCCACTTAACCATACCCAAACAAAGGAGACCTATGAGGCAAAAACACACGGGATCTCCACAGCCATCCACACCACATACCATACATAGTTCACACACCGGTGTCTCACAGCCACTAAGGCTTCACCATAAACCCAACATATTAGTCATAGGAGACTCCATTGTGAGACACACAGATGTGCTTTTCACCAGGCTGGATAAAGAGAAAGTCACGGTTAGTTGTCTGTTGGGTGCCAGAATCCACCATATCACATATACACTTAATTCTCTCAACAACAGGTACTGTTATGACTCTGTCATAGTCCATGTTGGTGTGAATTAATTGAGACATACCTCTGGAATATATGAAGAGAGACATGACTGAGCTCGCTGATTATGTGTCCCAGGCAGGTATGTCCCTAGCCTTAAGAAGCATTACGCAGTCACTCAGAATGATGCCTCAATACAAATAGAAAATGATTGACTTTAACAATTGGCTTAGTTTCTGGTGTCATTCCAGGGGGATCCAGTACCTGACAGCCTGGGAAGATTTGATCGACAGACCATGAGGCTTTGCCAGAGATGGCCTGCATCTGCCTCATCTGGGCTACAAGCTTCTGGCAAAAGCTCATGCCTCCCCCAGTGTGCCTTTTTTAGGAAAACTCCTGAGGTTGATAAAACAAACATAAAAATTTCAGCAAAATGCAAATTAAAGGTCATGCTGCTAAACGCTAGGAGTCTAAACATGAAACTGCACTCATTGCAAGTATTCTTAACCCTGGAAAAGGCTGACATCTGTGCAGTCACAGAAACTGGTTCAAACTTGTGGAGAGCACCCCAGCCTTACCTGTTACTCATCTTATTGTACATTCAGATCCCAAACTGTGGGCAGTAAAGCCAAAGGAGGTGGAGTGCCAATATACATTAAAGACAAGCAGACCTCCAGGCTGGTCAAACAGTATGATACACAGGAGACACTCCAGGTGCAGTTAACCATTGACAAGACCCGTATTCAAATCATAGCTAGCTATCAGCCACCAAATCTGACTCAAGATTCCCAATCTGCTTATTTGGACCTGTTTGAATCTATCAAGAGTCAACCCTTTACCCTGATTCTGGGTGACTTTATCTTCCCAAACATAGATTGGAAGAACTACTCATGCCAGAACAGAAATGCCCAGAGATTCCTCAATTTTGTCAATGCAAATGCCTTGGAACAGCTAGTTGATATTCCCACAAGAGGTGACAATACCTTGGACTTTGTATTAACCGACATGAGTAACCACTGCAGCATCCCTATAGTACCATCCTCCCTGGTAAGATACATCCATAAAGTGGTTACTTTCGAAGTCACCATCTCCCCCAACCCACCTATACCTAGGATCAGACATAAAAAACTTCCCAAAACTGATTATAGCCTCCTGAGGGATGGTATAAACAGCTTCACAGTCCCCTCCTCCTCTGTAGGAACAGGTACCAATATCCAAATCTACACCAAAGTACTATATGAGCATTTATATACATGCATGGACTCAGGAATACTCAACAGAACTAAATCATCCTCTGCAAGGAAGAGTAAACCTGTTTGGTGGACATCTGCAATAAATAAACTTTATAACAAAAGGAAAAAAAATTGCTGTCCAAGACCAAGAAGGAGCAGGTGTCCAATTGGAAGCAATGTCTCCTTAGCCTGAACAAACACATAAGAGCACTAGTGAAATCCTCCAAAGAAAACTTTGAGTCCAAATTGGCCACATCTACTAGAGAAAATCATAAGGCCTTCTTCACATATGTCCGTAACCTTAAAGGAAGTAGACAGATCTGTTCAGAACTGGTGGTCAAGGACACCATAGATACAAATGCCGTAGATATAGCAAACCTGCTGGCTGACAGATTCAATGAAAACTTCACCCCTCTGTCCCTCCATCAGTAAATCAGGCAATCCCCAGTACCTGCCCCCTTCCCCTTATATCTAGAGAACAGGTCATCACTGCTCTTTCAAAGGCAAAAACTACAGCCTCCATGGGACCCGATAACATACCAGGCTGCATCCTCCGTGAACTCAGGCAGGAACTTGCAGGACCATTAGATGCCCTATTCAACCAAAGCCTGAGTACAGGCTTTTTCTCAGTTGAGTGGAGGACAACCACTGTTATCCCTTTACACAAATGGTGGAGCATTCACCAATCCAGGAAATTATAGACCCATCAGCCTATCTAGCCTGATCTGCAAGGCCATGGAATAGATTATCATGGACCTCATTAACAAAGACATTAGCAACCTCCACACAGCTTGGCTTTGTCAAGGGGAGGTAATTTAGTTGACTTCTTTGAGACAGTCACCAAAGCCATGGACGAAGGACAAACAGTGCACACCTCCTACCTTGACCTGGCCAAAGCCTTTGATGCTATTCCCCACTCAGGCATAAAAGATAAACTCTCTCAACTAGGCATCAATCTGTATGTTACCAGGTGGGTAGCAAACTGTCTCACTGATAGAACCCACCTAGTCGAAACAGGGGGATGCCACCTTAAGCAGTAGACCCGTAACAAGCTGCGTACCCCAGGATTCGGTCTTGGGGCATCTGTTATTTGGTTTATACTTTTCAGAGTTGAAGGCCAAAACCAGTGGGCTATGGCTAACCAAGACTGCAGATGACTGCAAGCTGGGTACTGTCATAAATTCCCCTAGTGATGTACACATCCTCCAAGAAGGTCTGACTCATACAAATGACTGATGCCAGAAACATGGCCTCAAGGTGAATACCAAAAAATGCATCATCATTTCTTTGGGGAGAGTGGCATCCCCATAAATTATCACATTACTAACAATGTCCTAAGCACACAATCAGTCATGAGGGATTTGGGCACCAAGGTTGATAGCAACCTGACTTCTAAGCACCATGCTGCTTCCATTGTAGGGAAAGCTTTCTACATGGCCCACTTCATAAGTAAGGGTATCTCATCCAGGGACAAGGAGATCATAACATTCCTGTATTCTTCCCTTATAAGGCCCATTATTGAGTACAACGCCCCTTTTGGCATGTATCTCGCAAAGCACATGCAGCAACTGGAGAGACCACAGAGGTTTCTCACTAGGAGATTCCAGGGCCTCAAACATCTACCATACACGGATAGGTAAAAAGCCCTATCCCTCTACTCAGTTTCATACAGACTCCTCACAGGTGACCTCTGTCTGGCATACAAGGTGATCACAGACCCCACCGTGATGGGACTGTGGGATATCCGCAAGTCAAGCTCCACTTGTGTAACTCGCACATGCAGCCTCAACCTGGTCTGTGATATCAACAGGTCTTATTGGAGGGACAAATTTGTGTCCCAGAGACTGTCCCATCTATGGAACAGACTCCCTCTCCACATCAAGCAGAGTACCTCTTTACCCCTTTTTAAGTGCAACCTGGATAACTAGATGGGAAAAAGAAAATATACCCCTGGGATTCCACCCGTGTGCCTGCTGGAAAGGGGCAGCAGGTGCTGACTTGTCTAAACATGGGCTAAACTCTCGACTAGGCTTATAAGGGCCTCAGGACCAATAGCCTATTAACCTCATATGATCTTATGATCCTATAATACTGAATGCATCCAGTTTCTATTATTAAAAGTCTGGCAGATGTCTAATGCTTAAGTATGTCACGTCACACCTAACTAAGCCACACACCACATACCGCAAACAAGCACAACAAGGAAAAAAAAAATAACCAAAAAAGTAAATAAATAAAAAAATGATATATTAACATTAAATGTATCTGATTTCTATCTTTAGATATCTAGTGAATGTCTGATGTAGATGTGCACAAAGCTAAACATAGGTAAGCAACACATCAGACTGAATAAACAAGCACATAAATATATAAAAAAATTAAACTGCAATTTAATGAAATAAAATCTCTTGTACATCTTTCAGCCAAAGTGGACTGCCTGAAAGGTGTGTGGCTGTGTCGTAAGTCTTACACAGATTCAATATTTATGTTGCTGTGACTTCTCTTAGGCATGCACCATAACTGAAATGTATGGTGCACTGCCAAGGGGGAACAGTGGCCATGTACATGGATACATTCCATGTAAGCTCTACATGGAGCCTACATGGACTTTATCAAATCATGGGGATAGTGTTCTAATTAGATAATGTTTATGGTTAGACAGCAATGTGTGTTTTTCTTGTAACTATCTAGTTAGCTCTTTTTACTTATCTACCTGTGTATATGATTTTAGCTCATGTCACAGACCTGATAAAGGCACTTTTACAGCCCTGTTTATATTGTTTGCCCAGAATAAGTTGGTTTAAAATTAAACAACACATATTTTCCACACCTACTTCTAAGTGTATAAAAGCAATATGTTTAACATTGTAAAGTATTTCTGATTTTTTTTTATTACTGAGAATCATGTGTTCCTTCGGAACATTACCTGGGTTTCATAATTTTTGGAAATTATTTTGACTGAGCTTATCAGGAAAGTTTTAAGACTACTAATGTTTCTGTTTTTTTTAATCTTGTCTGTTTGCTTTTATAATGGGATTAATCCCCTGTGATTTTTCTTCATCTACTGTGTCCCCATGGCTGTGGCAGTAATCCTTTGTGTGTGCTAATACTGTCTGCATTACACCAATACCACATTTGGATTCAATGATTGCCCACAATTTGCAGTCTTCCACAAAGCTGGTTGGAGAAAGATGCATAAATCAGGTTTGATATCTGAAACTTAAATAATGAACAGTAAATGGCTTATCACAAAAACATGATTTATGGTCCTGACCACTGGACTCTAGATAAAGGTGACTTCACCCATTGAAACAAATTTATCTGTCACCTATGTGATGCAGTCATTTACCCACTTGGTGATGTAAGTGTTTATGGTCACTTGTGACAGTTTCTCTGTCTGACTGAATTTGTGTCAAATGCCTTGGCCAGGTCAAGTTATGTAGGATTAAGCTTACCATGCGGCCGGTTTTCCCCGGACATGTCCTCTTTTTGCACTCCGATCCAGGCGTCCGGGCATTTTTTTAAACTTCCGAGATTTGTCCGGGTTTTACAATCCCGAGTCAGATTTCAAATCTACGCATGCGCGGAAGGTAGAAGAGCTCGCGAGAGTCACGAGAGTGGCGAGACGGTGTTGTTTGCGTGGGGAGAAGCAGGACTGTATGTGTCAGGGAAGAGGACCCAGCCACAGCGGTCTCAGAGTTGGAGTCTCCGTTTTGGACGTTTTTTCGATTTTTCACTACTTCTGGTTAGGTAAAAATGTTTTTTTTTTTTTTTAAGTTAAAGTGAGTTTATTCTTTATTTGTGTGTGTGTATATCAGTATATGCACTATGATGATAGTAGAAGAATGTTGCCGGTGTATTATATGTTTGTAACATTCAGTGAGGGATAGTCTTCAGAGTGATTCAGAGGCCAGAGCATCCCCAAATTAACCCGACACTGCTTCAAGGTAGTCTGGCCTCCAAATGTTTTCAATAGAGGGGTATTTTTGATGTAAACATAATTGATACATTTTTGTTTATTTCAGTTTTATGCAATTTCTCTGTCTGGCACATGATTTCTAAGGTGATGAGTAACTGTAATGAGTTAGAAGCTTTTATGATTGTTTGGCTGTAGGTGATCGTCGTTATTCAGTGGGTAATGGTGGGTTGTAATTTGACCTTTTTTGGATAGATATTAGACACACATAAATGGAAATGATGGAGTTTAGATATGCTATGCATTGTATTTTTTCTCATATGCACCCCTGTTTTTTGCCTTTCCTTTTGAACTGCCTCCCAGTCCCTACTCCAGGTCTGTCTTTAAAATCCTCAGAAATTTGAGGCGAGTTTTCTTAATTGTCTTCTTGGGGAAAAGAAGGAAATACGTTAAAATCGTATTGTTTTTGAATATTACAGCAATAGATAATATTTATGCAAATCGTTTATTTGAAACAGAGACACTGCATTTTATCTGATTAAAAATCAGCATGAATACAGATACATATCACATTACTTTAACTATCAAATGTTGATCCTCTCTACTGCTTAGTGATGTTGTTATATTTATACTGATAATTTTTAGTTCTTATGTTCTGTAATGTGCACTAATGATACTTCCTAGAAATTAATATAGTTTCTGTCTTTGATATTTTCTGTTTGTTCAGTTGTAAGTTTTTGTACCCCTTTCTTCTTTTCTTTAGAGATTGTTTAAGCATTGCTATGCTGTACATCTACTATTTCTTGGAGCTTTTCTCCTTGAGCCTCAATTGAAAATAAGGACCCTTTTTTTTTTTTTTTTTTTTTGGTCTTCACCTAGTGTGAAAGATCTTTTGCCCCGACAAAGAATCTGTCGTCCTCTTTTTCGTATAACCAGATATGGTAACCCTATGTAGGATGATCATGTTGTCATCATGCATGCCCTTGGTAACCATCTTGAAGATAACAAACAGATGTAACAGACATTATGCTAAGTTAAATTTAAACTGTATTTTTTGCACTTGTGATTTCTTTTCAGCTTAACTGATGATTTTTTTATTAAGAAAAACAATAATAAAAAACTATACTGCATTTTTATTCTGTAAGTTCTGTTGCACTTCTGTGGGCTGCAGCATAGATTGGATTCAGACATGCTGGATACAGTTCTGTTTGTGGACTGAACACTAAAACAAAGAGGCAGAACAGTGGTGCAGCAGTTAGCATTGTTGCCTCACATCAAGAGGTTCTCTGTTTCTATCCTCAGCTGTGGTGCCTTGTGTGTGGAGTCAGTATGTCCTCTCTGCATTTGCATGGGTTTCCTTCCACATTCTGAAGACATGTGCCTGGAGTGTTTATCCCCAGGCCTCCACTGAAATTGGGCTCTGTTACAGTCGGATTTTCCTGGTACACAAATGTTAAATATATAAATATCTTTTTTGGAGAGGCCTCCCTGTGCCCTTGTGGCAGGGCAGTACAGTTTGAACTAATCTAATTGAAGGTTACTGGCTCAGGGGCTCAGTTTTAAGTTTTGTTATTGATTTATTTGATTTATTTCATTTGCTTTTAGTTGTGCATAGTGCACCAATGTATACCATTGTGCACTACCATACAGAGGGGGTAACCTTTGGCCGTTATAGATGCAAAAGCACAGATATACAATTTTTTCCTCAGAAGCAGCTGCTAGCAAGCAGAGTAGTGCTAAACAACACCCAGCTGTGCAGTCAGCCCTTCAGCAGTGCTATTACCACTTAATGCAATAACATCAGACCCTGTAGTCATTCATAGATTCATAGATTCATAGATTAGTACTAAGCTAACTGCCCTTGCGAGCCATTTTAAGCCTAGCCAATTATCCTTTGTGAGACTCAAACCCTGCACCTTGTGTTTGCAAGGCAAACACCTTAACCATTAGGCCACCCTCCCAACCCTCATCTTTAGTGTAGACCTCCTACTGTAAACCCCATAGGTCAGTCCTTGCCAGACACATCCTTTTCTCCCCTGTTGAGATATCATGTTCAAACCTTGCATTGTGAACTGCCAATTTTCCTCTGTTTCTCCTGTCAGCCTGGTTGACATAGGTTTTCTGAAGCAGTGTAGTAACTGCCTCATGTACACTGACAACCCTTTACTCTTAAATCACTCAAGTACAATTTGCAAGAGATGCACATACACAAAGAATCTGGAATCTCTGCTCTCTTTCAACCAGAACAGTAACACTGAACAGGTAGTCAATTCACACTCAGCAACTCCTACTCATAATATGCAGCCAACACATAAACCATCATATGTGGAGGTACTCTGTCCAGAAACCTACCTAAATACCAGACACTTCCAAAACACAAACATTCTACACCTAACACAACACCCACAGTAGGCGCATCTATATCATATTATCGTACAATGTAAATAGCGAACACTATTTCATCGTACCAATAATATCGAAAGAACAAAATATCGAACAAACGGAACAGCAAATTTTTTCCCAGGGAAAAAAAAATGCTGCTCTGTAAAAAAATAAAAAAAACTTAAACACAAATTTAACTGGAGGGCTTTGCCCCCCACCCCCCTACTTAAATATACCAACTCCGAGATCGCACCATAGTGGAGGAAATGGCAAAGTCCTGAAGATGGCCCACCGAGTTTTTTTCCCTGGGAATAAAAAATTTGATGTTACGTGACTTTGCTATTTTGCCATTTCGACAGTATCAGATTGGCTAAATAGCATTTGCTATTTAGTCCATTTGATGAGTGTCATATAGACCCCAGTACCCAATACACATAAAAACACAAGCACTGGTGTGTCAACAACTAAGTCCTTAAGGCAATGAACATCTAATCCAAATATTTTTAGTCATAGGTAACCCAATTGTGAGACCACTCAGCAGGTTAGATAAGGAGAAGGTTACGGTCAGCTATCTGTCAGGTTCACACATGCACTCAAGTCTCTCAATAGCAAGTACAATTATGACTCCATCATAGTTCATGTTGGTGTGAATGACTTGAGATGTACCTCACTGGACTATATGAAGAGAGACATGATTAATCTCTAGATTATGTGTCTCAGGCAGGTATGTCCTAGCTTTGAGCAGCATTACACCCTCACCTAGGATACTACAATATAAACAGAAATTATTGATTTCAATAATTGTCTTAGTTACTGGTGTCATTCTAAGAGGATGCAGTTCCTGTCAGCCTGGAATGACATGGTTGATAGACCATGCTGCTTTGCCAGACCAGAGATAGTCTTCAACTGGCACCTCTAGGCTTTCGATTGCTGGCTAAGACACTTGCTTTCCCTTTTTTAGGCAAGGTCACAACAAAATTCCTGACATGAAAATATCAAACACAAAGAAACTAAGGGTCATGCTGCTAAATGCTAGGAGTCTGAATCAGAAACTGCACTCTCTGGAAACACTATTCTCCCTGGAAGATGTGCAGTCACAGAAACCTGGTTCAAGGGCACAGAGAGTACCCCAGCCTTCCAAGGCTACAATCCCATCCACACTTTCAGACTGCAAAATAAAGGTGTGAAAACCAAAGCGGGAAGAGTATCTATCTTCATCAAAGATAAATACACCTCTAGACTGGTTAGACAGGATAACTCTTTGGAGTCACTCCAAGTTCAACTTAGAGTGGATAAGGCCCACCTTCATATCATTGTCACTATAGGTCCCCCTCCACAAACCAAGATGCCCATACAGTGTATTTAGCCCTACTTGGGTAAATCCAAATACAAGCTAACACTCTAGTCATGGGTGATATCAACTACTCCTCCATTAAAATGGGAAACCTATACAAGCCTAAACTCACTCGCACAAATTTTCTGGACTTTATTAACTCAAATGCCTTGGAATAAATAGTGCACAACCCCACCAAGGGCTCAAATATATTAGGCCTAGTCCTTACCAATATGAGTGGCCATTGTAACACCTCAAGTGTAGGACCCACACTAGTTAAATCTAACCATAACTCAGTCTCACTTGAAGTATCAATAACACCTAAACCCCTCCAAGGAGAAGTCAGACTAAAAAACTTCACCAAAGTTAACTATACCCTCTTAAGGGATGGTATAAATGATTTCCAAGCTCCTTTTTCCACAGATGGTATTGATGACTATACTAAGGTATACACTGATGCCTTATGCAAACATTTACACAAATGTATAGACACAGCTGGGCCTAACAGGATCAAAGCAAGATCTGCAAGAAAAAGCAAGCTTCCCTGGTGAACATCGAGAATTAATAGATTATACAACAAGCTAAAGAAGCTGATGCCTAAGACTGTAAAATTGAGGTCCCAGCATTGAATGGGCACCCTCCTTGGCCTAAACAAGCCAATGACAACTTGTAAAATCCTCAAATAGCAGATATGAGAAAAAGATGTGTGTTGAACTAGCTGTGGATGGTATCACACACATTGATCCAGCAGAAATAGCTAACCTGCTAGCAGATGGGTTTGGCAAAAATTTCACCCCCCCCCAAATATTTCACTAATCATATCTTCATCATCCCCTTCATCCTGCATTTCCAAAGAGCAAGTCATCAATGCTCTCTCCAAGGCCAAGAACACAGCCTCTGTGGGACTGGATGGAATTCAAGGATGTGTTCTAAATGTATTAAAACACGAGCTAGCTACTCCATTAGGCACCCTATTCAACCACAGCCTGAGTACTGGCTTTGTATCGACTGAATGGAAAACAGCGACTATTATTCCTCTTCACAAAGGTGGTACAGCTACAGATGCAGGTAACTATAGACCCATAAGTTTAACCAGCCTCATCTGTAAGCCAATGAAATGAATCATCATGGACGTCATAAATAAGGATACAGGTGACCTCCAAACCTTTGATCTGACCCAGTTCGGTCTTGTCAAGGGCTAGTCATGCTGCTAAATCTAGTGGATTTCTTCAAAAACATTATCAGAGACATAGACAAAGGCAAATTAGTTCACACAGCCTTCGACACAATCCCACATTCTGGCATCATTGACAAACTTACCCAGTTGAATATCAACAACTAAGTTATCAGGTGGTTCGCAAACTGGCTCACAGACCAATCACATTCGGTCAAAGTGGGAGATGTTACCTAAACCTGCAGAGATTTTTAACCAAGAAAATTCAGGATCTTCAGCACATGTCCTATATGGACAGACTGAAGTCCCTATAACTGTACTCAGTAGCATATAGACTACTTAGAGGTGATTTATATCTGGCTTACAGGGCTATCTCTGACCCAGAGCTAATGAAATTGTTGCACATCTGTAAGCCAAATGGGACTAGAGTCACCTGCTCCAAGGACCTTAATCTAGCATGCAACATAAATAAAACCAGTTGGATAAACAGATACATCTCTCAGAGGTTGGACTCCTCAGGAATAGGCTACCAATTCACGTCAAAAAGAGTACCTCTATGACCCTGTTTAAGTACCATCTGGATGACTGAATGGGAAAAGTAGATTTCTGCCAGGGATTGTCCCTACTTCTTTATTGGACATGGATGGTCTTTGCTACCAAAATCTTGGGCATAGGCAATATCTCTTATCTAGTATTACATTGGGTTTAAATGGCTAGGCATGTAAAGACCCTTGGGTCAATAGCCAAGTAGCATCATATGAACTTATGAAGCTGTGTAGCCTTAACTAGTTGAACATGCGTTTGGTACACAGTTGGGATATTACCTGTGTCCTTTTAGAGAAATCCATGATGACTCATTAGTCTACCTCACAGATGAGGAAAGTCAGGATGCATCTATAACTCCATGTATCAGGTGATGGTCAACTTCAGTGAGAAGGATGCATGTTGTTGTACACTCTTCTATGGAAACATAGGCTGGATGTAGACTGAGTTGAAGTTTGGCTCCAACTGTGTCTGGTAGGTCATGTTTTGAGTCATGCTATAGGCAACCTGTGATGTCAGGGCCCATTGGTTCTGTGTTATTAACCAGAGAGAATGCACAGATGAGCTACCATCCATAGAATAAAAACTGATTAATGTTTGCATGTATACTTTGGCTTATGGCCAGTGGTGACAGGGTGGTGATGTATTAGACAATCTCTCAGCTACAGGATTGTTTGATTCCTCTGGTTGAGTATGCCTGGTGGCATCCACATACAGATCTGTGCTTAGTTGTGTATTCCCCTTTATTGGAATAAATTATTTGTGAAAATACAACCTTGATCATTAATCATATTCCACACACTGTTACTATGCAGACAGTCATACAACTGTACCAATGTCATGTACTAACATCACTTGATGCACAACATATGCTTATACGTGTTTCATGAGAAAGCTGTGTTTGGGCAGCCTGATGTCACATTACAGATAAGTTGTTTGTGGCTCATGAAGAAAATTTCCTGACACAAATGCTAATAGTCACAAAATAATCCTTGGATATAGCAACACAACTGCACATAAAATGTATCCCACAAGGTTGCAATTGCATGAAAACATGTGATACATCGGTTGTGTATATTACAGCATAACAACCTTTCTATGAAACAAGACTTATGTGACCATGTAATCAAGATAAATTAGAATTGATGTCTGTAACAGAACATTTAATGGTGGTATGCAGACACATGTGAACCTGTGCCATATTGCAAGTGTTACTGTGATGTTGGAATATGAACTGTGTAGAAGGCTGATCTGTTCTGCTACAACAACACATGTCCTAATACACCAACAATATACATAAAAGTGGATCATACCATGTCAACAGTTTTTGTGGGGCATATTACTACAGCTGTTATAAAAGGAGGATGTACTGCAATGGGAGCAATAACCATCAATACATTAGTTCATGTCACAGATTGTCAGACCCTCTTGTAGCCATACTGTACATCCACATCTAAATATAGCATGTCAAAATATATATGTTTTATTTATTTGTCATTTGTTAATCAGGTTAGTCTGACTGGGTGGAGACCTGAGGAGAAAAGCTCCAGCAGTAAAAAACAGTAAAATACATTGCTAATGTTTACGAATGAAACAATGTTTAAAAAGAACTAATATAAAATGACAAACAGTACAATGTTAAAAGAACTAAGATAAAATGACAAACTGTACATAAGAATGTCATATGTTTTTATGTGAGATAAAACAAAAAGTACAAAGTGCAAGTTTGCTGAAAGTAAGTCAGGCAGAAAACTACATAATGAGGATGTGTAAAACCACAAGAAGAATATTAGCGTGTAGGCAGTATAAGCAAGATAGGAAAAATAGCTATAGTGAGAGGCTGAGTGTAGTGTAAAAACAGGAGAAAATCCTAGGTGAGAAGTAGGTGATAAAGCAATGTAGGTAGGAAATAAGTGGAAGACTACAGTAAAAGAAGCTGAGGGGACAACAGTCCAATAAATAGAATTTATTCAGTTTATAGAAGATGCAGCTTAGAGAGGGGGAGAAGTAGAGAAAAATAATAGAAGACAGGAAGATAAGTTATGCTGGATCATTCCAAAGGCAAGACCATGACTTTCGGTAGGTATATGTTTGTGCTGTATAGTTTAATTTAAAAAAATTAAAAGAAACATTTAGTTTTTTTTAGTGCTGTTTTAAAGGAGCTGTAGTGATAGATCTGACATGTAGTGATAGTTTGTTCAAGGCATTTGTGATGGAGTGGCTGTAGAGTAATTTGCAAGTATTTTTGTTGGTTATATAAACTTGCAGTAGATTCTGTTGAGGGTTACAGAGAGCATGGTTTGGAGTGTATGGCTGGATGAGAGTAGAGAGAGTGGGGCAAAATGATGGATCATGTAAGACTGAATGAGCGGTGGGGAGCTGAGGTAATAGAATTTGGTGCTGGAATTCCAGCCACTGCAGGTTTTTTAGAGCTACACAGTGATGACTGTGATAGGGTAAGTTGGATGCAAATCTTGCAATTTTGTTATATGTAAGTTCAAGTTTAGTCAGATGGTTAGATTGGAGGTTTGTGAGTATAGGGGCTGAGTAGAATAATGTGGGGAGTAGGAAGGCTCAGGCAAGAGAGAGTCTGGAGGAATGAGTGAGGAATTGTTTTATGTCTGTAACTGAGTCTGAGTTTTTGGTGAGTCTTTTTTATGCATTGCTGAGTGTGGAGATCAAACTTTAGGTGGTAATCAATAGTAATTCCAAGGAGTTTTGTGTGAAGTTCAGTAGACATGTGTATGTTATCCAGGGAGGAGACATAAAAGATAGTTTTATGGTGTTGGAAAGTTATAGGGAGGGATAGGAGACGTTTAGTTTTCTTAGGGTTCGGTAACAGTTGGATAGAAGTAAGCCATCTTTTGATGGAGTGAAGGGAGTCTTTGGTGAGGGTATGAAGGTGAGTAATGTCATCAGAGGAGGTGATGGTTGTGGAATCATCAGCATATTGAGTAATAGTAGAGTAGGCAAGAAGAGTGAAGGTCATTATTAAAGATTTTGAAAAGTAGAGGTCCAAGGATGGAGCCTTGGGTGACCCCAGTTTGAACAGGTAAGAAGGGAAAGAAGGTAGACTGCTATTTAACAGCCTGGAATCTGTTAGACAGGTAGCTGGAGAATAAAGTCAGTAAAGAGTTAGAAAGGTTTAGTGAAGCTACTTTGGATAGGAGTATTCTGTGGGAAATAGTGCAGAAGGCGTTGGATAGATCAAGAAACAAGCAGGAGACTAACATATTATTTTCACGGGATTTAGCAATAGTATTTTGAAAGGATATGTTCTCCACATAAGTAATTTGGCAGAGGTTTTATGCTGGATGTCCTTCCTGATGCAACCCTTCCCATTTATCCAGGCTTGGGACCGGCACAAAGAAATGCACTGGCTTGTGCATCCCCAGTGGCTGGGTTTTGCAGTAGTGATGGACAGGTTGACAGATGAGATCAGACAGGAGGCCCCGTGGATTATGATGTTTGCAGATGACATTGTGATATGTAGTGAGAGTAGGGATGAGGTTGAGGAGACCCTGAAGAGGTGGGGATATGCTTTAGAGAGGAGAGGAATGAAGGTCAGCAGGACTAAAACAGAATATATATGTGTAAATGTGAGGGAGGGTAGAGGAATGGTGAGGATGCAAGGAGTAGAGTTGGTAAAGGTGGATGAGGTTTAAGTACTTGGGATCAACAGCTCAGAGTAATGGTGAGTGTGGAAGAGAGGTGAAGAAGAGAGTATAGGCAGGGTCGAATGGGTGGAGAAGAGTGTCAGGAGTGATTTGTGACAGACGGGTACCAGTAAGAGTAAAAGGGAAGGTCTACAAGAAGGTAGTGAGACCAGCAGTGTTATATGGGTTGGAGACAGTGGCACTGACGAAAAGACAGGAGTCAGAGCTGGATGTGGCAGAGTTAAAGATGTTAAGATTTGCACTGGGTGTGACTAGAATGGAGAGGATTAGGAATCAGTATATTAGAGGGTCAGCTCAGGTTGGACATTTTGGAGACAAAGCAAGAGAGGCGAGATTGCGTTGGTTTGGACATGTGCTGAGGAGGGATGCTGGGTATATTGGGAAAAAGGATGCTAAGGATGGAGCTGCCAGGTAAGAGGAAAAGAGGAAGGCCTAAGATAAGGTTTATGGATGTGGTGAGAGAGGATATGCAGGCTGTTGGTGTGAAAGAGCATGATGCAGTGGACAGGAAGAAATGGAAACAGAAGATCCGCTGTGGTGACCCCTAATGGGAACAGCCGAAAGAAGATGATGATTTTGAAATGATATAAGAGCAGTAGCAGTACTGTGCTTTTGGTGAAAGCCATGCTGAGAGGAGGTGAGAATATTTTCTTGTAGGAGATGATGAAGGAGCTATTTGTGAATGCATTTTTCCAGCATTTTTGACAGCGGAGATAGGATGGCAAGTGGCTTGAAATTAGAGGGATCAGTTGCATTGCCATCTTTGTGAAGGGGTCTGACATTGAATATTTCCAGATATTAGGCACAGTGTTTCCTGACTGGATCTATTCATTAATATGGAAATGGGGAAAGTGATAGAGTCAGCAGCTATTTTTAGTAATTGTGGCGGCAAGTTATCAACTGATGGAAAACAAGTTTTAAGTTTATAGAGAAGAAACTTGATATAGGTTACAGAGACAGGCTTGAGAGAAAAGGTGGTAAAGTGGATGGAAATAGGGTATACCGGGTCACAGATATTGTTTTTGGTCAGTGTGCAGATAGAGTCAATGAAGAAGAAATTAAGGAAAGTAGCAGTTTCTGTGGGAGAGCTATTACAGCAGGGGTTGGTAGAAGATGGGCAACCAGGATGTAGTAACCTGTTTACAGATTGCCAGAATTTTTGGGGGATAGGGTGTGGATTATTAGCTGGTTTAAAGAAAAAGTTTTTTTTTTTTATCAAGGGTAATCTTTTTTGGTTAAGTTATGGAGCTGTCTGTAGGTTTGAAAATCAGTGCAGGATTTGAATTTCTTCCATTTTTTTCATACACTATCTCTCTCTTATTCTCTTATTATTCTTATACTCTTATTATATTCTCTTATTATTTTATTATTATGACAGCAGCAGTGACATGTCAACTGTCCATAGGATCATAGGACATGATTAGGTTAATAGCCAACATCACATGAAATTCTACCTGTTATTGCACCATGAGGAAAGCCTATATCTATATTATGGAAGATAGTGATGTGTATGTGTATATTTGTTGGCATGCATTATATCTTGCCACCGTTCATATGGGACATGTGCACCACACCATGAAAGAATTAACAATCTCACATGCAGTGCTCTGGAGATGGCCTGCAGAGACACAAGGAAGGACTCTGCTTCATGATGTGTGAATGCATATTTTACATGAGGACATCCTCCACTCACCACAAGAAGGATGTCATGTGGCCAGAGAGAAAAGGAGAACGGTGGATGCAAGGGTCTAATTGAAAAGTTCCCAAGTTGTTGGGAAATTAAGTCCTATTCCAAAGATCATACAATGACCAAAATGTACACACACACACACACACACTCACACACACACACACACACACACACACACACACACACACACACACACACACCAGTAGACTGGGCCTGATTTGAATGTTATAACTGTGTAAGTATAGAAGCTGAATGCCATGCAATGTCACAGTAGCAACACCATATATGTCTGAGTGTAACACTGTCACATTGCACTTTATGTTATATGATAGCATCTCTGTATGCTGAGGACAACATATTGGGAGGACTGTAAGACATAAATGTGGAGTCACATCCCTGTGTAAAATTGTCTCAAAAGTGATAGATGTATGTATAGACTCACAAGTTGCCTGCAGTCAGATTAGAACCCCTATATGTATAGGTAAAGTAGCTTGCAAACACAGTACCTATTGTTGCTATCACAGGACAGGTTTGTATTGAATACTGTTAGAGTACCTGTTCTGCAAGATGACATCATTATTGTATGATGCAATTAGATGTTCAGAGTAGAGTCTGACATAGTTGTGGACTCACATATCACTCTAAAATTGTCATCATAGTGATTGTTGACTGCAGTGAGACTAGAACCCCTATCCAAGTATTTATGAAGCACAGTATTTAACACAAGCACCACAGCAGAAATATGGCTTTCTTAATGTCAAACACCCCTTTTCTAAATGATGACATCAGCAGTGTCTGGTGAGGAGAGGATGGTAATAGCAGTATCCCACATGCAAGTGTAAAATGGTCTCTTGAATGTTAACCAATTGAACAAACACACACACACCAGTTGACTGCAGTGAGAATAGAATCCCTACCTAAGTGCACCACCTAGAGACCTCAGTATTTCATGCAAGCACCACAGCACAAGTCTGAATGCTAGAGTGTTCGGCAACACTTTATAAGTGATGACATCAAGAGTGTACAGTAAGAAGAGGATGGTAATAGCAGTGTCCCACATGCAGGTGTAAAATAGTCTCCAGAATGTCAACTAACTGAACACACACACGCACACACTCACACACACACACACACACACACACACACACACACACACACACACACACACACACACGCCAGTTCACTGCAGTGAAGACAGAACCCCTACTTAAGTACACTGACTAGAGAACTCAGTATTTAATGCAAGCACCACAACACAAGTCTGGCTTTTACAATGCTGCAGGACAATTTATAGTGAGTGACATCATAATCACTGGATGTTTGAGAGAAGATGTTGGAGGCCTGAATTAAATGAATTTGTAGGCTTTTGCAACTGCCAAAATATTGGTACTTCATGGGATTGTACTGATGATTGTAGGATACACAGTTTTCTTACTTGACACACATGCAAGTCGACTGCAGTGTGATTAGAACCCCTAGCTAACAAAGTACACCAGCTACAGAAATCTGTACTTAACACGAGTGCCATAGCATACGTCTGACTTTTACACTGCTGCAGGACAATTTACAGTTGATGACATTATCACTGGATGTTTGAGATAAGATGTTGTGAGGCTATTATTAAATGGATGTGTAAGCATTTGCAACTGTCAGAATATTGGTACTCCATGGGATTGTAGTGATGACTGAAGGATATACAGTTATACTCTTCTGACCAGACACCACACACATACATGCACAAGTTAACTGCAATGAGAATAGAACCATTATTTAATTAGGTCCACCAGCTAAATAACTCCATATCTGATGCAAACACCAGGTTACAAGTTTGACTTTCACCATGCTGCCAAACAATTTATAGTGGAAGACATCATCATTGGCTGTTTGAGAGAATATATTCTCAGGCCTGTATGAAATGGATGGCTAGTCATGTATTACTGTCTAGAAGTTAAAGTTCTGAATGTTACCAGATGGATAAGTGTGCAAAGTGTAGTATTTGCTGTTGTGTTTCCAAAGTGCAGGTATAGTTTAAGAGACAGCTCTACAAACTATATGCAAACAGCTGTTCACATTACTACAAGAATTAGAAAATCAGAATGTGTATTGTCAGTGTAAAATGCACATGGTATATAAGAAAGCATTTTTTATTTATTTCTGTAGTGCAGTTGATATTTTTGTGAAAAAGTACTAAGAGACCAAGTTTCAAGTGAATGGGTGTGGGTAACATATTACTACAGTGTAAATATGTGTTCTTTCCTTAAAAAGTTTGGTTGTGTTTTTACATGTACGTTCATGGCATGAAGACTAAATGGACAGTAAATGTAAGTAATACATGCTAATGTCCACTTTCCTTAGCGCACAACCGAGCCAACTGGTTTGCGCAATGGATGGCAATGTGTTTACGCATGCAAGATACACATATATATTGCTTTCCCCAGTGGAACATAGTTAATCAATGAGAAAATGCAAGCCTCTGTTGCACTGATAAAATTATGGGAGTTCTATTGGCTTGCTTACATAAAATCAAGCATATTAAGTGGAGAGGCACATCAGTCTGCACTCTAGATAGTACTGAGTGAAAGAAACACACCTTCTACTTCCTTGACTCTGTGGCAGCAGGTGTAATGCACTGAGATATTTTTTGAGCCCAGATGATACAAGTTTGAATCCAGGTGCATCTACTACTTTAAAATATGTATTTATCATGCATTGAACTGTAACCATGTAACTGTGTATTTCCTTAGTGTAGTAGGTTTAAGCAACATTGTGTTGAGTTAACTGCACTATGCCATAGGATGGGAATAGCTATTCACCACCATTCTGCATTGATGTGAGATGCAAAATTCCTCACAAACACAAAAACACAAAGTGAAGGGGTTCAATAGGGTCCATTTCTGCCATGCATATGATGTGCGATTCTATTTTTTGAGAAGATTAAAGGTGTTAACATGGGGTAGATAAGAAAGTGATGAAATGGGCAGCAAGTAGGAGAAAGAACAAATGAAAAGCAATATAGGAATGTGCAGGATGAAGGTAGGAAAGAACCAAAGCTATCCTCTTCTTCAACAGTGTAAAATAAAAATATGTATAGAATGTTGCCTGAATTGGACTGTCACCTCAACAAAGAAGGGTGACAACAATGCAGTCATGTTGTATAGCCAATTAGACTGATTCAAGTGTGTCAAGAAGACACATGTGTGAAATAGAGAGCTATTTATGGGATGATAGGTTTTGTGGGACAGGTGTCCATTTTTTGGACTTTATTTCAGTAAGAGAAGAATGTTGGGTAAGGGGTGTAGGTATGTCTGAGTTGGATACATTAGGTAGATGAGGAAGTAGATGCAGACAAACAGCACAACCAAGACAATACACAGGGATGGTGAGAGACAAAGCAGGTTGGGGGATACCATGACTGGTGATAGGGAGGGGGCATCTGATGCCCATGTTTGTCAAACGTGGAGACACTGTGAATCTAGTCCTCATCCACAAACTGTCATCACTGTACCCTTACTCTGCTGGCAGTTGGAGCATTTGATGTCTTTGTTTATGCACCATAATGGAGATCATCCTCTCCCTCTGGTGGAGGTGTGCACCAGTGGTGCTCTACATGACCTCATGCATCAAGCCTGGCATCTCCTGGTAGGTGACATAATCCTTAAGTCCATCAGTACTCTTAGAGGGCACTGCTGCCCCACCTGTCAGGGTAATGCTACCTGATGTGTAGACCCCAGATAGTGCAAGGAAACAGAGGCAGTACTGTCAGATTGGGTCTCAGCCTTGCTGGGAATAAGTACAGGTGCTGGTGGAGTGGAGGCAGGCTAAGCCACATTGGTTGGCTCAGCTCCTTGTACTGTAAAGCATTTTGTGAGTTGTCAAAAATTGATGCCATCAAAATGTTGTGACCACACATAATTTATTTATTTGACATTTGCTTACTGGGATAGTCCAACTGTGTCAGAAAGAACCTGCTTTCAGTGGGAGGCCCAGGGAGAAAACCTCCAGTTATGGACTGTAATGTGCAAACATTATAAGCAGGGAAAGCAATGAAGTGCAATATTAAAAGAGCAATAACAGTGAAATAGAAATACAAATAATAGATACATTGTGATGAGGCAGATGACTAAACATTTTTTGCATAGAAGGAGGTATACATTATATAAGCAGATGACTACCATATTTACACAATAAAAGGTAAACATGTATATTATTAGACAGGCAGTCACATAGGGGCAGAATCGTAAGAGGGAGTGAGGGAGAGAGTTGAGGAAAGATTAGCAAGAGAGAGAGATAGTGTAAGGGAGGTAGGAGGAGAGTGGGAGGAAATAGTAAGAGGGAAGGGATAGTAAGAGAGAAGGAGGGAGAGAATGAATGAGAGATATAAAAATAAAAAATAGAGATAAGGTTGGGGTGACAGAAAAAAACAGATAATTAGCACCATCATATGTTTAATATAATAAATTATTATAATATAAAGGATTTATTTCTACCTTTACATGTAAGTATACTTTTTAACAACTTACAAATTATAACTGATGATTCCTCCAAGTAATCCTTACAATATGCATATATTGCACATATGCTTAATCAAATAATACAGATGAAGTTAACAGCAGGGCATTTATGCCACTTCTGTTGAATTTATTATGTAATATTTTTAAACAATTTTACTATATATTTGTTACTTGTGGTATTTGAACTCACAGCATCTGACTACAGTACTAGAACTGACTTCTGCAGTTGTCTAGTGTTATGGGCTGAAGTATTCAGGCTTGATTTTATAATTAACATACGCATGCTTAATTTGCTACTGCTTTATAGAAGAACAATACTTTAGATAAAATAATAGTTATATTGTGCTGCATAGATACCACTTCCATCGATCTTTCTAAACTTTTAGAATTGGTTTCCCTGTTCACCATTATCTCCTGGTTTTGTGTAAAATAAAATTAAGAGAACAAGAGGAGACAATTATGCATACCAGTCTTGCCTATATTCAGCTTTCTATGTAATTTAAATTACTTTATCTGTATACTTACACAACTTCAGGATGTCAGCAGTCCTAAACTCAGCCAATCACTGGTTGAGTGTATCTTGCTTGTGCCTTTTGAGGTAATTAAAATGGTTCCTGTACTGCTCCCAGTGCATAGAATGTCAATTGCACGGGAGACAGCCTTGGCCAGTTTATTCCAAGCCTCAGCTATGCACTGAGACCTGGTAAAATCTTCCTGCAGCAGCCTTCGGCTGTGGCACTTTACAAAGAGTCCAATAAAAATCTTGGACTCCTTGACATCCCATCTTTGAGCTCTAAATTTGGCACCTTCCATTCTACCTCCAAACATGTTTGCTCAGGGCAAACATCAACAGTTAAGAGTGTTTTCCTGTAAATTCATGTTATTGCATTTAATGCTAGTACACACACTTGAACAATTATGCCAACCAAGTTTAAGCAATGTTTGGTGGAGAGCAGCAGTGCCAAACAGAGACGAAAGCAGTTTATGAACTATGAAGGGTAATGTGACAATTGGCATTCATTTTTGGTTTGGATGCTGCTGCACCTGTTAGGTGATCTAACTTTGCAAACATGTATTAGGGGTATAAATTATATGACCTGACTTTACACATTGATAATATTGATTTCTACAATCTGGGATTCAAACCTATGCAACATAAACAAAACATATTCTTTCATATAAGTGATTTTTCATCCTTGCCATGGAAGAAGTGCTTGATAGATATGCTCACTAATTATATATAAATTATATACAAATACATATGACAGAGCGATGGGTTACCCCTAAATGTGTGTGACCTGTCAAGGCCTGATTTATACATTCACATGTGTATGAGTATCACTGAAGTCTAAAGTCCATCCCAGGCCAGAAAAGACAATAAAAAGTACAGAAATATAAATGCCAGGATACCTTCAGTCACACATACAATTCATATGAGCTCCAGTGCTATACATTCTTATTATTTTTAATTATGTTTGCATTTTTTATATAAAAGTGAGTGAACAAGCATTACTCTGACTCCTTAATTGTGTTATTGAACAACCATAATTGTACTGATACCCATTGTTACACATGTAATATATCTCTGATATCCTGCTTATGCTCAATGCACATGCTATAGATATTAATTCCCATGTGTAGGTATTTTTCTACTGTTAATTTTTATATAATGTAAATTGGAACATCAGTAAGAAAAGTGTGGGCTTAGCTTGATTAGTCCCCAAGCTCACCTATACTGTAACCATTCACTTGCAATTGCTGCCACAGAAACAACTAGGCAGCAGCTGTATCTTTTCACATTCATTACTATGTATGCATGTTGACTGCTGTGCAACACCACTTAGCATGTTTGTGTAGTGAGAAACTACAACTGATATGAAAAAAATACAAAAATGTATTTTTGAAATTGACTACTTTCTGCTTCCTGTCTGCTCTGTGTGTGGGCCATTAGACCAGGTTTGTGTGAAGTTAAACAATGCACAAACATGATAGGCCAAGCTCACTTTATTTTATCCTTGTAAGCAGTGTTTGTTATGTTTTATCCTTAAAAGACAAATGTGGACTTGAATCATGATCTACTATATAGTAGTATATACTGTGGGGTTCATCATGTTTAGCAGGTGTGCTATACATCTACTTGATTCACAGGTGTAGTTTATGAAGTCTTTATCACAGAAGTACATTACATGAAATTACTTGATTTCCCATTTCACTGTGTTTGCCCTAAGCTATGTGTTGAGCAAATAGTAATATATATAAAAAAAATAAACAACATTACAAAAGAAGTTTTATCACACATTGTACACAAGTCTGGATTTCGACTGTCACACCAATGACACTACAAAACACAGTAAGTGTGTCTTAGCCCTCTTTGCCACAGAAACAACTTTGTAGCAGGAATGTAAATCATTGTGCATGCAAGCAAGACCCATTTCATCAACAGTATTAAGTCCTATAACACTTATACACTCTCAATTGTTTGTACATGTATTAATTACAGATTTAGTGCAATGACTGATTACATGACCATTTATGAGTATTTTTTGCAGCAGCAGCTCTGCCTTCTCTTCGAATGGTGCTCATTCTTCTCTTATCTGAGCAGTAATCTCAAACACGTAGTCTGTAAGGAATTTTGTATCATTGTTCTTAAAATGCATGAAAATATTAAATGGCAATAATATACAGTTTTGAACAAATGCATGGGAGTTTGGATATTTGTGAAAAGAAACTGAGAAGTGTGTGCTGCTTACTTACATTTAAAACCTTGATACAATTACCTCTACACTTTGTAAGTGTAACCTGGGACGTCTACTGTTCTTGATAAGTTATGGTTGAATTTTTCAATTGTGCATTAGATTTGCTCACGTTACTAGGAAAAACATTGTTGTATATATGTATGCATTAGCAAATGCAACATTTGTTTGCATGCACTTTTTAGAAGTTTACTTATGGCATAGGCATTTTTGTCAGGTTATTTTACTTTCTCAAATACACAGCCTTATTAACATTAATCATAAGTGTTATCATTACGACTGTTTCTCTTACACTCTCTTATGTTATTTCAGTGAAAAGTAAATGTCCTATATATTAAATGACACAAGGCTGTTAGCCTTTTAGTATGGCCCAAAGACACCTCTAGGATAGTGCTGGGCACAGGTAGAGGTGACTGGCAATTGCAAAATAAAATAACTTTTCTGTGGTAAATGTGTACACATTTTGTGAAACATTGCTGGAAATAATTGATTGATATGTTATTCCTTGCTTGGTACAAACTGTAATTGCTTGGTTTGGGAGTGAGAGAGCCAAGTTCTATTTCTGTGTTACCACAACCAAAAACTTTTTTACAGAGGTTTTATGTTGTTAGTCCTTGTTTGGATGAAGTCTTGGTTTGTGTGTGACTGTGATATGCTATGTGTTTCTCCAGTCAGTAATACTGAAAAACTAACAATATATATTATATCAAAGCAGGACTTTTATTTATGTGATATTCATGTGAAGTATCTTTCTTTTGTGTTATATGTCATCTAGGACTATCACACCCAAACATTCCAATCCCTGCAAACCCCACCCCCTTCAGTAACTCTGAGAATTATGTCATTGTCCAAGCCTTTTGACTGCTTGAGGCAGGATGTGGGCATATGGATATATGATCATTTGCATCATAATGCCACTGATATAATTTCAGCAGCCCAGAGGAGAGCAGATGCAGTGGTCTATGAACAGCTGGCTACTGTGGGGCTGCTAGACACCCTCCACTGACACCAAATGAGGAGTTACTATCCAATGTCAGGGATCCAGAAAGCTCAGTGGAAAGTGCACAACAGCATGTGATTGATGTTGGTGCTGCTGTTTCAGGAACGACAAGTATGTCCAAGGAGGAGCTTCCAGGTAGCTTACATATGTCAGTTTGTAACAATTCCCTACATAGTAAAATATTGAAAGTAATAGTTAAGTTGGTTTAATTTTTGGGGGGAGTTATTTATAGATATAGTTAACAACACATTCTGGTTTATTACACATGGGCTTGAGGTGGATGTGTCAGCCACATTTTAGTTAAAAGTATTGTTATTGGACATATAAAGACAATAAATTGGTCCACCTGTGTTATTGTTATTGTTATTGTGATGATGGTGTCCTTACATGTTGCCTAACTTCTTCCAGGACCATCTTCCATAGCAAATGTGGAATCAGCTGCACATAGTAGCTAAATATTTTATTTCAGTACTGATGAGCATTAAACAGAAATATGCATGTATCCATATGTGAGAGGTGAGTGTCAGGACTGTGTGTGTATTGCTGTACCATCTGTGATAGTGGCACCAGTGTTTTTTTTTTTAGCATATATTAAATTGTAGTAGTGCAGGTTTTCATTTCTTTCCTGTGTTGTTTGTTTATTATCACAGGTGATCCTGGCAGTGGAAGTGTAGGACTCTAACTACCTGATGTCAGGATATCGACAGACTCTGATGATGATGGTGACCAAACAGAGGCACAGTCTGGGGGTGCAGAGGTTGAATCTGACACTGAGGTTAACATTCAGCCTTCCCCTATATTTACATCAAACACAGCCAGTAGGCCTATGCACACATATTCTAGTGAACCCTTAGATATTGGAAATGTTAAGGGTAAGACACTTGATCATGGTAGTGTGGTTACTGTGGCTTCAGTGCCTGTTGTCTCCTGCTGTAGCTAAAGTGTGGACATGGTGCCATACAGGAGGGTTGTTATGGGTGTTCAGAGGAGGCCAGCTATCCAACCTCCAGCTGATTCTGGTGTATCTTTCTGTGACAGTTGACATATGTTTGGGACCATCAGCAGGGCACAGGCACATTCTAATCTGGCCTCCGAGGGAATGCTTAGGGTTGTAGATGTGGCATAGGCTGACATGTCTGACTGCCTCCACTGTGTTGCCCATTTAATAGATCAGATGAATAACATGTTGGAATGGGCAATGTCTGTGAGAGAACATCTCTTGGGAGGGAAATGGGATCCACATGGATGTAGGTGAGCCATATCATCTGATGTTAGCTGACATGACCATACCTAGTCATGCTCCTGTAATGGCATACTTCCACTGCTCCATCAGTGGTTGAGGTACGACACCCAGATGTGGTAGGCCATGGGTTCATGGTCCTGGGCATACTCGCGAGAAGAGCTTGTTCAGCAGACATCAGTCACATTCAGGTAGCAGCAGTGCATCTAACTATGAGTATGGACATGCCAGTGCAACTCCTTGCAAAGCCAGTTCTCTCTGTCAGGGATGATGACAATGAGCTGTCACCTCTACCATGTAAGGCTCACACATGTCTGACATACCAGGGTGTAGAGCTAACACAGAGCTTGGCTATTTTCTTCCAGACACTCATACCAGTTTCACCTGGAGAGCCCATACAGACATGCACACATAACACATACCCTTTTGGTATGTACCTCACAAGACATCTACAACAACTGGAAAGACCACAGAAATACCTCACAAAGAGGATTACTGGCCTCAAACATATGACCTATGCAGACCGTCTCAAAAAAACACAGCTTTACTCCATCGCATATCACCTACTCAGGGGCGATCTCTGCCTAACATACAAAGCTATGTCAAACCCAGAGCTGTTGGACATGCTCCACTTAAAGAAATCCCAATCCCTCCGAGCTACACGCTCTAGGGACCTTAACCTTGTCACCACAATAAACAGAACATGCTGGAGGGATAGATTCCTGTCCCAGAGACTTCCCATACTCTGGAACAGACTACCTATCTATGTCAAACAGAGCTCCTCATTAGCACTCTTCAAGAAAAATCTTGATGATTGGATGGGAAATGGGAAATTCACCCCGGGGATCACTTCTGTGGCTCTGCTCGACAGGGGCACAGGAAAATAATTTTCTTGGGTGGCAAAAGCCAGGGTACATTTATTGGCTAGGCTTGTATGGGCCCTAGGGCCGATAGCCTAGTACCTACCTATGACCCTATGAACCTATGAACAGTTGCATGGGTTAGTCATGAGGTTTACAGATCATTCTTTATCAGTGGCCATGTGATACTTTATCCAAATGTCTGCCTGTTTCTCATTCTTGCTCACACACACCCACTAAATTTTATGTCAGCCTAGGCCTCCTACTCCCCCACACAACACTCTGTGCAAATGATAACTGTGCTATATCCCTGTTTTTTTACTTTTGGATTCAGGGATCCATAAGTCTTTTGTTTGTTATTCAGGGTGCATAGCTGATTTAGTGCTTAGTATATCTATGTTTTTGATCCTATTTTGCAAATTTTACTGCTTAATGGTGTTTATAAGGTACACATCCCTCCCAACCTCTTGGACCAGAAAAGATGTACCAAGCTGTAAACAAAAATGGGCAAAAGGCCCAACAATAGGGAGATGTTTTAAATATTTTGGTCTTGCAAACTTAGTCAGTTGATAGAATAATAGGTTTTGCTTTACTATATGTTTTTTTCTGAGGGATATGAAGTCTGAAACTGAAATGTACATCATTATTTTCTAACTTTAGTCTTTAATAATTTGCCAGTACAAAAATATGAGGTCAAACTCTGGACATTCTGTGAAAATCTATACATCTGAGAGGTATGAATGTGTGAATCTTTGATGCATGAGGCCTATTAGTTGAAAGATGACACATGTATTCACATAAGTCACTGCTTTCACATTCTGATGTCATTGCTGTAAAAATCCACCACCTTATACTTACATTAGCAAGAAACATCTTGCAAGGGTACACCATTTTTTTTTATTCTTAGACATTTATTTTTTTTTCTAAGTTCAGCAGTTACCTTGGAAATCTGGTAGTTGCAAGAGTTTTAATTTGGGACTGTATGCAATACTAGTAGTACACAGTTATTACATGGGTGAATAAATGTGGTGAGCATTGCCTGGCATCATTGTTACTGTATGCATGTCTATAGGATGAAGGTTTTAGCCCCTTAGGTGGTGAAGTTGTGTGCTATCAGTTGCCTTTTGGCCAGTGCAAGGCCATATTGTGCACACCTACATCTGCCTACACCCAGAGTAGGTGCTGGTTTCCAACTCTGACTCATCACCTGCATGTGGCTGTGGTGACCTCACCAGTGGTGGTGGTGGTGGGATGTGTTTCCCTTCCCCTTGGTGTTCCGGTTGGAGCTGTTTTCTCAGGATAATGTTGTGAAGCATGGCACAGATGGTGATTATTTCAGCACATGCACAGAAATTGTACTGCAGGGCTGCCCCAAATGTATCTAGTCACCAGAGCCATGACTTCAGCAGCCCAGACACATGCTCTATAATATTTCTCATTTCAGAATGTGCCTCATTATAGCATTCTTCATTTGGTATGTGTACATTTCTGATGGGTGTCATCAGCCACAGTTCAGGTGCATAAATTGCATCCCCCATTAAATGACCCTGTAGGATATCCCCCTAGAAAACATCTCATACAGTTGAAAGTTGTGCCAGATATGTGAGTCATGGTAACTGCCTGGGTTGCCAGCACACTCATTCAGGATAATTCCCTTAGCAATACACATGACCTGACAGTTAATGAAGTGGAAACTCATTCTGTTTGTGTACAGCCTTCCCTGTTCCTGGGTGGTGCTTTGACATCTACACGTGTTCATTCTATAGCACCCAGGAATTCATGGTATTGTGCTACAGTGTAGAACCCTTGCATAGTTGTGGATCTGTCCTCAGGTGTACAGGGAAAATATATGTAGCCATGGGTATGCTGTAGCATAGCATTCTGGAATTGATGCAAGATCCTGGATGCTTATGCCTGTGACGCCCCAGCATGTCCCCTGTTGGTCTCTGGAAGATTCCTGTAGCTAATATTCTAAGTGCTACACATACCTTAGTCTCCACTGGTATTGGTCCCCCTCAGTTTGCTCTTGTTCTCAGTTAAGGATGACACAGATTACAGAGCTTCTGTAGTGTCTCTATCCACCCTCTAGTACTCTACAATTTGCACCTCATATAGACTGTGAAAAATGAAATGGGGTATAAACACCCTTCTCCTTCGTGACCGAGGTCTATTTGCTGCAGCAGCAGTATAGACTTTGGCCTGTTGCACATATACATGAAAAAGAACAAAAGCATCCACTAACATTCTTTCCATGTAGACTAGTTTCCATGGCTATATTTCATTAGGTTTTGAAATTCACAGAAAGAAAAACAGCACTTAGTCTACACGATTGTTTTACAGCTTGCTGAATAGCTCTTCCATCTTGGATTGGTTGATTAGCATGCACTTTTGCTGCTCATGTTGTAATTGGCATGCTGTGATGTTACTGTGTTTGTGCAGATCTACACACTGTTTAGACCTGCTTACTGAATACAAAATGGTGTGCTATCTTGTGCACATCATGCTGCAGCAAGCACGTGGTTTTAGCAGACCGTGTAGGCTTTACTGAATCTGTACGCCAGTCTGTTTACAACTCAAAGTGACAGATACAGGGGCCAGAGTTTGTCCCCTACATGTTAATTTCTTATGGGATTTTTTTGAAATGCTTTACATTTATGATGAAATGAGAAATCATTCAATTCAGACAAAATTAATCTAATCCTAGGTTTCATGATGATTGCTAACTAGCATGGTGACTGTGTGGATTGCTGACTTACTCGGTATGGTGACTGTATGGATGTATATTTCAGTTCATTAAATAAGTTAATAATAGTGAGTTTGAAATTATTTTATGACCAGAGCAAAACTCATTGCAACTGATTTGTTAGATGTTATGGCTATCATGGATGGTTATGGCAATCATGGATGGTTCGATGATACTGATATTTATTAAAAAACTTTTCCCAAAAATAATTTTTTTGGAATGGATAGTTGTCTTTCTTAACATTTTCTATTAGTATTCCTAAACTGCAGTTTATTTTTGATAAAACAACAATTTTTAGTTCTGAGGTTCTATAGTGTTCTGTCACTAACAATTTGATTCATCATTTTGTACATCATGGGTATAAAATTAGAATGTCTGATAAGTTCTATGTCTAATATAAGATGTTAAAATATTAGAAGACAAAAATCAAAGTGTGGGTGATGCATGTCAAAGCAGGAATGAATCCTGAGTATGATTCTTGACTACATTTAGAAGTAACTCGTTCAGGATCAAACAGGCCATTTACAAACATTTCAAGTTTAACTGGAGCATGCAACGTTAGTAATCAAAGAGCTAGAAATTTGTCACAGTACCTCAATGATTTTATAATGGAGGATTTGGACAAAACAATGGTTTATTGCTAAAGGGGCAGTACAGCATGTGGCAGCTGCACCCATTTCAAACAGCATATTTTTTCAGAATTAGCAGAATTAGTACATAACATGCTGTGAACATTCATTAGTATATTTCTTGTAATGCATGCCATTCCGTTTATTGCAATTCATGGCATTTAATTTACTTAGTCCAGTGCAAATGTGGGGCATGTTATATGGGTCAGACTGATTATTTGTTGAATCATACATGTTAACATCTTAAAAATATACAGGGCATGGTAGACATTAATATTCTTCATAAACAAACTTTGAAATATCCTGAGGACGAATCTTTGTTTAGGGGTATCAATATGATTAGTGATATGTGATGACATAAATGTGGTATTTCCAGCAAACTGGATATAAAGGAGAGGAGATGGATCATCACAACAAAAGCTCCATTTAAATGAAGGCTCAGTAATTTCTAAGAGCTGGGTAACTAGGCTCTTATTTGAAAGGTCGGCAGTCATGACATTGAGTGTTTACACACTGAAAAGAATGAAAATCCAAGAGAAGAACAAAGGTAAATATTAGTTAAATCCCAAAAAAGCCACAGATAGAGGTTAATACTCCTTTGCTAATGCACGTTGAAACACAAACACTATAAACAAAGCAGCGGAGTAAAGCAACAGCCATTTCCTCATATAAAACCAAAGTTTAATGTAAGAGACAGAGGTAAGCGCTTTCACAAAACAGCTTCATCAGACCTATAAAAAACATACATTCCAAAAACTAATTTTATAAGAAAAACTCCCATCAGCACGTTAAAGTCAACCTATCATAAAAAAGAACTAATTAAACAATTAATCAATTAAACACAGCTCTGTGTATAGCAGGCATATTATGTTTTATAACAAACATAATATAAAAAGTATATACAAAAATATAAAAATATTCAAAATATATATATAATAAAAAGCATTAATATAATACATCTAAAAATATAAAATATTAAACTTTCAGTGGGCTACCCTTCAAGATAGGTTTAAGGGGGACTATTTCATTCATTTTCCTGCCAATGGTCTGCCTTTAACCTAATTATCCATTTCACCTCCCTTGTTTCAGTGTAATTATTCATATCTCCCTCACGCAGGCTAGGGTGAACCAAGTCTATCACCATAAACCTGAACACATCGTTTGTCCCTTCAGCCATAGCATGTTTAGAAAGGGCATTATTAGTTGAATGAATGCAGACAATATAGACATGTTCCCTAATTATGTCTTTAAGCTGCCTGTCCATCTTGCCCACATAGAACACTATACAGATCACACAATAGCTCAAGTAAATAACATGGTATGTCAACCAATTTGCATAAATTCTAAAAGGATACTGCATGCCTGTATCACAGTGTATAAAGGTACCACTATTATCAATATATTTACAATATTTGCATTCCCCACAAGGATTAGTCACACCCCCGAAACAGACCACCATGTCAGTAGTGGATTTGGGATAACAAAGTATCCTCTTAAGAGACTTGCTATTCATATAGCAGAAACTAGGTGTGGTTCCTACCAAGCTACTTATATTGGGATCAGACATTAAAATACCCCAGTGTTTCCTAATGATATGTGATATCGTCCCCATATCCAAGCTGTAGGAGAGAGTCATTGAAGTGGGTCTACCAGAAACAAGTGCAGACCTATTGACCTGATCATCCAATGGTCTATGAGAAAAATATGGTCTCCCCACTGTACTTTTCAAGCCAGGAGTCATCTCCAGCTTCATATTGATCTCCCTTAAGCCATATCTTATTGCACATAATCTCTCTCTGAGATCATCTAGCTCTGTTTCAGAGCCTATATCTGTGGCATTGAGTCTAGAAGTTCTAATCCATTGGCCCCTGACTACCTTCTTAAAAACATGCTTGGGTTGAATACTGTGTCTATATAGGAGGATATTTTTATAACATGTCTTCCTATAGATGCTAGTACCAAGTTTCCTATCAGCGAGCCTACTCACAGTGATATCTATAAAGTTCACCTCTCTCCTTGACGATGCCATAGTAAATTTCAAAAAAAGGGTCACACTGTTAATTTGCTCATAAATTATTCAATTCAAGCTCATCACCCACCAATAGGAAAAACAGATCACCAAGAAATTGTCTATAGAAGAGGGCAGGAGTTTTAAAATGAGATTAACATAGCATGCAGTCCTCCTCCCACATAGCCGTCACCATAATGGCATAGCTATTGGCACTGGATGTGCCCATATCCACACCATGCTTCTGTAAATAAAAAGCACCATCAAACATGAAGACATTATTATCAAGGATAATCTCCATTGATAAACTTAGTAGATCAATAAATGAACCATCATAGTTACTATATTTAATCAAATAGCACTTCATACAATACAAGCCAAAATTATTCGGAATCACTGTGAACAAAGTTTGAATGTCCATGGTGAACAAATGTAGTTAGTGGAAGATAACAGACCTATGGTATAACAAGAAAAATTACCTAAGAACTGCTTAAAGTCTCACAAGAGGTATGTATTAGTATCCAAAAATAGGGTGCAATTTCTTCTCAACAAACAAGGAAAAAGGTTCCGTACACCAATTGCGGCCTGCAACAATGGGCCGCATTGAGAGATTATGGCTATCCTTGTGTATCTTAGGGAGGCCCTGTATAACAGGAATAAATGGATTTTCCAATAAAAAATAAATAAATAAATCCAAACTAATAATCCTACTGCACAAACAATCATCCAAAGTTCTACATATTCTCAACTTCAAACCATCAATGAAAGCAGCATCAACAACCATATAAAAATCAGCATCCAGTAGCATACGTTTCATAGAGTCAAAACAAAAAGCCCTATCCATGACTACCACCGAACCCCCTTTATCAGCTGGTCTAATTACTATTGTATTGTCCTTCTGCAGATTGACCAGTGCTAACCACTCAGTAAAACTGAGATTTGAATGTCTCTTTGCAGGTAAAAAAAAAAAACTTCTTTACCAACATATAAAACGTAGATCATTCTCAACCAGCTTACCAAAGGCCTCAACCAGGGGGTGCATAATGGGCATATACAAGCTTGGTCTCTTAAAACTAGTATTGTTAGGATTAGTTGATATACCACCAAATTCAATTCTCAAACATAGATTTCTCAAAAACAAATTTAGATCAATAATGGTATCAGCCAAATTACTACACTGAGTCAGAATAAATGAAAGTCCCCTTTGAAGTACGTTTTATTCATGAATGGTCAATGTCCTATTTGAAATGTCCCAAACAATCATGTCTCTATTTTCTTCCACATTTTCTTCACTGACTGGGGAGTATTGTGGTCCACAGGTAATTTCCTTTTGGTTCTTCCCCTTGTCCTGGACTGGTTCCTGTCCGGACACCTCACCTGGTCTATAGGTAAAGGGAAATTATTAGACCCAATGTTCTTATCAGCCCCATGGCTAATGGTGTTATCATGACCATTCACAGCATGCACCTTCCTCCTGGCATCATTATCTAAATGTAACCTACACTGAGGGGTAGCAGCACTGTTAACCAGAGCACTAGTAGAAGCAGTAGCATTCTCAGTCACAAGCAAAGTCCCTTCCACAGGTTGGCATAAGTTAACATCACGGCTTACATGAACAATCTGTAGTTCAATTTGTGACCGATTAGAAGCCTCATGTACATTCAAGTTATTTACTTGCATCATTCTTGGCCAAGCAAATTATTTATTTATTTTATTTATTTTACATTTGTTGACTGGGCTAGTCTAACTGGATATATGTCCATTTTCAGTAGAGGCCCGGGGAGATAAGCTCTGAGGAAACAAACAAAATCACATATACAAAAATTAATGTATACAATGAACATTGCAGGTGCAGTACAGAGAATAATCAAAGAGGTCATTCGTTCATAACATAGTGCAAAATATGCAGATACAATCAGTACAATACAAAATGTAGTTGCAATACATTATAAAGAAAAAGATGGCAGCTGAATTATACAATATATTAGTATACAAGTAGTCACAGAGAAAAAGTAGGAGCTGAAATTATATAATATATTAGTAAAAGTAGTCTCCTTAATGAGATTCTGAAGATGTAAGTGATAGTATAGAAGGACAAGTTAAGTTGTTATTAAGAAAAGGAACTTGATTACTGAGAAGAGGAGGGTAGGTTGAGTAAATAAATGACCCAATTTAAAATCATTCATGTCTCTTTCAATTCTGAAGCATTTTTGATGCAAAAGGTTCCTTTCATGCAATGTTATAATATCAACAAGTCTGTCTATATAGAGTCCAGTAAGCATTCAGTAAACCTCTCATAGAAAGCCGACTGCTGCTCTCTTATTTTACTAGCCAAAAGATCTTCCTCCGGCTTAAAAAAATCTATGAGCAGCTTAATATATTTCTTGCTTACCTCCAAATTCAGCTTCTGAATTGGGTCACCAGTTCCATGCATTGCTCACCATACGTGGGCATTTTGAGGATTCAAAGATGCCTGGGAATGATCTTACATTCCAAACACACCATAAAATGCAACCGCTGTGCTTTGAGATGTTTAACAATCAATAAGTAATATTCTAAGTCATCCATGGGCTTAGTAAATGATCCAATGTCCCACACCAATGGATTCAGGAGCTTCTGTCGAGTTCAAACACTCCGGAATCAAAAGCGGATTTCCAGCTTTCGTCAAACAATACATCAGTTTGTTTCTACCCACTACAGGCATCTCACTCCAGTTCATAGGGTTATAATCCAATTTAAGCATATCAGCAGTACCTTGGGCCATGTTCTCTATCTTCGTAACCAGTAAAATCCCAAAAAAGCTGCAGATAGAGGTTAATACTCTGTTGCTACTACATGTTGAAACAGAAACACTATTAAACAATGCAGCAGAGTACACAAACAGCCGTTTCCTCATATAAAACCAAACTTTAATGTAAGAGACAGAGGTAAGTACTTTCACAAACAGCTTCATCAGACCTATAAAAAACATACACTCCAAAAACTCATTTTATAAGAAAAACTCCCATCAGCAGGATAAAGTCAACCTATCATAAAAAATAACTAATTAATCAATCAATCAACTAAACACAGCTCTGTGAATAGCAGGCATATTATGTTTTATAACAAACATAATATAAAAAGTATATACAAAATATATATATAATAAAAAGCATTAATATAATACATATAAAAATACAAAATATTCAACTTTCAGTGGGCGACCCTTCAAGATAGGTTTAAGGGGGACTTTTTCATTAAGTCCCCTGCCATGGTCTGCTCTTAACCTAATTATCCATTTCACCTCCCTTGTTTCAGTGCTGTAATTCGTAGCTCTGTCAAGCGGGCTAGGGTGGACCAAGTCTATCACCATAAACCTGAACACATGGTTTGTCCCTTCAGCCATAGCATGTTTAGAAAGGGCATTATTAGTTGAATGAATGCGGGCACTATACAGATGTTCCCTAATTCTCTCTATAAGCTGCATGTCTGTCAAGCCCACATAGAATTCTACAGATCACACAATAGCTTAAGTAAACAACATGGGATGTCAAACAATTTACAGGAATTCTAAAAGTATACTGCATGCCTCTATCAAGGTGTATAAAGGTACCACTATTATCAATATATTCACAATAATTGCATACTGCAACTGCAATTGCAACTGCATTGGCAGACCATGGCAGGGGACTTAATGTAAAAGTCCCCCTTAACCCTGTCTTGAAGGGTCGCCTAATGAAAGTTTAATATTTTATATTTTTATATTAATGCTTTTTATTATATATATATATATATATTGTATATTGTTTTTTATATTATGTTTGTTATAAAACATAATATGCCTGCTATACACCAAGCTGTGTTTAATTGATTGATTAATTGGCTCTTTTTTATGATAAGTTGACTTTATCTGGCTGATGGGAGTTTTTCCTTACAAAATGAGTTTTTGTAGTGTATGTTTTTTATAGGTCTGATGAAGCTATTTTGTGAAAGCACTTACCTCTATCTCTTACATTAAACTTTGGTTTTACATGAGGAAATGGCTATTGCTTTACTCCGCTGCTTTGTTTTATATTGTTTGTGTTTCAAAGGTAAAACATTGCTTTTCTCTTTTAAATTTCTTGTTTTACAGATGGAAAGCCCACCTGCACCCCTCTCCAATCTTGAGACAAGCCTCCCACACACCCAATCTTAGTATATATATGAACTCTGAGATCACCATACCTCACAGAAATGGGAATATTTCAAAACATGTAATTTCAGTCTTGATTTATTGGATTTTGCTATTGATTTTAGGGGAAATTTAGTTTGCAAGAACAACTATCAAATTAAGACACTGATGCATCTGTGTTAATTACCTCACTAGTTATCCCTCTGGGAAACAAATAATCCAGCACTCTATGACCTTCTTCATCTAAATTGAAGAAGTGGTAAAGGAGACACCTATTTTGGAAATCTAAATCTATGCCACCACATCATAAACATTAGATTACATGGCAAATGTCTAAACTGATGTGTTAAGTATTTCAGGAATAGGTTGCCCTTACCTATTAAGCAGGATACTTACCTAGCAACCTTTTAAACCAGTCTGGATGTCTGGTTGGGACATTGCAAATGTTCATATATGTGGAGAAAGTCTACCTAATGGGTATATTGTTATTCTCCTACTAGTATAGGGTGACAAGGCTGAGCTTCTTGATGCTGTCCTTTGGCAGTAAGAGTAATAAAAATGTGCAAACCTACACATTTATGTTATGGAATTATTTGATACAACCTGATATAGATCAGTTTCATGTTAAGATGGTCAACACATAGTTATTTAAAGGTATTAGACGGCTTTATTTCCTTAAGAAATAGAAAGATGGATAGAACAAGTATACATTTTGAGCCCATGTTATATATTAAATCTAAATTATTAAGGTCTGCTTGTTATTTTATAATTTTGTTGAAAGTATTATGAACATTTGTTATTATTATACAGCAGCTCTCCTCATTCATATTAAATATTTGTAAACCATTTTTTGTGTGATATATTAATAAATATTTGTTTGTGTAGTTATGGCAACAGTTTTGCAAATGGAAACTTACTTTTGATGGTATTCTAAAAATATTTTCACTATAAAATAAAAGTATATACTTATTCATAGAGGATGATATGAATGAGTATTTTGAATATGCTTTTATATGGTGCTTTAGGATATAGATCTCATAACCTTTTTCTGGTTTGCATAAAGTTGGAAATTAATTTTTTTGTGTTAATATATGTTTATGCAGTAATAAATTACTGATGATGTGGTATGAATATGACTGCATAATAAGTTATTTCACACTGGCTTTAATACAGTGAGGAAATTGTTGTTAAGGGTGACATTAGTCTATTGCTCTTTCTACTAGCCACTGAATATTAACAAATTGGATTTGTACTGATTTTGACTGCTGGACTTCATTTAGATTTCTAACTGAAGCAAACAAAAACAAACAAAAAATAGAATAATCAGTTATGCATTAACTGATAGTGACTTGTCAGTTGGTAACAAAATAAATTAAAATTAACATTGATGTGTCATAATATCAGATCACTTGTATGCCAAATTATATGCTATCGTACTTATTTTTAAGAGCAGGTAGTGAATATATAAGGAGTAAAATATTTGGTTAGCTACCCATGAAGATGTAGCAGGAAAAGTTAACCAAGTGTAAATCTCAAGTGTGTCTTTTATTAATTAACTGAAATTCTCTAAAGGCAAAATATTCATGTATGCACATGTGTACGTAAACATGTATTTTTATGTGGTAGGTGGTCCAGGCCAAAAGATACATTTTCAGCTATTATATAATTGCAAACAAAATAAAGAACATTCAGTGACTTGTAGACAAACAAAGAAACTTGCATACATTTTAGTGCTGTTTAACTGAATAATGACTATAGTGCATTACATTATAATACTAAACAGACTAAAAGTCCTATCCGTTTACTCTTTTTCTTACCGACTATTAAGAGGTGACCTATGCCTAACCTACAAGGCAGTATCCGCAAGTCAAACAACATGATCTTGATCTAGGAATTTAAACTTACTAACTGAAAAAAAAAACTGCACAGACAGATATGTCTCTCAGAGATTGCCCCTTCTTTGAAACAGGCTTCATATTCACATTAAGCAGAGCCCTTCCCTGATCCTCTTCAAATGCAGTTTGGATCAATGGATAGGGAGTTGCAAATTCACACCTGGGGTAGTGCCTATATTCTTTATGGACAGTGGTCATCTGCAAGATACTCAATGCACAGGCATAAATCCTTGCTTTCCCCTAGGGGCCAAGTATTGGTTAAAACTGGGTTATATTGGCTTGGTTCAAAAGGGCCCTTAAGCTGTTAGCCTAGTGATCTCATATGAACCTATACATATGAACTGTAAGACGCTGGATTCAGATAACACTTGTTCTGGCTTGCAAAACATTTCTTGCAGGAAAATAAAGCATTTCAAGATAGAATACCAAAAGATGGGACTTACACTTTTGTAAAATTCATCACTTGTAAACAACTGGACAAGATAGGTTGAGCAGAAGCCATTTTAGTGGCATGATATTACTACTCATAGTTCTCTTGCTAGGGATGGTATTCATAATCCAGCACTTCATAGGTATATAATGGAAATCTGCAAATCTTGTCTCAATTCCTATGTAAATGGGCAAAGAGATAACCAATGGCACTGGTTTAAGAAATTCTTAGCCTTTCAAGGGAATGTCCAGTACATGTTTACATATCTGGATTGGCATAAACTGAAATGAAATGAATTAGGTATGTGTTTCAAAATCCATATGTACATTAATTCTCAAATTCCTGCATGCATTTGTGGCAGGCCATATAGAGTGTGGATCTGAGAAGATCTTTTGAGACTTCACACAAAATCTGTAACTGGTTGTAGCCCAGTGCTGCTGGCCCACAGCTTATTAAAATCTTTTGAAGTCTTCTGTTACCTCTGAAAGTTTCCTTCTATGGGCTCCTTCTTATGACTTTTATAAGGTTAGAAAGGGGATGATAACACAGTGAGAAATCGTGGAGAGATCAGAGAAGGAAAACACAAAAGGAACACATTATGTGAGTTGTAGAGGAGGAGGTGCGAGAGTATTTTTGTGTTGTTGTTGAGAACAGACCCCCCATTTTTTCATATTTTTTGAAAGGTCAGCTGGGAAAGGATCAAGGCCAGATTATGTAGGGCAGTGGGTTGGGCATGGCATAAGGATTTGTTTGACAAATTATAAAAGACAAAACAAAGTCAAACAGGAGCACTATGATGGGCTGGCAGTGGGAGGGGAACACAACATATACAAATGCTTTACAAAGACAAAAGTGGGGTAAGGAAGGGCACAAGACTAATATCATTATGGTCTTTAGAACCTCAGATATTCCCCTGCTTTGATGCACCTGGGTGGAGTGATGCCAAGAATGTGGCATGTTGTGGCTTCCACTAGCTCAGTGGTCAGAGCCAGCTGAGACACTGAGTCTTGTACCTACTAGAAGAGGGATTCATACTGGCCCCAGTGCCTTTCTACTACCCCCATAACTGCAGTGTTAATCAGGTCCTGAAGCTCATGTTTCCGACTTACTAGGTTTCTGAACACTGGGGTTCGCACAATGGTGGAGCACCTACTTCAAACCTGTGAAGTGGTCCCCCTGTAGGTAAGAGGAGAAGGAGAATTTTCCTGCATCTGATTGGCTTGTGGTTTAGCTGCCCCAGGTGCTTCTGGACCTGCAGAATGCCAAACATAGAAAGGAAAGAAAGACAAAGGAAAAAAAAAATGAAGAAAAAAGAAAGAAAGAGAGAGATGGAGACAACAAAAGGAATCATATGTGTTAAATAGCAAAAGAAGTATTTCAATAAATCAAAAATTAGAAAAGTACATTTTTTTTTATTCAGAAGTATGAAACTGTCAGCAATATACCTCTCAATTACCCAGATTTTCTCACAATGTCCAAATTTTTGCCTCATATTTGTGACCATTTCCTCTTAAAATTTGAAGTTTTCTGGCAAAACGTTGATGACTGAAGTCATGAGATAATGAAAGACATTTGAGTTTCAGACTTTATATACTTCAGAAAAATGCATGTTAATGTAAACATTGTTATTCTATCAAATTTCTAACTTTGTAAGAACAATAATTTAAAAACTATCCCTATTTTTGGGCCTTTGTTCCATCCCAACACACACATTATGGTAGGCTTTGTCTAGAATTTTTGTGCTAAGAAGTTGAGTAGTGTTGTCAGTATCCAATTATATCTTACAATTAATAACATAATGAACAGATACTAACAAATGCTGGTGTGGGTTCAATTTACAATTATTTCTCTCAGTATTACTACAAATACTTTAATATGATTGAATAACTATATAAATTTGGGTAATGAAACACAACTGATAATTTGCAATTAAGTAGTGTAACATTATACAGTGACACGTATTGTTTCAACGTCAGGCCTATTTTTACTTCAAAATTATTAATTTGCGACATACTCTAATTCCTTTCTCATGATTGATTTAGTATAATCAAGTCAAATTAAGATGAAATTAATATATTTACTAATCCCTTACTAATGCTGTAAGTATATTAGCCTGACAAGTTGAAATCTGTTCTTATGTAATTATTTAATGTCATTTTACTTTTATTTTATATAAGTATCTCTAATTTTCTTCTTGATATAAAACTATACATAAGTGGTCATAAGATAAGGGGTCCACCCTCCTCAGATATGGCCCTCAGTTATATTTTACTTCTTCAGGAGCTATGCATGTACAGTATAAAAAAATAGGAGAAAAGGAGGGGGTTACTCTATCTAAATGTGTATGCAGTGTGCTTTTAAATGCCAGCAATGTTTAATATTTGTAACTCGATTCCTAGTACAGCTTTAGTTATGAAGACATTCCCGCACCCGGCATTTTATCCTGTATTCATTTGCTTTGTAATTATAAAATACAACAGGCAACTCTTTAAATATATGCAAAGTCCTAATAAACACAGGGAAATGCCTATGTTAAAATTCTTGTTATAAATAGAGAAGGTATATATTCTTAAAAAAAATAAAAGCTATGCATGCCTTTGGTAAAATGAGGGCATTCTGTGCAACTGAAAATAAATGATTACATACAGTACTGAAATTCTGTAGTTGCATTCATAGGCAAGACATATGTTTACTGGGAGAAGGGGAATTGATGTATTGGTTTATGTATTAATGAAATGTTTGCTGGTATGGCAACCTCAGCAGACAGACAATGTGAAGAACTGCTTTGCCATTCAAGTGTCTAATCTAAGCTGCAAGGAATTATTGCCATTAATGTTCATTCATTCTAATATGTGTATTATTATGTATTGGTATTGCCTATATGATACTACAATGTCTTGATCATTATTATATTTCATTAATCATGGCCTAAATCACTGGAGTTTACATTAATGCAAAGCAAATAAACAATGTATACTGCAATATCTTCTTCCCTCCCCCTCCCCTTAAAAGGGATGTGATACCCCTGTATGTAACATCTGCAGAACTTGATTAAAGTTTTGGAAATCCCCAACACATTATCAACAACATTTCACATCTCTCAGATACATGTATTGCAATGTCACTTAATAATGCAAAATATAAATAATATATTTTGACTAAATATTTCAGCAGACAAATTGAGCTATGAGCATGCTGGTGCAGAACAAATAGCTTCATCAACAGCATGCAGCACTGTTACAGAACTGCTGTTTATAGCAAAGTACAAGAAATGAAAACTTATTCAAGTAGTTCAGAAATGTATATGATATGCCAACACCTCCAAACTTTTACAGCACCTTTAACCATGAAGGGTTCTGTGTGACAGGCCTACAGGATTTCATCATTTTCTTTAAGCACTGTGGAATTAGTAGGAGATTATTCATCTATCCATAGCCATCTACATATCTGTACATCTATATGACTATATCTATTTGTCTATCTATCTATCTATCTATCTATCTATCTATCTATCTATCTATCTATCTATCTATCTTTCTCTCAATGTGTCTATTGTAACACTTCATAGAAGAAATGAGCATTTTCTAAAGAACATTGGTCTCCTCTCCTGTATTACTGAAACCTAACCAACCAGCTGGTCCCCCTCTGCTGCCAAAAATCACTTTACATATGGTGGGATTTCTTTCCTGGCTGAGGAGTCCTCATCAGGGAGGTGAGGTGATCTCCTAGTTCTCCCGCAAAATCTATTTTCTTACAAGTTCTGTCAGAGGTGGCATCTTCCAATTTTTGGATGATTCTTGCAGCAGGTGGCGGTGACTCTTGGTCTATTTTAAAGTCCAGCTTAGGGCACAGTCCTGGACATTAACAAATTGCATCTCCCTAGTTCCGGGCTTAGAAAGATATTTCAAGGCATCAAGCTGAGACTACTAAGGTGTGAATCATACTTAGCACATTTTGTCATCACTCTATCTGGCCCCTTTCATTCTACACAGGTATGAGCTGGGTACAGAAAAGCATAGGCAAGCAGAATAAACTTCCCATCCATGTGAAGAAGAGCCCTTCCCTAACCATAACTTACCTATGCACAACTTAAACCATTGAATAGGAAATCAGAAATTATCCCCTGGTTTGACACCTTAGTCATTGATGGACAGAGGCAGCTGTTAAAGCATGCCTTAACTAATATACACCACTTAAAATAACATCTAAGGCAAAATATCCTGTATGATACATTTTAGTTACAATACTAGGCTTATAAAGACCCCAGTGGTCAATAGCCTAGGATATACTGATGAACGTATGAGACTGTTTTCACATGATCAGCATTGCTCCAGTAATTGGAGGCCTACATAATGTCTAGGCATGTACATGACTACTTCTGGACTCATTCCCAGCTGTATTAACTCAGTGATACAAATAAAAGCACTTACATGTCTTGATGCAATGTATAGGTTTAAGCATATTGATAATTAGTTAGCTTAAGAACTTCACAAATCTGTCCAAAGTTTCATCTGCTTTCTACATTTCATCAGCTTGAATGTGTTGGTCCTGTGTCATACTGAAGCTCTAGCTAAAATATGAATCAGGAAGGTATAGATTTGAAACCATAAATCAACATGAATATGTTGAAAATAGATTTTTTAAATACCTGCAACCTGCTGCTCTAAAACAATATAACAACAGCTGTAAATGAAAAATTATGATGCATTTTAAATTATATTAACTTCAATATTTGATAGGATCATACACAGAACACTGACTGATATATTAGAACAACTAGCTATTGATTTAAACTTGATAAAATTGTTAGCTGCATGGCTTACAAACAGGACACTGCA
The DNA here is from genome assembly GCF_019279795.1 of Protopterus annectens. Classification (NCBI taxonomy): domain Eukaryota; kingdom Metazoa; phylum Chordata; order Ceratodontiformes; family Protopteridae; genus Protopterus; species Protopterus annectens. The sequence continues at coordinate 1,510,480,028 of NC_056733.1, forward strand.
AGTATTACAAATTGATTTGTTAGGTGAAGTACTAGGTTGCATTCAGGGTGTCCTACAGGGTTCTGTCATAGGGCCATGCTTGTTTAGGTTGTATCTTTCAGATCTATCTTTTTCATATGGGTTGTTTTACAGTGTGTATGCAAATGGCTTGAAAATAGGTAAACCAATTACATATGTTACAGATAATGCATCTGCAAAATAACTTGACTAAAATAACCATTTGGGCACAGGAGAATAATTTATTGATAAATACATCAAAAACTATCCATATGAGAATTGGAAACAGCTGATTTAGCATAATGGTATGTTGCTCTGACTGTAGTACACAGGGTCCTGGGTTCAAGACTTGGCAGTGAAATGCATGATAGTAACACAACATTCACGTACTAAGCTGGGCATTAATCCCTACGTCACTCGATGGGTTGCAAAGTGGCTCACTGACAGAACACACACACTGTAAAAGTAGCTGACTCCAAATCCAGCTCCAGACAAGTGACAAGTGGTGTATCGCAGGGTTCTGTCCTGGGACCACTCTTGTTTGGCATCTACTTCTCTGAAGTACATGCCAACACTAAGGGACTCTGGCTTACAAAGTTTGCAGATGACTGTAAGCTGGGAGCCATTATTGAATCCCCAGTTGATGTGGATATACTACAAAAGGACCTTACCGAAACAGATGCCTGGTGCCAGAGCCATGGGCTCAAGCTAAATGCCAAAAAATGTATAGCTGTCCCCTTTGGGAAAAATCACATACCTGTGAACTACCACATAGGTGGCAGTACACTAAACATTGAAAGTGTGATAAGAGACCAAGGAACACAGGTGGACAGTGGTCTCACCTTTGATAACCACATAGCTACAACAGTTAGAAAATCCTTCTACTTGGCACACCTCATCACTAAGGGCTTTTCATCCAGAAAAAAGGAGGTCATTATCCCTCTGTACTCATCCCTCATTAGACCCATTATTGAATACAATGCCCCGTTTGGTATTCACCTTACAAGACATCTGCAAGAACTAGAAAGGCTGCAGAAATACTTCACAAAAAGAATCACAGGCCTAAAGCAGATGCCTTATGCTGACCATCTAAAAAAACTCCAGCTATACACTGTCACATATTGACTACTCAGAGGCGATCTCTGCCTAACATACAAGGCCATGTCAAACCCAGAGTTGTTGGACATGCTACACTTAAATTAATCTCAATCCCTCTGAGCCACATACTCCAGGGATCTTAACCTTGTCATCATGATGAATAGAGCATGCTAGAGGGTAGGTTCCTAACTCAGAGACTCCCCATACTCTGGAATAAGCTGCCCATACATGTCAGGCAGAGCGCCTCAATGGCTCTCTTCAAGAGGAACATTGACAATTGGATGGGAGATAGGAAATTCACCCTGGGGTTCACCTCAGTAGCACTGCTTAGACAGGGGTCCAGGAAAGTAAATATTTGTGGGAAGCAATAACCAGGGAATCATTATGGCTAGGCTTGTAGAGGACCTAGGGCCAATAGCCTAGTACCTACCTATGAACCTATGAGACACAGACTGAAATGTGAATATTTAATACAGCACACAGTGATTGAATCTGTAGATTCATTCAAGGACCTGGGTATATGGGTAGATCAAGCTTTCATTTTTTTTCTGATCATGTCAACCAATTGGTTAATGATAGTTACAGAACTATAGGTTGTATTAAAGACTTATAAAGTCTATGAAATCAGAAATAATGAAATCACTGTTTATAAGTTCAGGGCAGTTAGCCTAGTATTCTCCCATGAACCTATGAACCTATATTTCTGTAGGCAGTGACACTGTCTCACATATTCAGGATAAATAAGAAATTACACAACAAAGGGGGAAGAACATAAGGCTCAAAATGTGTTTCTTGTGCACAGTTTGATCCCCTTTAAAGAACAGGCTACCATTTCAGAGGTAGAAGTACCTACAGTTATGTGCACAGGGTGTAAAGTAAAGACATATTTCACAGTTAATGCCAGTGACATGCAATACCTTATCAGCCCAGCAACAGATGCCCTATGACATAGTTCAAGCCAAGGCTACTGCCACTAAGAGTCAGGTAGAGATGGTTAGAGTACTAAAGGGTATATGTGAGGTAATTCATCTATACATGGAAATGGTAGGGACCAAGAACCATGTCATGATGCACAGTGTGGTTGCACATAAGGCATTCATTTCAGCCTCCATACACACCCTGGTAAAAACTTACCACACACATAAAGGGTACACAACTGGACATGGATCAGGAAGTGTCCACATACATGAGGGATAAATGGGCCATGCACCATGTGTAGTCCAAGAAAGTGGATACTGAGAAGAAAAAGACATTCAGTCCTCATCAGACTTCCACAACATATGATATTACCTCTGAGTCAAGGTCTTGATCTTTGTGAACTGTTAGGTCAATATTAAGAGGTTCCCCTGCAACCAGAAGATACCATTACTGGAGCTACTCAGAATCAAGTTCACATTCCAGCAGGTGCTCACAATCTCTGGGACCATTACCCACACTATCTTTGAGAGGCATTTTGTGTGGCAGTTTACAAATCTAAATTAAATTTTGAAAATCAGTAACACAGAAGTAACTCACCAAGAAGCCCCTCTGCAAGCAGGATAAATGCTGCATTTATTCCTTGTAACTTAAGGAAAGAAAATAGATAACATGAAAAAAGAAGAAAAAGAAGAAGAAGAAGAACAAAAAAGGCACCATCATTGGCACATTTATTGAGCGAAAGTCAAATGCTTTCCTTTTTGTAGATAATACAACTTCAGTAAGTATTATTGCAGTAAAATATTCAGACTATAGCTCTAAACCCCTTCACAGTACCTGCCCCATTACACTTCATGCAAAGTCTGTCAGTAATAATTAGCACTTGTGACCCTGACAACTGAACACTGTGCAAATGATGATGCCTAACACCACTTGACCAATAAAGTTGCATATAAGATGTGTAGAAATGTCTGATATACAGTGTAAATTGACCATACTTCACTCAACATAACCCACAAGTAACACTGCATGCATCAAGTATTATATGTGTAACCTTTCACTGTCACATAGGAAATGTCATGGGCCATAGTTTTTTACTAGATGTTGGTCTTTATCTGTGCCGCCATGTACCTTGCAAAAGCATGGCAGAGGAGTAGTCCTGCTACTGCTGTCTGCTGGCCATCATCACTATCATTACTTGTGAGACAAATGATACTGGGAGCAGCATTGCCACTATCAGTGACTGGCTGTACCAGTTGCACACTAGACTGATGCATGATCATGTTGTACAGAATGCTGCAGTTTGCAAACATCATCCAGGCAGTAACAATATCATACTAAACCCACCTCAGCCCCCACTGAGTCATCTGGGCAATAGAAATGGGCTTTCAAAAAGCCAAACACTCCTTAATGGCTATTTGTGGCTAGGACAGGGCAGGATTAAAGCGTTTTTATGCAGCTCACTGAGGGTTATGGACTGATGTCATTAGCCAGGATTCAACTGGGTAGTCTGCATGACCTGGGAAACAAAACAGGGAGGGAACAGATAACACAACAGGAGGTATTTATTTAACACTATCTATGCTACTCTGTAGATACAGAAATAACTATGATTAAGAATATTAGAATAGTTGTTATTTACCTATAAGGTGGCCATAAGAAATCATATCATGCTGGAAGAGGCAGTACAAGTTTGTGGGTGAAATCTGAGTATCACAGCCACTGCCAGCATATCGGGCTGGCGCATCGGTAATGCATCCCCCTCCATGCATCACACGCTACTTGATAGCTGGCAGAATAGTAGCCCTTCCTGTTCCAGCATCACTCCTCCCTTGGTGCAGATGGTTGCCTTATAATAGCATGTGTGTAATGTATTGCAACAGGCACCTTGGTGCAGCTTGCCATTCTACAGAAGGCATGTAGATCTGGCTCAGTCCACTGGTGATACTGGAAAAGAGACATGTTCATTCCCATATGCCTAAAAATTATCAAGAAACTGCTGTAGTAATGTCAAAGTAGAAGCCTATGAGATATCAGTGTCCCCAGTTTGTCTATGGAAGGTCTCTATGGCAAGTATAGTGAGGGCTACACATACTTTCATATTCACATGTATAAGAAGGTCACTTTTTCCCACAGTTGTCATTTATGAAAAAATCAAATTTACCAAAGCCCTGTTACACCCCTGTCCACTCTAAACCACTCTTATAATTCCTGCCCAGTAAAGCTGAGGTGAGTCATTATTTGCCACTTCTTTCACTGGGTTTTGGCACAAGAGAAAAGAGCAGCTCACAGCCAGCAACAACCAGGCTTGAGCAAAAGTGAGCATCTTCACAGATTTCAGAGTTTATACAAAAGGCACTGACTTGGTTTTTATATCTCATCTGTGTATGACACACTTGTACATAAAAAAGTGACTATGAATTGCATAAAGGCAGGAAGAGCACCTTATTTGCATAAGTAAAGATTGTTCCCACACTTTTCATTTACATCTCAGTGTTCCAACATTTTTATAATATTTTGTTAAACCAGTTTTAGCAGCTTCACTTTGGTGCAGCTAGTGTCTCTGAATTGTGCCTGAGCTGCTCTTGTTCACAGGCCATATAAATACCCACTGTACTAAAGTGTAGAAACAGGTAACAATACAGTTTGCTTTCTCTTTCTATTCTTTGCTGCCATTGTATTGGCAGCTAATTTTGCATGGCCAAGTAAAATCAGTCTTAAATGTAGGCAACAGATCATACTCTTCTTGTTGAGTTTTCCAATGACAAGTATTAAAACCAAAGTGGAATAGGCAAATATACATAATTTTCTCTCAGACGATCTCCCCATCAGTGTTTAGGAAGCTGCAGGCAAAGTAACAGTTTTCAGATACAAAAACACTGGTATTTACAATCGTGACTAATACAGTCTGTAGGCAAAACAGCAAGAGTAGGTAACTTAATGACTTTAGTTATGCCATTTCAGTGGTGTAGAGGGATAAAACCCTAACTATGTCCCAAATGGCCCAGGTTTGATTAGCAATGTGGTCGACTGACAGAGTGGCAGGAAGGGATGAGTCTTATGATCTCTGGTGGATGCTTGGGACAAAACATTTGGTAGATGTAATCTAAGGAGGCAATAGGGTGGGGATATGGCTGAGCTGTTGTGAAGGTGGTGCAAAACACTGCATGGCCCCATTACATGCTCACCCTCTGACACTACCACAGGAACCATGAGGCAGGGGGTAAGGGCATAGGTCAAAATGAACCCTCTGCAGGTGTTGATTGTCAGACTCCCTAGGATGCCCTTAATATTTGCTTCAGCCCGAGACCTATCAGAGGATGTCTGAGAGGGTGAGGAGGTGGCTGGTAGACCTGGTGATGGAAATGGGGCCCTGGGTAGAGATCATTGGGTGAAACAAAGAGGAGGAAAAAAAACTCCACCCAACAAAATGACTTTTGCTGACATTAAGCACAAAACTTAAATTAAGATCAAGTCTCTTAATGCTGTCTCAAGCAAGTAGTACCATAATTAAATAAACACAAAGCCTCTTGCCATTGATCCAGGTACACACTAACAATCTTGCTGGAATGTCTTGCGGCCATCAGCTCACAGCAAAGAGCAAAAAGCTTTTTCTTCATCTCACCATTCCACCAGAAAATGCGGTTTCCAGTTGTCACTCTCCTTCTCTTATTAGGTACACCTCTCCTGAGAGCTGTGTAACCTACTGTCCTAAATTCCCTAGACCACAATCAGTGACTGTTAGACTCTATGAATTCTGATGCATTCATTCTGATCACTGGTTAAACAGGTAGCTATCTCATCCACTAGATGTAATTACCTACCTCCCAGGTGTGGGTATAAAGAGTCAGCTTACTACTGCATTTTATCTCTGGGATTCAATAAAGGGAATTCTCTGTACCAGAATAGTGCAGCAGCTTCTGCACGGAATATGACCACCGAGCAGTTCAGTAAACAAGGCTGGGGGGGGGGGGCGTGCATGAGCCTGCTAGCACTATTCTGGCACAGACACCACTGAATAATGCTTATTACCTCATTTCTGGTGAAAACCATGCTAATGAGGTGAATTATGAATCAGGAAGCAGGCAGACATCCATGTCAGAACAGTGTCCATTGCAGTAATGTGTTTGGTTACTGACAGTGTACATTTCTGCAAAAATCAAAACGGGGGCATGACAGCTCAAAGTAAAGCATGTATTATAATCATTAGGCATGCCAAAAATATGGCCATTGGCATGGACAAGGAGTTGCAAAATTATAAAAATCAAAAATGTTTTTGGCCGAATTCAGCTGTTTAAACACAGAGCAGTAGCGCGCAAATGAGATTGTGCCAAAAATAAAAAAAAATGTGAAAAGACAATTTTAACTGAAATCTGCATTTTTGCCATTATAGCGAGTAGCATGCAAACTCAAAACAATAACAGGTAACACTGGATGCTAAGGGGAAAGGCTCTGGTGTACTGGTGTAACAAGGGACTAAGGCAGTGGGGTATGCAAATGAGAAATATTTACTGAATCACAAAATGGAAGACCATTGTCTGGCTGCACCTAACCATGTAGGAGCTATAAGGCAGTGGTGTAAGCAGGAGAAGCAGCTGACATAAAAAGGGGGTGTGTCATGCTTGGTGCAAGAACATTGGAGCTCCAAGACTTCTATTTGAGCTTAGCTAAGCACAGCTAAGCAAGGGTGTGTGTCTGAGGCTGTATTTACTTATTCCATGAAATGGGGAGAATGTTCATGTCCAGAGGAGGGCCATTTCTGCTTTAAAGTGTTTACTTTAGCTGAACGGGTTTATGTGGCATGCACCAGCTCTTAAACGAAAAAAAAAATGGAAAAAGCAGAACTGTTTACATTTAGGCAGCGGGTTTGCACGGTGTGCTACGGGGTTTAAAAGGGGTGGAAATGGGAAGGTAAGAAATAAATGTGAAATAGTAGAATAAAAGCAATCAAGTACAAATAATATAGCTGGCAGGTGGAATGTATCATAGTCAGCCAACCATACAGGCAGTATCTGTAGCACAACAGTATAAACTGTGCAAACACCTTTCAGTCTGTTTTTTCCCCACAAACTCTGCACCATTGTTGTACACACTCGAGGGAATTTTAACAACAAAATGTTAGGGTCTGCTGTCGCTTTGATACATCATTATGTGCTAGAGGTGGAGGGTGGTGAGTAGGATAATGCTGACAACTGCCCCAGACTGAGGAGGAGGAGAAGAGTGTTCAGACCCAGGGTAACCTAACAGGGGCTACATGCTCTGGAGACAGTACAGTGCCACAGGGTGAACAGATACATACTTCTGAACTCATCAAGCTGAGTTGGCCTCACCTCAGATACAGAGCCAACAGAGGGGATCCCATCCCAGTGGATACCAAGGTATGTGTAGCCTTAAGCATACTAGCTACAAGTACTTTCCAAAGACCTACTGGGGACATCATGGGGGTCTTACAGGCATCTGCATCCAGGATACTTCACCAGTTCCTGGATGCCATGCTACCACATGCCGGTGAGCACATTTACTTCCCCAGCAGCTGTGAGGAGATGACCAGCAATATGCGCCTCTTCCACCATGTAGCAGACTACCCGGAGGTGCTGGGTGCCATAGACTGCACGCACATCCACATCAAAGCACCAGCCGGTGAATAGGGTAGGGTCTACGTAAATGGCAAGGGCTTTAATTCCATCATCTGCCAGGTTGTGTGCAATGTCCAGGACATTATCATTAATATGTGTGCTGGCAGCCCTGGAAGCTATCATGACTCTCACATCTGGCATTCCTCACAGCTGTACCAGGAATTTGCCAGGGGGGACAACCTGTATGGCCATCTAGTGGGGGATGCTGGCTATGCACTGGATCCCACCCATCAGAAATGCACACACAGACACACCCTCTCACGAATGCCATAATGAGGCACATGCACAAATCAGGATCATTATAGAGCATGCGTTTGGGATGCTTAAGTCATGGTTCCACTGCCTTGACATATCTGGTGGACCCCTGCAGTACTCTCCAGCCACATGTGCACACATGTTCATAGTATGTGCCATGCTACACAATATGATCCTGCAGAAACAGCTGCAGCAGGAACAGCAGAGGGAAGGGCCACACAGCCCTCCACCATTGCCAAGGTCTCCACAGGCATAGAGGGACTTGGAGGAGGAACCCCCTGAGCCAGCTCCTGTAGGCAGATGGAGGCATGCCCAGTATGCTCTGGCTTTGGTAAAGAGGCAATACATAGTACACACACAGACACTGTAGGGATCCAGGGACTGACACCTCTCTATGACTCGCATACACAGTAAAATGAATGCCACACACATCGCAGTACCTGTACCTTACCATGTATAGGCAGTGTACTGTGTGCATCCAACACAGGTAGCCTTCAAGCACCATCCTCACAACTGCCACAGGCACAAGGTAAGTCAGTCTTCTTAACAACAAATAAATGGAGTAGTATGTTCTGGTAGCATATCTATGGTATTGATGCATGTTTGCAAGGGAATGGGGTGGCCTACAGGGATAGCAGCAGACAACTAACAGCTATGTGGGACACCAGAAAATGTTTGCCCAATATTGGCTTCTCCACACTATGCAGTAGTACCCAGGGTGACAAATCCCACTGCAGTATATGTGGGGGGCCAACTAACTGGGGGTCATAGGTCACAGGCATAGATCTCCATGTGGGGGTCTCATACTCACCTCTCAGCCTCACCCAGCAAGTCACCTGCAGAATACCATGAAGAAGAAATGTCTGGCAAAGGCCCACAAATGGAGACAATGATGAAATACCCCCTACTGACTTACACAGTGATAGCACAGCAGTTCTTGCAGTTGCAGTAAGGTTGTGAAGGGTAAGAAGTCTGAAACTCATATGTATGCCATTACAATCTGACCTTTGATCTTTAGTGATATGCCTCTACTCTCCAAGACAGTGCGCAATACTATTCTAAATGGAACCACAATGTAAAGCAAATATCAGCACAGTCTGTGCAAATGTGTACAGTTGACAAGTGTGCCCCCCCCCCATAATCCCATAGAAATGCAGCAACATGTATGTTTGCAGGGGAATAGCAGCAAAGCACAAATTGCCAGGGCTGTCCCAATCAACATGATAACTTGTTGTATGTCCACAATATGCAGGGGCCAATGAGCTATGTATATCTGTGGTTAATACTGTCAGGATGTGGCCAGCACTTACTCCTGGCTGTTGTGTCCTAGTGGCCTAGGTACAGTACTGTGGTTGACAGGGCCATGTTCCAAGAACTGCAGTGCTAACTATTCTGCATGTCAGCTACACCTACAGTAGGAGTTGTACACACTGTCCAGAGGTCAATATCTGTTAATACAGGAAAGCTGGACAGGTCATAGAGAGGGGGCCACACATATGGACAGTATACATCTTGGAGTAACCTACACAGTGCCTACCATACCTCTCAACTGTACAGACCTATTGCAGAATATCCAGAGGTATGCATCATATTTTGGTCTGAATATCATGAAATAGTGGTTGTCTGGCAATACATTGGCAAATCACGTAAGACTAAGGTCAGAAAATAATGACAGATTGTAGTGTCACACCTCATATCCTATAGAAACAAGCATGTTAATGCAGAACCTGTTATTGAATCACCTTTCTATGTTTGTAAGGCCAATGCTTATAATGGTCTCTATATTTACGCCTTTGTCCCCCAATTATGTATGGCTTTGTCCAGATGTCTGGCTCTCAGAAGTTGAGAGGTATAGGAGGATAGCAGGTACTGAAGGTCAGTGTACTGCCAAGTTTATAAAAGGCTGCTACCTTTCTGTGTCAGCACTGACATGTTACTGGCCAACAGCCATACCCCTGGAATGACACAGGTTGTCACAGAAGGAGCACAAGTATGCCTTAGATATCTGTTCTGATTGTCTCAACATTGCATTTGCCTGTCAACTATTTGCAAAACAAGAAAGGGTCATGTCAAAACACCAATGGCAGACAGTGGGGAAGCAGATGTCATATACATAAGATCAAACAAGCAATTACCAAACCAGTCTCCCAACTGTCTGTATTTGGCAGAACATGTTCAACACCCTGTCCCCATGTGTGGGCCTTTGTCTGACTGTCATATTTGGGCCTGTCCAGGTGTCATTCTGTGATGGTATGACAGCTAGGCCCACATGTAGCCTCATAATAACATAGAGCAACACAAACCATCTAAGGACCACAGTAAATGGAGTGGTGCAATGATGGACAACCTGCTAAATGGGTACACTCAGAGGTGTGAACTCCACAAATGTGTGTGTGATGTAATGGCATGTACCCTGCTTACATCAGAAATATAAATACATAGCAGCCATTGTGGCCAAAGCCTGTGACTGGACTACAGAAGGACAAAGAGACACACATAAGGGGAAGGGGAACCACTGGCCAGACAAATGGAAAATGTGCACACCTGAACAAATTGTGCAGTAACATAGGTGCCATGCAGTGTATGGAGTCAGTAAACATCACCTGCAAATACACAACACACACCCATGTAAGTGGAGGTCTACAACAAAACATAAACCCAAACAATGAACTCCTCAGATGCAAAGTCACATGACGCCTCCACAAACCTACAAACCACAGACAATGTAGACTCCACACACCAGGGTCTTGCAAAACTACGGCCTTATCCCAAACCCCAAACACCTACCTTACACAGATAGTGTAACAGCACTGTCCATCCAGCCTGTGCCATACAGACTCTAGTAAGGTGACCCCTGTCTGGCATACAAAGCAATCCAGACCCTGCCTTGATGGAACTATTGCACATCTGGAACTCAAGGCCCACTCCATGAACCTTAGGCACAGCTTCAGCCTGGGCTGTGATATCAGTATGGCTTGTTGGTGTGAATGATGCATGCTCCACACACTCCCCCATCTGTGGAATACACTCCCTGTCAACAGCAAGATAAGTGCCTCAATACCCCTAGTGATGTGCTCCCTGTATAAATGCATGGGAAACACAAAATACAGTTCAGTGATTCTACCTCTGTCCCTGCTGGACAGGGGCTCTGTCTGCTGACATGTCGTAACATGGGCTACACTCTCATCTGTGTGGGTTATGAGGGCTTCAGGGCCAATATTCTGCTAATGTCATAGCAACCTATCAACCTATACACAACTGTCAGTTGTTCACCACATTACTCTGTACTGCTCTGCCACTGACATACCTGGAAGTCACAGTGCTATGTGGAATATACTACACATATAATTGGCATTTCTGCACAGTAGAATGCACTCTGTACCCACACTCATACATCCCAACTTCTGACAGCAAGACATCTGGACACGGTCATTAATAAAAGTGAGACAAAGGCCCAATGATAGTCACATGTTGTAAATATTGCCCTTACATACTCATAACATTGATAGAATAATGGGTTTTGCATTAACAGGTATTGTCTGTAGGTTAGGAAGTCTGAAACACTCGTGTCTGCAATTATTTTGTAGCATCAGTCTTCAATTATATGCAACTAAGTTGCCATAAAACACAAGTTTATGTAGACTGGACGAAATTTCTAGTCATACACCTGGACAATCTGCCAAAAAACATACAGTTGAGAAGTATGGCCATACCAGGATATGATGTTTCAGGTAAGAAGAATGCCACACAAGCAGGAGACCCCAGCCAGTACATCACCAAGATGCTGGACTGTTTACACAGCTGCATCAGTCAACCAGCTGTAGCCATACCTTACAACTAGCCTTTTTGGGCCAGAATGTACATAGTCAAGCTCATAATATTGGTCTGTGCATCAAACATCTTGTATTCCTCTGGTAAAGCACTCTGATGATCTGAGGATGTCTGTCACTAGGTAATGACACAATACATTCCAGTGTCAGACTTCAGATATGTCAGAAAATGTCTGCTAAAACTAATCCAGTATGTCTAGGAAAGTTCTGTTTACTTTTGATAGATATGGCTGTAGTTTACAAAACCCTGGACTAGAGTACAACTATCTCTGGAATGGAGTCCCACTTTTACTTTAGAAGTTCATACTGGGCATGCTCCTACAGTTAGAGAATCACAGGCCATTTGGGAACCCACATCAGACTATATAACTGTATTGCGCATATATGTCTTTGCATACATACATACATCTATGTACACCTTAACTGTCCCTACAAACACCCATCAGACAGGATTACTCTCAGCTAGATGTAGGTGGCCCATATGTGATATATCTGCATCTGTTGCGTTTGATACACAGACATATATATGGGCAATATATAACACTATATCAAGTATACACACACATAGCCATGGGGAAGAGATAAACAGACAGTGATAGAGAGAGAGACACACACAGGGGACACACAGAGAGTGAGTCATACACAGGGATACCCTGAATGGCATAGAGTGATGTCCTGCTGTGGACAGTGGCATACTGGACATAACCAATCGTACATACCAGCATGAAGGTGAGCTCCATTGTGTAATAGTACTGAGGTGGGGGTTAGAATATCACATTACTTGCCATTGTGTGCATGTGTGTGTGTGCCTGTAGGTGTAAGTAGTAGGAGGCCATTCCCACTCAGTACACTTCCCATTTCCCTATTTCACAAGATCTGCTGCTGTCATCCACATTAGAAGTACCACTGGACACCCATCAGCCCTATAAACTCTGCAGCATGTGCGATAACTGCGTAGCATTATAGTACAAATAACTAGATAGATAGGGGTTCTAATCACATTGTTAGCAAATGTAAGTGCGTGTGTGTGTGTGTGTGTGTGTGTGTGTGTGTGTGTGTGTGTGTGTGTGTGTGTGTGTGTGTGTGTGTGCGTGTGTGTGTGTGTGTGTGTGTGTGTGTTTATTTGTTTGTAGGTGAAACAATTTTAGGCCATTCCCACCAAGTACACTTCCCAGTGCCTTACTTTAGCAGTCCTGCTGATGTCATTCCCCTTAGAAGTACCTTTGCACAAAACCAGCTCTGTGACGTGTGCAATAACTATGCAAAAACAGAGTACAAATAAGTAGATAAGTAGGGGTTCTATTCCCAGTCCTGACAAGTGTGTGTGTGTGCGCGCGCGCGTGTGTGTGTGTGTGTGTGTGTGTGTGTGTGTGTGTGTGTGTGTGTGTGTACAAGTGTATGTAAATGTGCATGTTTGTAGGCTGATGTATTTTGAGGACATTCCCACCCACAACACTTCCCAGTGCCCTACTTTATCAGTTCTGCTGATGTCATTCACCTTAGAAGTACCTTTGGGCAACTGTTAGCCCTATAAGCTCTGTCATGCATGTGATAAGTGCATAACACTGTAGTACAAATAACTAGATAGGTAGGGGTTCTATTCCCAGTTGTGGCAAATGTCTGTGTGTATGTATACGTGTGTATAACAGTGTATGTTTGTAGGATTAAGTATTTTGAGGACTTTCCCACCCAGTACACATCCCAGTGCCCTACTTTAGCAGTGCTGCAGATGTCATTTACCTTAGAAGTACCTTTGGCACTTGTCAGCCCTCTAAGCCCTGTGTAGTGTGCAATAACTGTGTAATACTAAAATGGGGCGGGAGGATGGCATAATGGTTAAGGTGTTTACCTTGGCAAAACAAGGTGCAGGGTTTGATTCTCACATAGGGTAATTGGCTAGGCTTAAAATGGCCCACAAGGACAGTTAGCCTAGTACTAATCTATGAACCTATGAGCCTATGGAAATAATTAGATAGGTAGGGGTTCTAATTTCAATACTGACAACTATAGTAGTGTGTGTGTGAAGCATATCCCCTGTGGCTGTAGGTTATACCATTTTAAGGCATGTTGACCCCCTACCCATGACATTACTTTAAAGACCCTGTTAATGGCATCTGCTTTACATGCACTATGTAACACTATACAGCCCATACCAGTCATCTGTACAGATATACATGGGATATCCATATGTTTGCAACCTATATGTGGTCTATGTCCCCTGGCAATGAGCATTCCTGTGATATCATTACCAAATATGTCACAGTTACCATACTGACCCACATGCCAGCGTCAGAGATCGTACCTAACTGACACATCATGCTGATACAAAGCCTGTCACTCTATCACTTGTGCAGGTTTGTAGGAGCAGTAGACAAGACCAATCACATGGGTTATTCCACCATCCATGAAGGCATTCACAAGATTACCTGTTGTAAAAGGTTGTGTGTTATGTCCCAGTCATGTAATCTATGTGGAGCATGTCATGTGTATGCAGCACTATAGTACATACAAGTGAATAAGTAGGGATACTAATATGTCTATTGGCAACTGTGTATTTGTTTCTGTATGCACAGCCCCTGTGGCTGTCTTCAGTGTGTGTGTGTGTGTGTGTGTGTGTGTGTGTGTGTGTGTGTGTGTGATGGCTATACCATTTTGTGTGCCCCTTCCACCCTGTGAACTCCCACATTGCCAACCTAGTGTCAGCCCATACAGATGTCATCCACCATACAAGGACAGCTACACAGTTTCAAACACCAAGCCACTGTGGTGCATACAATGGTCATAACCTTGTGTATTATACATTGATAGATGGGTAGGTCATCTACTCTGAGAAGTGTCACCTTCAAGTGCATGTGTGTTTCAATGCATGTCACCATGCAGTAGTCTATGGGTGTGTGGGTGTCATATGGCTTTAACATGTTAAGGGCCTCTGAACCCACCATCAGTAACCTAACAGCCCCTGCAATTGTCACCCACTTCAATAGTAGTGGCAGACACTGCCAGACTAAAGTACCACTGTGCTATTTGTTTTATGTATCTAGCACTTTTGTTTGTGAGACTGTGCAGGTAGGGGCTGTGCTCAGCTCATCATCAACTGCCCCATGTACAAGACTATGACTTTGTGTGCACTACCAGCACGAGAGGCCAGATATGCATATGGGATAGACACATGCTGGTGATTGTCAGGTTAGACTGACACAGGCTGACCTGTTTCAGAATACATACCCCAAACCTGTCATACACAGTACCAGGCATACCCTCATCAACTGCATGATGGTTGAGTGGATGAGACAGAAATGGCAGGGGCAACAGGTGCTGATAGCTGAATCTGTTGCAGTTAAAGTAATGGCTAAGCTTGTGAGGGACCGAGTGCGAGTACTCAAGTAGCCTCCTCTGTATGTGTGAGCCTGTGGTCCTACAGAACACCCAGTTGACCTCTATGAAGGCTAGGTGGCTGAATCAAGGGTATGTATGCAAGGTCACACTGTCTGCCACAATTGCCCCTCACACACTGTTGCATGTAAACACACATGATAAACATGTACAAATACGGCTGTAACCCTTGGCTATGAAAAGGTCAGTGTTTCCACACTGCCTTACTCATCATTGCTAGTGTCAGCAGGCCCACAGCCTGCAGACATACAGATGCCTGGAACACAATCAGAATACAGTACATGACACTACAGTCAGTCAGCAGTACTAACAACAATAGTGCATCGTGACTAACAAGGTACATACACCTCAATGTGTACCCATAACGACTGCCAGCAGAAAAACCTTACACAGAATGACATTTCTGCACTGTACTATAGTCACCCTGTGCATCAGACCCATATGAGCATGTCCGTGCATCAATGATATGTATAACAGGGTTGTGGCACAAGTATCATCACATGCACAGGGTGTGGTTTTGGATTGCCAGAGGCCTAGGCTGGGCCATATGGCTGACATCAAGTGTGTGTGTGTGTGTGTGTGTGTGTGTGTGTGTGTGTGTGTGTGTGTGTGTGTGTGTGTGTGTGTGTGTGTGTGTCTGGAGGGGTGGTGTTCAACTGGGCTGTGCAGAGGAGCTGTGTGTGTCTGGTGGTTACCGGCCTGTGATAGGGATGTATGAGTGTGTGTCTGCATGCCATCAAGCCATGTGGATACCTGACACAGGGCTATGTCGGGCAGCTGTGGACTGTACATGGCAGGATGTACAGTTCACCATCTCCTGGCAGGGATGCAGGAACTGCTTCTGCCAGGAGTATCACTGGCACCACCAGGCCCAATGACAGATGTAGTACTACTCCCCAATGTTAACTGCTGTCTGCTGGATCTGCATCCCTGATAGGACTGGCTAGGACAACATGCCCAAGGCCTTCTCCAGTGTGGTGCGGACAGCAGTCTCCCTTCAGTACTGCTGTTGGTACTGCCACTACAGGACTGTGAATGTGCATGGCCATGTGGGCTCTCAGCTGATCATGTTGCTGACTTACATCCACCTGGCTGATGCCCTACTCCCACCACATGCTCAAGCACAGACATTGCATGGTTGAGCAGTGGTAATGTCTCCCCTACTGTCTATCCATGACATCGGTAAGATGACGTATGACATCACAAATGCTGTGGAGATTGTCACGCATGGCAGGAAACTCTGCATTCATGACCCTGAGCATCTGTCTGGTGTTGTGGTCAGTACGGGCCTGTGTCTCCATGACGGACCATAACATGCATCTGGTGACACCTGTTTTGGCACTTGCGACAGAGGCTTGATGGACAGCAGTCCTACGTCAAGCACCCCTGTCCATCTGCTTGTATTTAACCTCACCTGCTCTGTGGCTATGGCTGGTGTCTACATTCACACTCGCCATATTCAACACACTAGCCTATTCCATGCAACCACCCTCAACCTGTCCATTATCCATGGATACTGGTAACTGGGTATGTGTGGGCACCAACCCCCATGTTCACCAGCAAGGGGAAGACAACATATTTAAAGTAATACCCTGCAGTATTATGTTTGCTGATACACACACACATACACACACACACACACACACACACACACACACACACACACACACACACACACACACACACACACACACACACACACACACACACACTCCTGGTACAGACTGGCACAGCTTTAACACCTATTGGCCCTTCAGGGCAGACCTTACAGTAATTCTGCCTGCCATACATCATCTCTTTCACAGTTACTGTAAGGCCAACAAACAAGGGTGACAAATCCTACTGTGTGATGGGCTTAGTAGCAGAATGGTAATTGTGACCAAGACCTAGGCCACTGGAGTGAGCTATACAGCAGGGGCGGCTCGTGGCATCGGACTGCCAGACTGCAGCCCCCTCAGCAAAAAAAAAGAAAAAAGTACTTTTTTGTTTAATTATTATTTTTTTTTACTGTCTCAGACAGTTCAGTTGACTACTCCGACTCGTCTTTCAAGTTCCTACCTCAGCGAGTACGCGCATGTGCACTTTGACCACCTTGGGTTGCGGCGGTTTTAAATAAAGACGTTTTTTTTTTCTCTCTTTGTTTCTGCTGCAGCCCGGAGAGCAAATTAAGGCATCAGTGTGATGCCCAGCAGTCTATATGGTTTGGAACAGCATAGAATTGGAAGGGGTTCGGACTGCCATGTCCACAGGCACGTACATGACGTGCTTGGGCTAAATGGCTGCTGATTGGTTGTCGCTCTCTTCCCGGGCTTTATGTGCTGGGAAAAGAGTGAGAAGCAAACAGTTGCAGCCAGTTTCGGTTGTGGACTGATTCATGAGTCACAGTCAAGTGAAGGATTTGGATTTCTAATTTTTTTGGCGGCCTATATTTGTCAGCTAATAGCTAGTACAGAGAGTTTTCTTCTTGGTGGTATGTGTAGTATTTTTTATTGTCCCAGCCAACTGCATCTTTTTTAATTGTCATTGTTTGTCATCATGAATCTCAGGGTAAAAAGAAACCAGTATTTCTGCTAATTACACATTTTTTTGAGAGAAAGTTGCATTAACTTATTTAATTTTAGGAATTTCTTTCTCTCCGTTTTGTTTTTGTTTTTTTTTTAATATCAGCCATTAAAGAAATTCTTTATACTTGTTGAGTAGTGAGTTCTCTCTGTACCTGCTGCAGTTTGCCATGGCAGTGGTACATGAAGTACTCCTCTGTGTGTGTGTGTGTGTGTGTGTGTGTGTGTGTGTGTGTGTGTGTGTGTGTGTGTGTGTGTGTGTGTGTGTGTGTGTTTGCATGCCTTTGACTTTGAAGGTTAGTGAAAGAGACAGTGTGGATTCAATAGGATAATACGCAATTCCATACACTTTGGAAAGGATGCTATTTTAAGTAAACAAATATAATGCTGCAGTTGTTGGAGCATATCTTTTGTCATACATGCTTGCCAAGTGCTTGCCATGCCTGTCATATTTTTTCATAATTCAGCATTCCAAAAGCATCATCAAAGACTTGTTATAACACTATAGAGAAAGTACTGTAGTAAATGACGCAGGCTCTGATAAATGAAATACATGCACTGCTAAAATGGTGGAAAAAAATATGCTGGTTCTTATGATTTTAAGTAGTTTTAGTCTGGATTTTTTAAAAGTGAGCTATGTGTTCTTTTATGTAAAGGTGGAGAAAACAGAGATAGCTTAATTACTACAAAGGTCAACTTTGCACTGGTGTTAGCCTGCAATATTTCCGCTACAGATGAGTGAAGTGGAGCTATATATGTCATCGGATGTTGTCATGTAGCATTTTAGTGGCACCCTTATAATGCTGTCACATAACATCACAGTATCCAAATGTTGCAATCATGTTTGTAAAATGAAGGTAACTATTTTACACTTGGTGTCTGATCATCATATATTAAACTTTTAAAATATGCTTACCTGCTGAAAACCTGTTTTACTAAAGTCAAGTCATTGCCATAATATAAAATTTAGTAGTCTTTTGAATTTTTAACATATTGTATTTGTCAAGGTCATGTCTCAAATCAGGTTACTTCAGCTAACTACACTTACCCAGTGAGCCCAGTATAGTTTGTGAGTGGTGTGTGTGTAAATGCCCCAGTTGCTACCGGTGGTTAGAATAAACTCATGGTGGTGTGGAAGGGAATACCTCAGGCTTGAACCCTGTACCTTGTACGCAGGTGTTAAGGACCTGAATTCCCTACCCACCACCATTTGTAAAAAAATTGCAGATTTTTGCCTCATATTTGATCTGATTGTTCCTCATAATATCTATGGTTTCTAAATGCCCCAATGCTTGATATTTGATGGTGCAGTGGTAGTATTTTTGCCTCCCAGCTGCAGGTTCTCAGGTTTCATTCTTGGCTGGGGTGCCTTCTGTGTGGGGTCTGCATCTTCTCCCTGTGTTTCTGTGGGTTTGCTTTTGTGTCCTCCCATGTTACAAAGACATGTCTGCATTATTTCTTCCTGGGCCTCTGCTGAAAATTGTTTTTTTGTTCCAAGTCAGACTGTCCTGATTAACAAATGTTAAATAAAATTGACAGGCATTTGAATTTCAGACTTCAGGTTTCTGAATGTTTAATTCCTTGCATATTTGATGGTGCAGTGGTAGCATTGTTGCCTTACAACTATAGGTTTTCTGGTTTGATTCTTGGCTAGGGTGCCTTTTGTGTGGAGTCTGCATCTCATCTCTGTGTTTGTGTGGATTTTCTCTGGTGTCCTGCCATTTTACAAAGACATGTGTCTGCAGTATTTCTCCCTGGGCCTCTGCTGAAAATTGTTTTTGTTCCGTCAGAAGTAAAATTGAGTCTGCATCTCATTCCTGTGTTTGTGTGGATTTGCTCTGGTGTCCTGCCATTTTACAAAGACATGTGTCTTCAGTATTTCTCCCTGGGCCTCTGCTGAAAATTGTTTTTGTTCCGTCAGAAGTAAATTTGACAGGCATTTGAATTTCAGGCTTTATATTCTTCAGAAAATACACAGTAACACAACCTTTTATTCTAGCAATTTTTATAAGATGAATATTTGAAATTTGTCCTTATTTTTGGGACTATATTACCCCATTATTGGCTTTGTCCAGGTTTTTTGTGCTAAGGTTGACAGCTATGGCAAGAACTGAATTCACTGAATATGTTTGAGGGCTGTATTCCCTCATTACTGGGTTTGTCCAGGTGTCTTGTGCTAAGAGGTTGACAGCTATGGTGAGAACTGAATTCATTAAATTATAGCCGTTTCAGTCTTCCGCTCTTTCACAAAGCAGCTGATTTGGCATAGTGGTATGTTGCTCTGACTGTTTTGCACAGGGACATTGGTAGTAAAATGTATGGTGGTAACACAGCATTTTTCTTTCACAAAGCAGCTGATTTGGCATAGTGGTATGTTGCTCTGACTCTTTTGCACAGGGACCTTGGCAGTAAAATTTATGGTGGTAACACAGCATTTTATTCTAGCAACTTTCCAAGATTATACAAGCAATGTTTAATGTGTCCCTGGTTTTTGGGCTTTTGACCCCCCCCCACCAATAAATTTGGCTTTTTCCAGATTTCTTGTGCTGCGAAGTTGAGAAGGAGTTGAGTATTGAGTAGATTTTACAAGGAGCTGAGAGCTGCGATGGAAGAGAAGTTTAGTGCTGGTTATGCTAAGTCAGTTTGTGTTGTTAATAGCACAACAGGTTGTGTACTTGCTTTTGATGCAGAAGGTTGTTGGTTCTACTCCCACACGAGGTGAATGCTGCCATACTAAAAAAGTTAAGATACTAACTATGAGCCTGTTATCAGTTTGCCATCCATTTCCTATTGCAATATTACTAGCTTTTCATTTTTAATGTAATATAGGCAATTTATTCCTCAGGGGCATCAGACACTTTATTTTTCGATGAAACCATGAAATATAAAGGTGTTTGCTAGCAGCAACCTCTTCATTAGTTACATATTTATTTAATGTGGAATTATTTAGATGACTTTTTTACTTCTTCAGAGATTGTGCATATTTACTGATAATGGTGGACTGTAGAATTGTGCATATTTACTGATAATGGTGGACTGTAGAAGTTTGAGTAGACTTTTATGATGGAAATGTTCTGAACTGGGCAGTTTTGTCATTATGAGTGCATGCATTTTGTTTCATTGTTTACTGGAAAGATGTTCTGAATTGGGCAGTTTTGTCATTATTGGTGCATGCGTTTTGTTTCATAGTTTACTGGAAAAATATTCAAAACAATAGGAAGGTGTATCAAAGAGCACATGTATGTTTCATATGCAAGAGGTCTATGATTTGAAAACAGCCCAGAATTAATCTTTATCTGCCAGTGGTAAAATGTATTTTCTTTGAATGTGGGTTTCAATGCTGTTTCAATGAATGTGAGTTTCAAGGGCAGAGAAGTTCTAATGCTAAGTTTGTTTAGCAGATGTCTTAGTGTTTGTGCTGTAAAATGCAAAATAAAAATTTCAAATGAAGTCCAAATCATCATAGAAGTAAATCAGTATGCACATTAGTGTTTATGGTAAATGGAGTGAAATAGCCAAGTAATAGATCATTGGAATGGCTGCAGGGGGAGGCTCCATTCGACCATGATTTTGTGAGGGGGAAGGGTGGCAAACTTAAAGACAGCCCCAGCTGAACTATACCTCCCAACTGTCCAGGTTTTCAAAGAACGAATAGATTTTTGCTTCTTATTTTTGGTTTGTTCCTCATAAAATTTGTGGTTTTCTGGCAAATCACTTAGGAATTAAGTCACTAAATAATGACACACTGAGTTTCAGAGTTCATAACCTTCAGAAAAATGCATGCTAAAGTAAGACCTGTTGTTTTATCAACTGTCTCAGTTTATACAATTGCAATTTTTAGTACTGTTTATATGTTCCCCCAATATAGTTGGCCTTGTCCAGATTTATTGCATTAACAGGTTGAGAGGTACATGCAAATAAATTGCTTTATAGAATTAGGCATAGCCAAACCTCTCAACTGTCCCTGATTTTGGCTCAAAATGTTGCTCTTCCCCCTAATAATCCCTCTGCAAAATAGCAATTTTGGAAGAAAACATGGAGGCTTTACAATTAAGAAATAACTGTAATAATCAGTTATTGATTACTTTTATTTCAGAAATGCATGTAGATTCTTTTATTTTGTCAGCTGCTCAAGTTAGCAGTACTAATATTAAAGTGTCCCTTTGACAGGTTACCAGCTGTATTGTGCGGCTATTTTATATTTTTACATCACATTTTTGATCCATTTTTCATAAAATTGTGTTTTGTTTTGGCAAATTAGCGACATATCATTAAAGACTGAAGTTAGAAAATAATGACAGACATTTGAGTTTCAGATTTCATACCATTCAGAAAATTCATACTAATGCAAGACCTATTCTATTATGTTTCTAAGTTTATAAGAGCAATATTTAAAAATTGTCCTTATTTTTGGGCCTTTGTCCCACTTCTTTGTATGGCTTTGTCCAGATTTCTTGCTCTGAGGTTGAGAGGTATGACAAATGAGTCAGGGCCATCACAGTCAGCCAGAGACATTTCAAATTGTGACATACTTGTTGCACCCCACTCCCCCACGTAGTGACTCTGGATGTGTCGAAGCAAAGCAAGAAGTAGTTATGCATTGTAAATGTGCAGAGTATCCCCCCATCCAAGGTAGACACATGTACTAGAGTGGCTTTTGATCTGTCCTTGATTTTTGCAGAATGGTCTGGTTTCTGTCATATTTTTTGTACTGTTGATTTATGCTTATTACTCAAAGTGCCTGTTGCTCTGTGTTTAAGAAGCAATACTTTAATGACCATCAGGTAAGCTTGGCTGAGATCGTAAGATGCAAGTAAGCTTTAATAAGCATACTGTTAAAGAACTGCCAACACTGAAAGCCTTTCTGTTGTTGCCATGTAGAGAATACTTAACTAGATAATGTATAAGCCTTGGGTACTGAAATGCATATGACAGTATTTGTAATAAAGGACAGGATTACATTATTTTAAGAAGCTCATTACACTTGGAGACTTCCAGTCATCTCTGCAGGCTTCACCCATAAACTAAACAGAATGCCAATCCTGTGGTCCATAACCTGTACAGTAATCCTTTTAAGCAATGTATCTTGAGCTTATTTCTTGTTTGCTTTTCATTTTTTACTTTGATCATGTTTTCCCCATGAAACAAGTAGATAGTTGTCAGGCAGCAGGTCTTTTTTTTGGATAAGAAACATTTTTACAAGTGGGGACATCAGAGATTTCTACTTTCAGCATGTTACTTGGCACTTTAATAAAGCTGAATATAAATTATAATTAGAACTGCAGTGCAAGAAGAGGTTTGAGATGAGTGCTGCTTGTTTTTCTTATACTTGATTTTGACTGGCATTCCAATAATGTATTTAAAAAGTAATTTATTTTTTCATGCCTCACAACCTTTTTGTTTCCATCTAGATATTAAGTAAGATGTCATGCAGCCAATGTAATGAAATATTTTTATTCTTCTTTACTTCATTTTGTCTTGATTGGACTTTCATAATGACGGTTTGGCACCCAGGGCAGTGTATTTAGTTAGTTTTTGTGGTTTTAAGCATAGTCCCTCCCCTTTCTAGTTGGCCACACCCCTTCCCATTGACCCCACCCATTCAGCTGTCTCCTGCAGCCCCCTTTGATTTGAAGTCACCAGCCGCCACTGCTATACAGTGTCACCAAGTGCATATGCACATACTGTAAGAGCTGACTTACTGCTATACAGACCACACACAATGACAAGGTGTAACAATATGTGATGATAACTGATGAGGGGACAAGACTATATACTATAACTGCAGTACATACACAGTTCAGACTCACAGGGATTCATTTCAGACAACATTGCAGGACAGCCTGCAATACCTACAGGAAACATGTAAAGTACTAGAGGCAGAACCTCATAAGATGATACCAAGCTATTGGCCCTGATGCCCTCATAAGCCTGGCTCAGACTTTCACCCATGTCCTTTCAAAGCCAGCATGTGTTTCATTTGTCCAGCTGGGACACATGTGGGATCTAGGGGGTGTCTCATCCATTTCCCATGCAGTTGTCCGGCTTCTTCTTCATGAGGGGTATACACGTACTTGGGTCTATGTTACATTATCGAACGATGAAAAGAGAGAATGCTCTTTCATCAAACTGTAAAAGTCGACAGCACTAAACAGCGAAGACATGGAACATCGATTTTTTTTTTTCCCAGGGAAAAAATCGGTGGGACATCTTTGGGACTTTGCCATTTCCTCCACTATGGTGTGATCTCAGAGTTGGTATATTTAAGTAAGGGGGTGTGGGGTCAAAGCCCCCCACTTTATTTTGTGTTTGAATTTCTTTTTTTTGCCTGGGAAAAAAAATCTCTGTTCCGTGTCTTCGCTGTTTATTGGTGTCGATCTTTCAGGTTCAATGAAAGAGCGTTCGCTCTTTTCATCATTTGATAACATAACATAGACCCCATGGACTCTGCTAGACATGGGGAGGGAGTATTTTATAGACAGTGTATTATGTGGGACACCTCACTATCCTGCCAACAAGTACTATACATGTCACAGACCAGTTGAGGGCCTTGTTTGCATGTTGAATGAGTAGGATTTGTCTTAAAGATATGCAGAAACATCAAGGCTGGTTTGCAAATGGCCTTGCATGCCAGACACAGGTCACCTATTATCAGTCTGTATGAGACTGAGAACAGGGACAGGGCTTTCAGCCTATCTGTATAGCATAGGTGTTGCAGACGCTGGATTTGCCTGGTCAGGAATCTCAGTGGTCTCTGCAACTGCTGCATTTCCTTGGCAAGGTACATGCGAAAGGGGCCATTTTACTTGGTAATGTGTCTGATAAGGGTGGAGTACAGGGATGTTGTGGCCTCCTGGTTCCTGGTTGACATACCTGTATTTGTGAAGTGGGTTATGTAGACAGCCTTCCTTATAATGGTGCCCACATGGTTGAAAACTGTCAGGTTGCTACCAACCTTGGTGCACAAGTTGCCTCACACCTGATTGCATGCTCAGTACATTATTACTGTCATAATTAGTAAGGATGACATCTGCCACAGCAGGGACAATGATGCCTCTCCTGGCCTTCAGTTTGTGGCAATGCTTCTTGCACTAGTCATTAATTTGGGTGAGGGCCTCTTGGAGGATGCTCACATCAGTAGGGGAATGTAAGACAGTGGCCAGCTTGCAAGCATCTGCAAACCTGGTCAGCCACAGACCACTTTTTTTATCTTGTGCCTCAGATATGTATATCTCACACAGTAGAGGCCCCCAGACTGATCATTGGGGTACACAGCTCTAGAAGACTCTACTACCAGAGGTGGGTTCCACTACTTTGAGTGAGTGGGCACTATCATTGGGCCAGTTACCTATCCATCTGGTAACATACAGGTTGATGCCTAACTGTGTAGGCATATGCATCATGTCTGCCTGGGGATTATTGAGAGAGAATTGGACTAGGTTAAGGTAGGCGTTGTTCACCATCTTCCCCTCGTCCTTGTGTTTGTTGACCACTTCAGAGAAGTCGACCAGGTTTAACAGGCCTGATCTCCCTTTGACAATACCCCACTGTGTGGGCTCCGGCATTTTTGAGGTTGCCGATTTCCCTATTCATAATGTGTTTGATATTGCCTTCCATCCCCTTGCAGATCAGGCTAGTTAGACTGATGTACATATGTTTGGCTGGGTCAGTGGATTGCTCTGGCTTTGTGTAGAGGGATGACAGTGGCTGTCCTCTGTGCAGGTGGGATGACATTGGTGCTTAGGCTTTGGTTGACTATAGTGTATAATGGGACTGAG
The DNA here is from genome assembly GCF_019279795.1 of Protopterus annectens. Classification (NCBI taxonomy): domain Eukaryota; kingdom Metazoa; phylum Chordata; order Ceratodontiformes; family Protopteridae; genus Protopterus; species Protopterus annectens. The sequence continues at coordinate 1,510,505,491 of NC_056733.1, forward strand.
GTCATGTAGGATGCAGCCAGGGATGGCATCAGGCCTATGGAGACTTGTGCGTTGCCTTTGAGAGGGCATTAGAGACCTGCTTCCTGATGATGAGGGGAGGGGGGCAGGTGCTGTGCATGCACATGTGTACCGATGGAGGGACAGGGTGGTGATGGTTATACTTCACCTGTCTGCAGCAGGTTGCCTATATCTATGCCATATGTGTATGTGGTGTTATTGACCACCACTACAGAGCAGATTTAGGTGTTGCCTCCGGGATTGCAGACATATGTGTGGAAGGCCTAGTGATTGGCCTTGGTGGATGTGTCCAATTTGCACTCATAGATTGCCTTAGGGTAATTCACCTGTGACCTTATTTGCTTGTTCAGACCAAGGTGGCATTGCTCCCAGTTATGCACCTGTTCCTTCTTGGCCCTGTCCAGCAATAATTTTCACCTGTTATGGTATTTGTGTATTGCTGCTGTCCACCATGGACATTTACCCTACCTTGAAAGAGATGTTGTCCTGTCAGGTATTGCTGAGTCCATACAGCTATGTAGGTGCTCATATAGTATTGTGGTGTGGGCTTGGACACTACTGCTATTTCCATCTGATGGGACGTTGTCTGTAAAGCTACCTCTACCTGCTCTGAGGAGATTTATAGTCATTTGTGTAAAGTTTATTTTGTTTGACCCTGACAAAGGGGGGGGGGGCAGGGGAGATGGTGATCTGAACAGTGATGGCTATGTGGTCAGATCTTACCAAGGAGGATGACACTGTGGGAGTGCTACATTGGCTACTCATGTTGGTTAGGACCAGGTACAGGATATTTCCCCCAGTCATAGGAATGTTGACCAGCTGATCCACTGCATTGCCATTGACAAAGCTGAGGAATCTCAGTGCATTCATATTCAGGTGGCATAGGTCATGCACACTATGATTGGGTAGTCAAAGTTACCCAGGAGCAGGGTAAAAGATTGAATGCTGACAGATTCCTGCAAGTCCCAATAGGTGTGGTGGGTGTCCAGAGTCATGGTTGGAGGCCTGTAGCTAGCTATGATTTGAGTAGGTGTTTTGTCAACTGTTAACTGCACTTGGTATGTCTCCCATGAGTCATACTGTTAGGCCAGCCTGGAGGTGTGTTAGTGTATGATAATGTTTAACACTCCACCTCCTGTGGTTTTGCAGCCCTCCATTTCGGGTCAGAACATATGATGGGATGAATTACCTGGCAAGGTTAGTGTGCTCTCCACATCTCCAAAGCAGGTGTCAGTGACTGTACAAATGTCGACATCCTACAGGACAAGGTATGCTTGCATTGACATGGGCTTCATGCTAAAACACCTAGGTCCTATTAGAGCAAGACGTCTGCACAAACGCACACATCACTGGTGGGCAAAGGATGGAAAATAGTGACACTTTATGAATCTAGCTGAAACACACTTAGTTGCCAGCAAAGACGGTTTCACATTAACAGGTCTACTCTGCAGGATATGACATCTGACAATCAAATGTATGCAATTATGTTATGACTTCAATGTTTAATGTGTTGCTAGTAATGTGCCAGACAATACACAACTGTATGAGGCAATGACTACAAATATAAGGCAGACGTGGTCAGTCTGCAAAACTCTGGACTGTTATCAGGTATGGGCTCAGTATATAACATATAGTTCAATACACTTCTTCACCTGTTGTTTACTATGTACATACCCTATATAAGTCTCTTAAATTTGTAAGACAGGAATATGTATCATAGTAGCATTCACAGATGACATGAAAATTTACAACATCCCACCTAGCTGGCCTAGCAATGCCTTAGTCAATATTGGATAACAGACACTCCAGTAGTAGTCATACATGAGCTGACCTTTGCTGGGGTAACTCAGGGTACAGAGATGTGATCCATGTCACTACAGACAGGGCAAGCAGGAATGGCCATAGGTGCCGGACAGCAGCATGTGAGTCAAGAAGGACTTGTTGTGACCTAATGTTTATCTTCCTATTTCACATTATTGCATCCCCCATTCTGCATTCCATTACAAGCATACATGATTGATAAAACCTGTTATAGTGCTGGAGAGTTTCATCAGAATAATGCAAATAGTTAGGTTTGTGCAGTCACAGTCTGTCTCTGGGTAAATGGGTTCAGATCTGTGTTGCATAGGCAGCAGCTTGCCTTTTGTAGGTAATGCTCATGAGCAAGTGATGGCCTGTGCACCAATCGATGTCTCCCACTTCCTACTTGCATGCAGAGCAGCTGTATTGTCTTTCCATTAGCCAATGCCATAGCAACACAGTGCTATAATTAAGTCCTTCATGTGAGCCTGGCTCCTTTGCCATGCCTGTATGGAGGACATTATGGAGGTGTGGGGGCTACAGCTTCACAGATGGTAGGTAGAAATACCTCTCAAGACAAGACATGTGGAGACAGCCCAACAACATGGGGGCCAAATTTCCAGAATTGGGTACAGATTGTAAGTAAGTATTGCTGTAATACACGTCGAGGATTGCTAGATTAACAGGGTTTGTTGGGACATGCATTTTCTGCCTGACTTGACTTCTGACAGTGATATGTCTCTGACATACCTCTCAACTGTCCAGATGTTCACAGACTGCCCAGAGGTTTGCCTGTTATGTCTCGTATGTTCCTCAGACAATTTCTGTTTTTGAGAAATCAGTAGGATAATGTGAGGATTGTAATCCATAAATGTTGACATCCATTAGTGTTTCAGACAGGATATCCTTCAGAGATGTTATGTTACAACAAACCCTGTAAAATCAGCAATTGCTTCAGTTTGTAACACCATTATGTGAGATATGTCCCTCTTTTCATCCCCCCTGTCCCCCAACTATGTCATGCTTTATCCAGATGTATTGCAGTAAGAGGTTCAGAGGTATGGTATATCATTATTTCCTGACTGCATTCCTGATATCATCCCAGCGACTATGCAGACTCCTACAAGTGGTATGCAGCAGTGGCCATAAATATGGTTCGACACCCTGGACATTCTGTGGAGATCTGTACAGTTGAGAGATATGTATGTGTGGCCATTGTTAGACTGCCAAGATTGTGTAGCAGTGTTGTGTGTAAATGTTTGTTGGGCTGAGTAGGGAGAGTAGCAGATGTGAGTGTCACCAATCTTTTTCTATCTCACTGTGCATGCTGCTACTGTTGCTGGTGGTCTATCAGGTGTATATGTTTGTAGGGGCAGACTGAGAAATGACCTGTAACAGCACATGATTCCCAGTAAACTGTGAGTTGGGCAGTAGGTTAGTGTAGTGTGTGACTGGCAATCAGGATATGTTTGTTCAGTCGTTCTACTCTAAAGTTAATTTGGAGTACTGGTATATTGCTGTGACTGTGGTGCAAATGGTTGTGGGTGGACAATTTCTCACCAATGTCTGCTTTTCCCTACAGTTCCATCCCTGTAGTGCATGATATATTTGGAAATACATGGGTAATTCCCCAGAGCTGATGTGGGGTAGTGTCATGTTGGTCTTGCTGTGGTTCAGAAGGTAGTGGATTAGATGGTTGGCAGCTATCAGTGTGTTTTCCCTTCTGTTACATGACTGCAGTCATACCTCTCCACTGTCCAGATGTCTAGACACTGTCCAGATGAGTGGCTTATATGTGTGGACTGTTCCCCATAATAGTTGTGGGTTTCTAACAAATCACTAGGATGATGTGACCATTGACATCATTAAATGATGACAATCATTTGTGTTTCGGACTTGGAATCTATCGGAAAATGTGTTAAATCAAACCATGCTACTGTAGCAGACTTCTATGCATATAACAGCCATATTTCAAAGCTGTCACAATTGTTTGCCCTTTAACCCCCACTTTGTCAGGCTTTTTGCAGATGTCTTGCTGTAATAGTTTGTTTTTAGATATATATATATCTATATATATATCTATATATATATATATATATATATATATATATATATATATATATATATATATATTTATATATACATATATATATATATATATATATATATATATATATATATATATATATATATATATATATATATATATATATATATATATATATATATATATTTACATGTATACATATACACACACACACACACACACACACACACACACACACACACACACATATATATATATATATATATATATATATATATATATATGTATGTATATTTGTATTTATATATACATATATATGTATATCAGAGTACTAAAGATATGTATTTTCCCTTACGTTAAATGACTGTAGTGCATGCTATGTTTATGAATGCATTAAGAATTCCAACAGTGCCGATGGTGTAGAGGTATGGTGCTGTGATTGTAGTGTGCAGGGTCCTGGGTTCAAGACTTTGAAGTGATGACTTTTTTCATTAATGTTAAATGACCAGAATGCATAATATGTTTGTAAAAGCATTACAAATGCCAACAGCTCAGATGGTGCAGTGGTATGTTACTGTGGTTGTAGTGCCAGCATTCTGGGTTTCAGATGTGGCAGGGCTCAATATTTTGTTGCTGGGCAGAACAAGGGCTGATGGAGACAGAGTGATTAAAGCACTTTTAAGCAGTTGTAAGCTGGTTTGTGTGGTTTTGCGTGAAGCCAAGCGATGCCAACATACGATTAAGTCCTCTTAGCTTCACTTAGCACCGCTTACTCCCACTTACACCTGTGCATATTTAATTAAAGAAAAGAAAAGAGGGTGATAAGAAAGTGATGAAATGGGGTCAGGCAAGGGATAAAACATTAGGAAAAGCAGCTATGGATGTACAGGACAGGTGCTGGAAAGACCATAGCTCTACATTTCTTCTGCAGCAACATTTGTGATTAATGTGTAGAATTTGGAATTTACAACCTCAAACCCCACAGGGAGGGGTGTTGGCGATGGACATTTGTAGAATAATTTGTGGGTAGATTGATTAATTTCACTGTACATGAGGCAAAATGTAGAGCTATGTATGGGGCAATGATTTTTTGTGGCACAGATGCCCTTTTTTTTTTTAATGTGAGAGTGGGATGTCGGAGTAGGGCTGTAGGTATGTTTGGAGAGGTAGACTGGGTAGGATAGGTAGCATTTGAAGACAGACAAGACAGCAGACAGGGGCAGTATATGACACATGAGGGGTGTAAACACCTTGGACTGGGAGGGTGGTTGGAAATCAAAGACCCATGAGTCCCCAAATAGATACAGTGGGACTGAGGTCCCCACCCATGGGCAGTCACCACTGCACCTTCACAGCCCCAAAGGTGACTGTGATGGGGAGCTGGACAACAGGGGAAGCATGCCCCTACAGGTGTGCCAGGCGGCCCTCCATCTGGCTCAGCTGCTCACCCAACTCAGAGCAGATGATGCTGCACACCATACCCCGGAACATTCTGTGGGTGACGGGATCCTCTGAGGTGGTTCTACCCAAAGGTGATGGAGGACCAGTGGAGGAGGATGTTCCAGGTTGTGTCCCAGATGTGCTGAGGCCCAGTGTCATGGCCAGATGGGGCAGGACAGGTGGATCCACTGGGATTTACCTTCCCAAACATGCTATGATGTTGCGGTTTTCCAAGATATATTGGTTAGTCATAAACAACACATTTCAAAATTAGTAAATCCAAACAAGGCAACAAGCAGCTGAAATAACTCAACAGAAATAGCGTACTGCACTTTATTTACCGCTTTCGTCCGTTGACTTCAAAATTAGTTAAAACAGCATGCATAGGTGTTCTAATTAACTCAAACCAACAGATTTGAAACAGTTGCATAGCAAACAGAATACATGCATAAATGGAACAACAGTATTTTAACAGCGTGCAAGTTACACTGATGGCAACAGGCCAACAATAATTGCATTTGTACAAGGTATGTTAATATGCAACCAATGAAATATGTGAACAATAATAAAACACGTCCCAACAATAGGTTTTGAGAAGAACGTACCCATAGTATATGAATAATTAATGATGTAGATGACAGGTTGGGGGAGAGAAAAAAGTCCATTAACAACTATATCGGCTTCTATTTTTCACAACAGTACTGCTCAGTACTCTACAGGTCTGCCCTCACTTTACATCTACATCTGGCCCATAGTTTCTGTGACAGATACATACCTGTTAGACTGTCAACTTGTAATGGTATGGAGCAGACTGTGTGAACTGTGGCTACGTTACTGGAGGGGGATTGTACATGTCAGGGTTACATACTTGACAAAGAAGGGGTACCCTGCAATGATGTTGTGTGAGCCTACTACTACCATATTTAATATGGATTCCTATCTGTGTCTAAGGTGATTGGCAGCAGTGACCACTAGCCATGACAGCATGACACTTAAGAGACATGTTTCGAGAAGAGGATATGGTGTATGTATCTATCCTGCTGTCATTTGTAGTCATGGGGTTGGACAGTGGGAAAATTGTGCATGGTGTATTGTTATACCTTTCAAACAGCTACTACACACATTTCCTTATCTGTAAGACCTGTGGAGAAAATACCTGTTACCACTATCTGACTGGTTCTACAAATATTCAAGATTTCTTGAGTGTATTTATGCACATATCTCAGTACCACTCTCTGGATTCGAACCATGTTAGGGTGTGCTAAAATGAACTACAAGGCTGGTTCTCATCACACTGAGCTACTGAGGAACTGCTGTCTTGTGTGACTGTTTTCTGACTAATGCTCTGTGTGTTAGACAGTCTGACCTTGTAATCCTGAGATTCATGCAATGCAGATAGTGTACTGTGTAGTAATCCTTTGAAATTATAAGATCTGGAAAGCAACAAGGCACTGCAGCATGGGACACATTATAATACAATTGACATTAGTATTCAGGGTTTGGATCTTAGTGCATACCATATGTCATATGTCATGATTATCTTGATTTACAGCTCCACAGTCTACTGTTTTGCATACTATACTGGCTGGTTCTCAGAACAACCTCTGTTAATTCATGCTGTCAAAGCCATATTTTCTGTGCAGAACCTGAACACATTCTATATCTACAACAACATACCTGAATAAACACAACAGTTGGTGGTTTAGGTTTTTATTGCACTTATATGACACAGTACTCTACTACTACTGTATATGCTGTAGATGACTATTAGTATGGCAAACTTTCCATTAATTGTTAGACACAGAACACAGTACACAATGTACTCCTTATTTATTTCACTATATACCGCAAAGTAGATCTGTACTCACCACCTTGTCAGCACAGACTTATTAGTCTGTCTGCATGGGCCTCAGCATTGCTAGCCCTCTCCACTGCAGCTGTAAGGGAGAAAACAAACATTATGAATACCTGTTTATCACATACTCTTGCTAGAATGCGGTACGGCTATATCTGGGATACTTATAAACTGCTGTAGCATGTTTGTCCCGAGCATCTTGGATCCATTGGGCCAAGAGTATGCCCTTCCTCTGCTTTAGGTCAGCATAGTGATGCTGTTCCTGCTCACCAGTTTGGGGGATGTCAGTGGCACTGGTGAGATCTCATGCCAGATGGTCCCAAGCCTCCACTTTATACTGAGAGCCCTGGTACTGGCCCTGCAGCAGTCTGTCATCATGGTTTGCTACAAGGATCCCAGCCCTGACTCTGGACTCCAAAATGCCCTAGCACTGCACCCGAAAGCATGAGCCCTCACCAATACCTGACAGTTTCTACTCAGAGCAAGCTACAACAGATTCTGGTTGTATTCCCACCTGCACTGTTTAAATAAGGCTATATTCCTGACCTTTGCCATCATTGGACCATTTTGAAAACGCTGTGCTCAGCTAAGTGGTAGGCAAACTCACTAAGCAGATTTGAGCAGTGCTTAAGAGGTAATTGCTGAGCACTGCTTAACAGTGCGCAAATCTGCTTAGCTGAGCTGACTGCCGCTTAGCATTTACTTCTAAGCAATGCTTAAACCAGATAGACATAGCTGAGCACTGCTAACTATTACTCACTTTTCATTTTTAGAAAATACCAGAATAATGACCTAATTAATAATTACTGACATATTCGTAAGTGTATATGATTTCCTTTACATGACGTCCCTCTATGTGCTTTTATTACATTACCGTGGGGTTTGACTATACTGTATGAGACACTTGTGTATACATGGGTGATTTCACATGTTATTTGCACTCACACCTTCAGTTTAGACCAGCTACTCTACCCTGGTTGACAAATATCAATTACTACATAATTTAAAATAAAAATAATAATTTTAACATGGTTTTCCCATGTAAAAATACAGTGCCTGTCTTGGTACTCGAACCATGAATGCCTGCATGCAAAGCCGGGACTCTAACCACTAGCTATCTCGGCATTATGATTTTAGCTGTATATTTTTATTTATCTCCTAGGAGATATTTAAGCAATGCTGAGCAGAGGGCCATAACATGCACACCCACTCAGCTACGCTTAAACATACCTTAGAATGGAAAAGAAAAATTAATAAACCCACTTTATTTACATGTATCTGTACTCCTTGTCTGTCACAGTAAGGGGAATTGTAAGGGAACACACAGGGAGAGATGTTAAATATTGCTCTTGCAAACTTAGAATGTTGTTAGAATAATAGGTTTTGCATTAGCATGACATTAATGTGTGACTGTGGTTTTCTAACAAATCATTGGCAAATCACTTGGGGTTTAAGTCAGAACATAATGACAGACATTTGGGTTTCAGACTTCATACCCTTCAGGAAATCCTTGCTAATGCAAAATCTGTTATTCAATCAACTTTCCAAGTTTGTAAGAGCAATATTTAAGAAGTGTTCCTGGTTTTGAGGCTATTTCCCCCATTATTTATGGCTTTGTACAGCTTTTTGCTCTTGGAGGTTGAGAGGTATGTGAGGCAGGCATCTGGGCATTCTGCGGAAACCTGTACAGTTGAGGGGTATAGCCATATGGCTCTTCTGAAATGCAGGGGTGTGTGTGACAGTAGCTGTCACACACACCCGCTGCATTGTGTCCTATTGGGATAGGTGCTTTCAGTGTCCACGGACACTGAAAGCTCTTGCAAAGTGCCATATAGCACTTTGACAATGCAGAGGTATGTGACAGAAGCTGCAACACACTCCCTGCATTGATTACTTGCTCCCCTATCTATTTCAGTGTCCACAGACACTGTTTTACTAATTTTATTTGATTTCAGTGTCCGAGGACTTTGAGTGCAGGGGGCATGTCAGATGTGCATGCACTACTTAAACACACTCCCTACACTCAATAGTGTTCATGTCTGTTTGGCCTTAGCAGTAGAGTGCCTTCATGAATATGCAAGATGCTGCTGTTAAAGCTAAGGAGAAATTGACACACTTCACTTCTTGCAGGAATAGTAATATTCCTGCACAGAGTTTATTGAATCCCAGGGTATATTAATTCTATGTATCTGTGAAAAATTCTCAGCTATTCTACATCTTATTTGCGTATCAGTGTATATCAGACACCAACCAGTAATGCCGTCACACTATGTTATGGATTGCACCCTCCAGCTAGAAGCCATCAGATTTCAGCTCTGGACAGGCAATTTGCATTGTGTTTATGACCACCAGGCTCATACTGGATCCTAAACCAGAATATATGTAATACCATGGCCCTGTGTGGAAGTTTGACATCACACTCCTTCTGCTGGTGAAACAATTGGAGTTGGGCATAATCTAGAACAAGACTGAATTCTCTGACCAGTAAGAAATACTTAGGGGTCTCAAATGCCATTTAATTGCTAGGTATTCATGCTTAATGGTAAAATTCTGACACTGTCATATTTAGCTTATTTGTTATACAGCAAACAAGGTGTTCCTCAGTACTAGACTGCTTGATAAGAACTATCCATAGTCTGAACTCAGAGAATTAGAGAATAACAGAACATAAAGAGAACGACATACAATGAAGGAATAGGAGAAGTCAGGGAACACAATTAAAACTGTGTCCACCTTTAGCATTAATTTAATCCTGTCATGTCTTCTGCCTTTGGTGAGGTCAGTTGGAAGCAGGCCACTGTAGTAAGCCCCACAAAAGTACATACTTGTTATTTTAGTTTGGGTTAGAATTTCTATATGGCTTCTAATTTTTGTAGAGGGCTTAACTAGACCCCAATCATATGACTTCTAATGTATTCTAAGTACAATATCTCAGTCGTGCCTAGCATACACATAGGGGCATTTACTGAGAGACTCACTCATAGCTTCATATGTTTTCAATAAACCAAGAAAGTCATTGAGCAGCTCAGACACATCACCCAGTACTGATGGGAGGCTATCACTGTTTCCCACTAAGTAGATTGTCCTTACATATCCCAGGTAAAATCTTGTGATCACCCATCCTGTTATCGAGACTGATTGTAAAAGGTTTTAGAAAAGTACTCTGCTTAATGTCTGGATAGCCTATTCCACAACCAGGGAACACATTGTTTAGGTACCTTTCATGCCATTTGGTGATGTTGATATAAACCTAGAGGCTTTGGTTTCTGCAGCAGCTTTATTTCTGCTTCTGTTAAGGTGGAGTTTAAATAGTGGCCAGCCATTTATAGCACAGAAGGTTAATCAGAGATCACCCCTCAGGAGTTCATATGCCACTGAGTAAAGAGGCAGAGCTTTTGTTTTACTGGAATAGCCAAGGGTACTGAGTCCCAAAATGCTTTTGGTGAAGGTATGTTGAGGTCTCTCAAACTTATTTACATGCTTTTTGAGGTACATTCAAAATGGAGCATTGTATTCTATAATGAACATAAATGGGACTATAACTTTTTGGTCCTTGAATATTTATTACTGAGTATAAGTTGTCAACGATAGAAGGATTTTCTTACCACCATAGAGACATGATAGTCAAAAGAAAGACTGTTGTCAACAAACATACCCAAGTCCATAATGACTGTGCACATTTAAGTGTAATATTCTCTATATGATAAGGAGAAGTAATGCTAGATTTAAGCCTTTCGGTGTTGGAAGGAAGCCTTCTAGCTTATCAGTGGGAGTGGTAAGCACTAGGTAGCCTATCTATCACTAGAGGAGTGGTTCTGTTCCAGAAATTGTAGTTTATTGGCCGTTTGGGCAGTTTTTTCATATCTCTCAACTTTCTGGTTTGAAAGCCCATGTTTGCACTTTATCCCTTAACTAGTCTAGTCCAGGTACAGATTTGCTGTATCCAGGACTGTTTGTAAGCTTCTGAGCCCCCCAAGCCTTTGTGTTGGAGTGGAGCCTTCTAGCTTATCAGTGGGAGTGGTAAGTACTAGGTAGCCGGTCTACCACAAGAGGAATTGTTCTTGGCCCAGGAATTGTAGTTTATTGATCATTTGGGAAGCTGTCCATCTCTTTCAACTTTCTGGTTTAAAAGACCACATCTGCGCTTATTTCCCATCGTTCCTGTAACTAACCTACTGAAAAGCACTAGAAAGCCTTAAACTGATACAAGCCTTCTAGCTTAAAAGAGAGTCTTTGGAGTGATTAAGTATCAGTTTTCTGTATTTTCTTGCTGTACTTAACTGTTTTCCACCTAAACACTGATTTTCCAGCATTTATTGTGATTTAAAAGCTTGTTTTTTTCAAATATTGTACTTATTTGACTGCCTGCACTTTTAAAATGTATTTTTTTGTTTAAATAATTTAACTGTTGTAGGCTACAGATTAAAGTACGATAGCCCTTTCTGATCGCTTGTAGTCATTTAAATCTGTTTTAAGTGTACCTTTTATTGTTTTTGCCTTATCTTTAAAAAAAAAACATTCCTTGTTTCCCACCCTTCTATGCTAGTATAGTCCAGTTTTCAGGCTAGTGCTGAATTCAGGGCTGTGTTACAAGTTTCTGAGTTGCCCATACCTTACTTGGATAGAGGGACATTTCTCTGTTCACCTGTGAGAGCGAACTTTGAGAAGCCATCTGTCCCTGGAGGAGTGGTTCCAGCCCAGAAGTTAGTAGTTAAAAAAAACTCGTTTGCATGGTTTTGCGCGCCGGGCAGCACCGGTTAGCTACGGTTAAATTATTCCCGTCTCCACTAAGTCTCCTCTTCAGTTTTTCCCTTGAAACTAGTCTCTCAACCTAAGCACTCAAAAAGCATCCTACAGTGCAGCACTTGCTCAGACCTAATAGCAAGCACTAATATACCCCGACACTTGATTGCCCAGCAGGGCAATGCTCTTTATCCACCCCTCACCAACCAAGTGACTAAGCAGCTCACCCTACTATTCAGGCATGACCAAAGGGCAACTTCAGGTGTACTCTCCAGTCTAGCTGGTGAACCTGTGTATCCCGAGGCAATGTTACAACTGCCTCATGTACACAGACAACCTTCTCCTCCTACCACAAAACACTAACATATGAGAGAGATGCAATTATACAGCCAAACTGGAGGCTAAGGTCTTTCCACCCAAGACTGGAACAGACAGTCATGAAGAGAAGGTTAACACTTGCACCACAGCTCCAGCCTCACATAGACCTACTAAAGCAGCATTGGCAAAAAATACACATAAATACACTAAATCATACTCAGAAACTCTAAATAAAAAACCTTCAAAAGCATCCAAGATCTCCAAAGCAGACACCCAAAAAACCTGCACCTTCTGTCACAAACCAGACAGCACATAAAACACAAAATCAATGTGCCGCACAATCACAGCCCTTAAGGCGAAATAACATACCTAACACACTAGTAATAGGTGACTCTATAGTCAGGCACACTGATGTCCCACTCACTAGGCTGGACAAGGAGAAGGTTACTGTTAGCTGCTTGTCGGGAACCAGAATCTGCCACATAACACACGCACTCAGGTCACTCCAGAACAAGTACAAATATGATTCTGTCATTGTTCATGTTGGTGTGAATAACCTGAGATGTACCTCCCTGGACTACATTTATTTTTATTTTACATTTTATTTTACATTTGTTGACCGGGCTGGTCCGACTGGATATATGTCCATTTTCAGCAGAGGCCCGGGGAAAAAAGCTCCAAAAGCATACATTAATAACAGAGAAAAAAACAATTAGCTATGAGAAGATTTATTAGCATATATTTGCAGATGAAATATTAGAAATTAACTACAAAAACTATACATTTAATAGGTGTACAAATTGAGCATGATAGAAGAAATAGGGAAGTGTTAGTTGAAGTACTGTAATCAGCAAAAAGGAAGTACTTGTGAGGATATAGAAAACTAGTCAAGGTTAGTACATGGGCAGAGCCAGTGGGTATTGAGGTGAGATTTGAGTTGGGATTTAAAGCAGGAAGGAGAAGAGAGTGCAGTGAGATTGTCAGGAAGGGAGTTCCAGATTTTTCCTACTGTGTTTGAGAACAAAGAGTTTCCGGCCATGTTATTGGATTTACAAGTGGAAATAAGAAGTTTATTAGAAAAACATAGGGTTTTAAGACTGCAGTAAGGAGTAATAAGAGTAGTGAGCATGGGAGTATTAAAGGGTTTATACAGGATTTTATGGGCTATGGAGACTTGGTGAAATAAGATTAGGTTTTGTAGCTCAAGCCATCCTAATTGGATTAAATGTATGCAGTGGTGAGTTCTAAAAGTAGAGCCAGAGGCAAATCTAGCAATACTGTTGTAGGCAACAGCCATTTTGCTGAGGTTAACTTTGGACAGATTAGTGTAGATAGACGAGGCATAAAGGAGGGTGGAAATTAGGTGTGAGTGGGTGATGGATGTTCTGGCAAGTGGAGTAAGGAATGGTTTAATTCTGTATAATGAGCCTAGTTTTCTGTTAACTAGTTTTATAGTGTTGTTAAGGTGAGTGTCAGAGCTTAGATTGTTGTCAATCTCCACTCCTAGGAGCCTGGTAGTTGGGTCAGGGGAAATATAGGTGCTATTACTTGACAAGACAGAGAAGTTGAGTGGAGGGGATTTACGGGCGGGGAAGAAAAGTAATAATTTGGTTTTCTTGGGGTTTAAGATTAAGCATTGCTTTAGGAACAACATTTCTACAGTTTGGAATGTCTGTTGGGTGATAGAGTGAAGTTCGGAGGGGGAAGAGGCAAAACAAATCAGAGTACAATCATCTGCATATTGTATACAGGTTGCAAGAGGAATAGTAGTATGAAGATCATATATGAAAACTGAAAACAGAAGAGGGCCAAGAATTGAGCCTTGGGGAACTCCAAGGGAAATGGGTAGGTGGTTGGATAAGTTATTGTGCCAAAGAACTGCCTGCTGTCTGTTATGAAGATAGGAGTGGAACCACTTTATCGCACTTGTGTCTAGTGCAAAAGATTTAAGTAAGTTTATTAGTATCGCGTGACTGACCATATCGAAGGCTTTGGATAGATCAATAAAGAGAGCAGAGGTAAGGATGCTATTATTCCGGTTTTTGTTGATGCAGTCAGTGAAGGAAAGGAGGTCAGTTGTGGTGCTGTGGAATGGTCTAAAGTCATGTTGACAGTCAGCCAGTAGATTGTAATTTAAGAGGTGATTTAGAAGTTGTTTTTGGACGCATTGTTCCATGATTTTAGCTAGGGGGGAGAGTACGACTATGGGTCAGTAGTTTGAGAGTTTAGTTGAGTTACCACCTTTGCGCAGGGGAATAATATGTGATATTTTCCAGATTGATGGAATGTAGCCTTCACTGGCGGTTCTGTTAATTAGGATGGAAATGGGATAGGCTAATGTTCTAGCTGCAATTTTTAGATATTGAGCTGGTAGCTGGTCAGCTGATGGAGAGGAGGATTTCAGTTTGTGGAGCAGAGAGCATATTAGTGATGTGGGTACAGGTTGCAGTTGAAATAAGGGAATAGAAGTATTAGAGGAGGTGGACAGGGAGGGGATATCTGGGGAAAGTTGATTAGATAGAGACTGGACAGTTTCAGTAAAGAAGGTGTTGAAGGCATCAGCAGTTTGTTTTGGGTTGTTTAGGGAAGTGCCTGAGGGGCATGGGGTGTCAGAGAGGCCAGGCTTTAAAAGTCTATTTATTCCTGCCCAGAACGTTTGTGGATTATGTTGGTTAGCTTGTTGTAGATGGCAGTAGTGGTTTCTTTTATCTAGATGTATGACTGTTTTTATAATGTTTCTTATTTGCCTAAAGTTTAGTTGGTCAATGGGATCTTTAGTTCTACAGTATTTAGTCCAGAGTTTATTTTTCAGAATAATTTTATGCCTTGTGTCATTTGATAGCCAAGGTGTGGGTTTTGAGCTAATTCTGACAGATCTTGAAGGAGCGTGTGAGTCTAGAATAGATAGGAACTTTGAGTTGAAGTATGAGAGAGCATAATCCAGTGGAAGGTGTTTAAGAGGGGACCAGTTACAGGCTGTAAGATCAGCTTTGAAAGTTTCAGGGTTAAAGTTTTTATTAGTTCTGAGCATTTTGAATTTAGTTGGGTTAGGGGTATCAGTTTTATGTCTGATTAAGTAAGTAAGCACATGGTCACTTAAGTCATCAGGTAGTGTTCCTACTGTATAGGTTAGGTGGTGATGATTGATCAGAATCCAGTCTAATATGCTTTCTTTGTTATTAGGTTTGTTAGTTCTAGTGGGAGCTTGACTGGTTTGTATAAAACCATGGAGATTTAAGAGGGTGGGAGGGTCTACTGAGGTGCAGGTTATCCAGTTGATGTTGACATCGCCCAGGACTATGGTTTCTTGTGGGAAATGAATGGAGAGCCAGCTGAGGATCTCTTCTAGGGTACTGATGTTATTTCCAGGGGGAAGGTATAAGCAGATTATGTAGATGGATTTATGGGTATTAAGCTGAAGTTTGGAGATAGGATTTTGGCATTACTTACGGAGACATGGAAGAGCATTTCGGTATTACTTACATGAAAAGAGACATGGAAGAGCTCTCTGATTATGTAGCCCAGGCGGGTATGACCCTGACCCTGAGTAGCATCCTGCCCTCACCAAGAATGATACCTCAGTATAAAGTAAAAATGATCAATTTCAACAATTGGCTAAGCTTCTGGTGTCATTCAAAGGGGATCCAGTGTCTGTCAGCCTGTGACGACATGCTCGACAAGCCGCGTTGCTTCACAAGAGACTGCTTGCACCTGTCACCCCTAGGTATTCGAATACTGGCCAAGGTTCTTGCTGCCCCCATAGTGCCTTTTTTAGGCAAGGCTCAAAAGTCAAACCCTCCTCCACAAACAGCACAAATAAAAAAATGAGGGTTATGCTACTCAACGCCCGGAGTTTAAATCTCAAAATGCATGCATTCGAAGGCATTCCTCAGTATGGAGAACATCAACATCTGTGCAGTAACTGAAACCTGGTTCTAGGCTCCAGAGAGCAATCCAGCACCACCGGGCTACAACTCATACCACACATTTCGGCCACAGAACATGGACCAAAACACAAAAGGAGGGGGTGTATCCATTATCATTAAGGATACCTACACCTCCAGGTTAGTGGCGCAGCATGATACCTCTGAGATCATCCATGTGCAACTAACATCGGGCAAATCTGCAATGCAAATTGTTGCCTGATACAGATCACCCTCCATGACCCAGGACCACCACTCTGTCTTTCTGGAGACACTGGAAAACATGAAGGTCCTACCGAACACACTGATATTGGGCAATTTCAATTACCCTACCATTAACTGGGAAAACTACTTGAGTACAAACTCTCAGGCTCAGCGCTTCCTGGAATTTATCAACTCAAATGCCCTGGATCAGCTGGTAAACTCCCCTACCACAGGTGAAAACATATTGGACCTGGTCATCACCAACATGGGTGACAGGTGTTCCACACCGGAGGTCAACCTGTCACTGGTTAGATCAGACCATAAACTAATCACTCTGGATGTCCGCACCCCACCACCAACCCCAACCAAGGAAACCATAGTGAAAAACTTTTCTAAAGCAAACTTCACCTTACTTAAGATAGAGGTGGTAAGTTTCACAGACCCCACACTAAAGGATAACGCTGCCCGAGAAGCAGAATCTTTTACAAATGCAGTCTGTGAGCACCTACAAGGATGCATGGATCATGCCATCCCTAGCAAAACCAAGACTCACTCTCCTAAGAGAAGAAAATCAGTCTGGTGGACCCCTGCCATAAACAGGCTATACAATAAAAGGAGGAAACTAGTTCAGAAAAAAGCAAATCCCAAGAAGTAAAGACATCCCTGATTAGTATCAGTAAGAAACTAAGGTCCTTTATAAAATCATCCAAGGCTAACTTCGAAAGAAAAATAGCCAAGGATTTGAAAGATAACCACAAAGCCTTCTTTAGCTATGTCAAGAATCTAAGTGGCAACTCACAGATATGCTCTGAGCTAGTGCAAAATAGCACAAAATATACTGAACCCACTGATATTGCCTTCATCCTGGCAGATAGATTTAGTGCAAACTTCACCCCCTTCTCACCTCCAAAAGGGCCCACAATAATACCGGAAAAGTGTAGTGTCCCGGAAATCACAGACACACAGGTGAAAACAGCCCTTTCAAAAGCCAAAAACACAGCATCAATGAGGCCAGATGGTGTCCCAAGATGCGTCTTGCACGAACTATAGAACGAACTAACCCCCCACCTAAATACACTGTTCAACCTCAGCCTCTCCACAGTCTAAATGCCCATAGAATGAGGCACAGCAATGGTTATTCCACTCCACAAAGGAGGGGCCACAACTGACCCTGGTAACTATCACCCCATAAACCTGATTAGCCTGTTCTGCAAAGCTATGGAGCGCATCATCATGTAACTCATTAGCAAAGACATTGGGAACCTCCAAACACTTGACCCGACCCAGTTCAGCTTTGTTAAGGGCAGATCATGCCTACTAAACCTGGTTGACTTCTTTGAAACAGTCACCAAGGCCATAGACAAGGGAAAGGTGGTTCACACAGCCTACCTTGGCCTTGCCAAGGCATTCAACACCATTCCTCACTCAGTTATTATAGAAAAACTCACCAGCCTGAACATAACCCCCTACATCACAAGATGGGTTGCCAACTGGCTTTCTGACAGAACTCATGCGGTAAGAATAGCAGGCTGCAGGTCCGACTCTAAACCAGTCACAAGTGGGGTCCTGCAAGGCTCGGTCCTGGGACCCCTATTGTTCTGCATATACTTCTCAGAAGTGCAGGCAAACACAGGAAGACTATGACTAACCAAGTTTACTGATGAC
The DNA here is from genome assembly GCF_019279795.1 of Protopterus annectens. Classification (NCBI taxonomy): domain Eukaryota; kingdom Metazoa; phylum Chordata; order Ceratodontiformes; family Protopteridae; genus Protopterus; species Protopterus annectens. The sequence goes on from NC_056733.1 coordinate 1,510,523,504, forward strand.
TGTAAACTGGGAGCCATAATTGACTCTCCGGCTGACAGGAACATCCTCCAAAAAGGCCTTACTGAGACGGACACCTGGTGTCAAAGTCATGGCCTTAAGCTAAATGCCAAAAACTGCATAGTCATCCCATTTGGGAAAAACAAAACACCCACAAATTAGCACATAGGTGGCAGCCCCCTTAATACAGAAGAGGTAATAAGAGATCTGGGGTCCCAGGTAGATAGTAATCTCTCATTTGACAATCATATTGCCCAAGTAGTTAAAAAATCCTTCTATGTGGCCCATCTAATTACTAAAGGGTTTGCATCTAGAAATAAAGAGGTTATAGTGCCCCTCTACTCGTCACTCATCAGACCCATCATAGAGTACAATGCCCCATTTGGGATGTACCTCACAAGACACTTCCAACAGCTGGAAAGACCACAAAAGTACCTCACCAAGAGGATTACTGGCCTCAAACATATGTCTTATGCAGACCGACTGAAAAAACTCTGGCTGTACTCAGTGGCATATCCCTTACTCAGAGGTGATCATTGCCTGACTTACAAAGCCATATCCAACTCAGAATTGATGGACATGCTCCACCTAAAGAAATCCAAGTCACTGTGAGCCATGCGCTCTAGTGAGCTAAACCTCGCCACAACAATAAATAGAACATGCTTGAGGGATAGATTCCTGTCACAGAGACTCCCCATGCTTTGGAACAAAATTCCTATCTACATTAGGCACAGCCCCTCACTAACACTCTTCAAGAGAAACCTTGATGAGTGGATGGGTAACAGAAAATACACCCCTGGGATCACTTCATTGGCTCTGCTTGACAGAGGCTCAGTTAATTAATCAATGGGGCGGCGAAAGCTGACGCACTCTGGCTAGGCTTATAAATGCCCTCAGGCAGATAGCCTAGTACCTACCTACCTATGAACCTAAAATAAACTATACTACATTTACTGACATTGAGGAAAGCTCCATGACATACAAAAAACAATATATGGAATAAAAAAGACATTTTTCATTCCAACACAACAATCTATGACAGAGTTTGAGTGTTCTTGCCTTTCTGTACTTTTTGGAGGTTATAATCTTTATCTGTGCAGTGAATTACAGTATCATGAAGGTCGGTTGCTGCTTAGTGTTGGTAGGGATTCAAGATCGTATTCATAAGTTTTTGGAATATAGCTTGAGCTCCATTTATTCAGTTGCCCTAGACTAATGAGCAAATACTTCAATACTGACAGAGACACTAAACAGAGAATTTCAAATATTACCTTAAGTCACTTGAAATGTTAATAGAAGAGGCATGAGATGCATATGGGGAGAGACACTAGACACTGGAAAACGTCTTTATTATTACTAGTGACATACAAAATGAATGGAACTACAAGTTTTGCAGCATGAATGACATTAGACAAATGTGAGACAATAGACATGGGGTACTTTTTAATATTATCATGAGTCACTTATAAAGTTAATCATAGAATGGGTTTTGCAATGGAATAAAAAGATTTGAACCCTTTACCGTTGACACAGAAAGCAGCTCATTAACAAGTTAAGCAAGTTACATAAGAAGCATTGTTCTCACACCATCTCTCAGAATAGAGAGAAAATTGTGTTCCCATGTTAAGTAATTTGATAATATTGAACTGCTATGTTTAATCATTGGTACTAAAGATGAATAATTTGAGAATATCGTATTGCTATGTTTGTTTATATATACTAATGTTGTTACATATTGTCTCAATTTGTGCTGCAATACGGCCCAGGAAGAAGTTGCAAAGGGTCCAGTATCACTCAAATGCATTAACAAACTAATAACCAACTAAATAACTAATTAACTAAACGAATAAATAAAAGTCTAACATCTGGCATTATTAACTGACAGTAACAGTCAGTGGGTTACAATGGATCAGTGCAGAAATAGGAGGCAAAATCAAAAACATTCTACAAACCCAGAGATAGTCAACAGATGTGTGCATGTGTGTGTGTGTGTGTGTACATGTATGCATGTCTGTGTTTATATATATATATATATATATATATATATATATATATATATATATATATATATATATATATATATATTTGTATGAATGTCTGCATGTGTGTGGATGAGTTAATTAAGAAGGTATCTGTGCCAATGTGGTGCATGGATCAGCAGTAGCGATCACTATAGGAGAATGCTGATTAACACTAGTGTTAACACACTATTAAAAGACATACTAATTAGACAGTAATGAGATATTTTCTCATTGTGGCTAAATGTCTCTGAATCACATTTCCAGCAGTCATAGAAACAGCTACTTTTGGCTGCAACAGTTTCCTTGAGCACAAGGAATTTTTTCTGAATCGTGCCCTAAGTGTATCTGAATGCAACTTCATTTTACTAGAGTATAATAGAGACCTTGCATTTTACATATTTCTTGTGCAATAATTTCTTTCTTTCTTTCTTTTGTTATATAAAATCCACTAAATTGTAGTTTGAAAAATATTTAGTTTGCTGTATAGCTTCTAAATTATTGATATATAACAATATATCAACATCATTAGCTTATTCCATTTAATTAGAGAAAGCATTTTTGGTTGGCAAAGTTAGTAGGTATATTCAGGCCAAGGGATGAGCACTGATGATTCTGCTTTGATTTTAAGGATCCATGTGATTGATTTATAGGTGACATATGATTTAGTACTGAATGTGTTGTCTAAGATATTTTGTATTTGAGAAGGCAATGTCAAGCTGTGGGGGAATTTGTAGTATAATTTGATGGCAAACTGGATCAAAGAATTTGCAAATGGCTATTGCTATAGCCTCATTAGATGTGCAATGTCCATGAATGTAAGACATGGTCAGCGAAAGTGAGAAGAGTAGTGCATATGCTGCAGCCTGTCTAAAGGTCATGCCTGTTTACACATGCAAGCAATAATGCCTGAGAGAGTAGTCATTACTGTGGAATAATAGATCATCCAAGAGTGTTGTGAGACCCAAAGTCATAGATGGAGGGCCTCTCCATCCTTGGAATGTCCATTATTTCCTTTAACCACCAAATTTGAAGGGCATTATTGCTTTTAGAAAATGAGCTAAATGTTAAATTTATTATTAATGTGTGTATCTGTCTAGCTACATATAAACATATATGTATGTGTTTGTGTGTGTGTGCGTGTGTGTGTGTGTGTGTGTGTGTGTGTGTGTGTGTGTGTGTGTGTGTGTGTGCATGTGTGCGTGTGTGTGTGTGTGCATGTGTTTTGTAAATGTGTGTAGTTTAGGGTGAGGGGACAGATAAAGTGCATGTGAGTGAGAGAGTGTTTAGTCTTAGGGTTAGGTTAAGGAAAAGATTTAGTGTGTGTGTGTGTGCATTTGCACATGTGCTCATGTGTGTGTGCATGTGTGTGTGTGCATGTTTGTGTTCAAATGCATGCTTATGTGTGTGTGGAAGGTGGTTCCTGTGTTTGATTGATCATTGCTTTGGTTGACAAGTGAAAGTGTGCAGGGTTGTTTGGTTGAATGTCCTGTTTATTGAATGGACATTTTGTTAGGTGTTTCATTGAAACATGTAAATTGGATATGTAGCAGTGGAGTCTGTGTGTGTTTTGTGAATGTGTGTAGGTTAGGTTAAGGGTTAGGTAAGGGCAGAGATTAAGAGGATGTGATTTAGAGTGTTCAGGATTAGGGTTAGGTTAGGAGATAGATTTAGCACATACATATGTGTGTGTGTGTGTGTGTGTGTGTGTGTGTGTGTGTGTGTGTGTGTGTGTGTGTGTGTGTGTGTGTGTGTGAGAGAGAGAGAGATTGTGAGGGATAATGGCAATGGTGATCCAGTTACTTTTGTTAGATTCCTATAATTTTATTTTATTTTTTATGCTTACTAAGTGAGCATAAAAAAACTGACAGTATTTTTTCTGTCATTGTTTCACATGGATTTCATATACTGCTTTGAAACCATGGGCTTGATTTTTATTCAGTGATACCCATACATTTATATCCTGTTGGAGAACTCCTGTTGGATACCATTATATGTGCAGCCCATCTTATGAAAATGGTTATATTTATTTATTTGGTCTGAAAGAGTGTTCTCTGGTACATGGCATAAAAACAGCAGGACTGAAATGGGAATATAGTGGCTGTGATGATTATACTACAGTTTTTTTTACATATTTAGGGCAGTAATGACCTTTAGGGAAGAGTTAATATGCTGAAATGGAAGTAAAAGTGATATATTATAGCCATGCATCCCAAATCTCTGACAAGTTCTGATACACTTGATACTTGTAAACAGGGGTTTGGGAGTTGAACCATTTACAAGTTACCTGTGTCCATTAGTGACATAGGTGCCAATCCAGGGATGAATTTCCTGTTTCCCATCCAATTGTCCAAGTTGCACTTGAATTGGGTTAGGGAGGAACTCTGCTTCACTTGGATGGGGAGCCTGTTCCATAGACGTGGTAGTCTCTGGGATGCATACCTATATCTCTAGCAGGACATATCACAGGCAAGGTTTAAATCTTTAGAACAGGTACTTCTGGTGCTGTTTGTCTTGTGGATATGATGGAGGTCCATCAGAGTGGGGTCTGACAATGCTGTGTATGACAGGCATAGATCTCCCCTCTAAAGCCTGTAGGAGACAAAATACAGGGATAGGGCCTTGAGACAGACTGCATAGGACATTTTACTTACATCCTGTATTCTTTTAGTGAAGAACCTCAGTGGATGTTCCAGTTGTTGGGTAACTCACAATAACAATACACTTGGCAAAAATTATGATCTGTATGATAAGATCAGTGAGGTAAATATGTACAAATTGTAGGGTCCTGTGTCCATCTATGGGAGAGCAGATTTATTGACTCATTTGCCTGAGATCAAAGATGGCTGTATGTCCAGTGTGATTGAATTTAAGAATTTTATTCAACCAGTTGTTTGCACAAGCATGAAAGTAAGAAAAAATATTGTGATTTTTTTTTTTAATTTTCATACAGGCTTTGCTATAATCACTGCACATATGCCACTGTCATCTGTGTAATCATCTTTTTCTAGTAGCCAGAAAATCACTCACCCAGTCCCATTTTGATGATGACCCTTATAATATATGAAGGATATAAATTTATTCAATCAGGTTTTTTTTAATTATAAGGCTTTGTTTTCTTATAGATAGGCCCATAAACTGGTGTATTTCTCCAGCTGTAAATATTACTTAAGAGAATGCTTCTTGAATAGTTTTCTGTTGTACTATTATACCTTTTTAATATGTTTTGGTGGGAATTCAGAAATAGTGAGATCTTAAAATGTTACTTAATACTGGAATGTAATTGGGTATTTTTTCAATCTTTCCTGGCTTCACAAAATGTGGCCAAATATGAATCTAAAATAAAACTTTCTGAAATTAAGATTAACTAAATCAGCCACATTCCATGAAACCAGGACTAAGTTATAAATCATCTGGTCATGTTTAAATTAGGTTACATACAGATTTAAGTGTTAACGATTTTTGTATACCCCCTTGCTTCTTATACATTTTGATCAGATGTATTTTTTCTGTCTTCATATGTAGTTTAGTTTCTAACCACAGGCTGTCTTGAAAATGGTATACATAATAATCTGACATATGTAACTAACTAAATAACTATATAAATAAATATTATATTTGCTACAGTCTTAAGCATAGAGTTTTGATTGTTCGGAAAACACTGTAGTAGACTAAAGATAAAGGGTGTTATTAAAAGTCTCAGATTTTGGCTGTAATCTGCAAAAAGTGGTCTATGTCAATATGCAGATTACGTCAGCAGAGGTCATTCATGCTGACTATGGAAATGAGTGGGTGTTTTGATGATCATGCCTACCTACAGCAAAAATATTTATGGATAAGCATTAATGGAGACATATTTCATAGATAAGGTAGGATAAGGTACCTTAGACATTGGGATTTTGCTGTAATTCATTGACAAACATAAAAGGGCCTCATATGCATACAAAACACAAAGTTCCCTGAACTTAATCAGATAAGTTTAAGAGTCCGTATTAACTTGAGATAAGTGGAATTATATTGCAAATTATTTAGAAAACCACGGACTTTGTAAAGTAGGAGAAATAATAGAAATATGGAAAATTATTATGAAACAGTTCAAAATAAGATAACAGTACAGAGCTCACTTCAAGAAATGTTGGTTGTATTCATATAGTGGGCATACTTCAAAGCCTTTGGTGAATAAGCTATCATTTGTAAATGGGAAATCATAGCAGTAGAAATGATTATCACTGAGAAAAATTTACTTTGGTATCTTTAGTGACTGCACATACGTGGTAGAAAAATGATTTTAATCTAAAGTACTGAAGTGACAAGGATGTTTTTTGGTGGAAGATTCTTAAATGTTACAAATAACATTATGATTACAAGAGTAACTTAGGGGCTAACAAAAGGGCATTATGGTGAATTTATTCATGATTGTGCAAACGTTACTTCAGCACAACCTTACTCGGCTGGACTCTGAATGGGATCGATCACATAACCTTTTTTTCCTGAGGATGGCATGTGTTGTGTGATTGATGATAATGAGAAACGTTTGGGTATAACTGTGCTGTGATGGTACAGAACAAGAGATTAATGCCGAGGAAGGATGACTTAAATAATTTTGACAGGATCAGCCAACACCCACATAGATATCAAGGTAGATATAATATGTGCCGCTGTACTTTTTTTTACAATGGATGTGTATGCAGTGCAAAACTTGACTATGACTCTCAAACAGGCAAAAAGTACAGCTCGTTAGCATACACTGCTTTACCTAATTTCTCATTTACATTTCATATTAATTAATTTGCTTACACTTATTCATGACTACCATGCATTACCATGAATGGGCTCTGTGAATCACCACCTGGCTACACTTGTTTGCGGGCACCGCATATACCCATATCGCATTCACCCACGGACTATGAATACCAAGTAAAGACATCACAATGAAAATTCATAACACTAAAGCTGCTTCTTAGCTAGTTTTAAATGAGCCACTGATACCATGTGTCTGTTGAGAGAGTTTAAAAGCATCTATCTAATGAAGCCATTTAGCAGAAAGGAAAGACAACAGCTCCATTTTTAAAATTAAGTTATGTTCCTGTCATACATACCATTGGGGCTATTATTTTGTTCTAATCAATAACAGTAATGTAATTAAAATATTCATGCAAAACTCTTTAAGAATATAGCTTTTAAATAACGTGCCTATAAAAAACTAAATTATATAACCTTGGCACTGACTATAGAGGAACATTTTTATGAAGATCAGCCCAAAGATTATGCAGTGCAGTTTTTTTTTACTTAAAGCAGCAAATTACAAGCAATATGACTTTTTATAGAGGTCAAAGTATGAAAAGCATGCAAATGAATGTACAGCATCTCAATGCATTAAAGATGCTCAAATCAAATGTGACTTTCTTTTCAGCAGTAAAAGGGGTTCCATGGTACTTTAATATCTGGTCAAATATGAGAATGAAAACAGATTTATGGACAAAGATAAATTCTTTCATCCATAAATCAAGACAGAATGCACTTCCCATGACTGATGAAAAGTGCACACAAAGGTTGTTTGCAGGACAAATAAGCAATAATGGATCCCTCTAGGTGTCTTCATAATGACGTTAGAAAGGAGACTGAAAATAATGCTGCCGTGTTTTTAAGATTTAGCTGCTCAGTCACTTACTGTGGTATGTTCTAATGCACAGAAAACTGGGTAATATGAATGGACAAAGCCACTTAACTACACATGGGAATATAAATCAGTTAATAATGTTTGGACAAGCTTAGGTATCATTTTTAACACATCAGATGTTAACAGCTGGGAAATAAGGATGATAAATATACATACATACATATATATATATATATATATATATATATATATATATATATATATATATATATATATATACATATATACATTGATTCATGCAGTTGATTGTGTTTTAAATATAATGCATCTATAGTAAAGTGAATTAAAGAATATTTAAAACTATTGAAAAGTTATTTTTATTGTTACATGGTCATGCTTTAAAAGAATATGTTGGCATAATACTTTAAGATGTTTACTTTACACACATGAGATATAGGGTTTGATCCCTCCCTTTGTGAAATTGGCTAGGCTTAAAGTGGTCTGCAAGGACAGCTACCCTAGTACTTAACAATGAATATGTAGATGCTTTTTTGCATCCCTTTATGTAAATAAGTTTTGGGGCAACAGCTTTATAGCGTATATGAAAAAAAAAGTGAATCCTTCACTGTACAAGCAACTTATTAAGCTGTCCCACTTACATTTAACAGTTTTGGCCAGCTGAGGGATTTTGTCTCATGAAAAATGGTTGCTTGTGTGTATTGTTTTCATAGCATTACCGTCACTATTTTGACCTGGTGATGGGTTTCATTATGGGGTTCCTATTACCAAATAGAAGAGGTTGAAGATCAAATGGCTTTAATATTGGAAATGCTGTTCATCGATGTGCTTTTTGTGAGATTGCGGTACAGGGAAGATCAGAAAATTTGCCCTGTAGTATGATCTCGGAGTTGGTATATATAATTAGAGGGGATGTGTGGGGGTACATCCCCCACAAAAGCAACATCGAAGTACGGCATTTCTGATTTTTAAGCTGTTCAAATGCCGGTCTTTTGATGCTGTAATAATAGACCCCTTTACATTCATGAATGAGTACTTTACTTAAGTGTATTTTCTCTGTATAATCACTGGAATGGATCAGTGTTCTATCCCTTTATATAAATAAATAAAGTGATCATAAAGCAGGGATGTAAGTAAAGTAGCTGAACAAATTGGGACAGCAGAGCAGCACTTAAAAAGAATTTTGTATCTGCTCCCAAATTCATTTTGGCATCTGGAAAAATGTTTGTCTTTTCGGATTTTTCCCAGTTAGGGGTCACCACAGCAGAACTCCAGTCCGCTAATGATTGGCAGTAGATTTTTATGGTGCCGAGTGGCGTCTGGAAAAATATGCTTAATTAATTGTCAAACTAAGTTTCACCATGTACAGACTACAAGTTTAACCAGTGGTGACAAAAAGAGGTAATATTATCACTGCAGTATAATCAATAAAGATGCCATAGTGCTCAAACAGTTAGCATTGCTGCCTCACTGTCCTTGATTCCCCATTCATTTTATGAGTGCCTTAATGGCAATTTTTCACAAGCTTTTAATAATCTTCTGCTGGTTACTCTGATATGCTTCCAGATTCTAATGACATACCTTAGGGGAACTGGTAGTCCCCCAACCTTCCTGTAAGCATGAACAGCGTGAGTGAATGCATCTTTGTGTGCATCCTGAAACTCTGCTCAGTATTAGTTTCTCTGCCTTGCACCAGTGATTGTTGGGTGATCTCTTTCTTCCAAAAACCTTGAATTGAATTAAGTTGGTTTTCAGGCAATGAAACAAACATAATTAATAATAATGATGCAAAGATTTAATAAGTATGTACTATGCTAGCAGATTGTGTACTTCAATAATATAACTGAATAAACAGAGTTTACTAGAATTCATGACTTTCAGATGTTGCCATTTTAAACATTTGATTTTAATTCTTAAAAATGTAAGTGTAAAAATCTGAAAAATGATAAGCAAACAAGCCATACAAAGACAATACATTTGTAGAAACTGTTATAAAAAATGATAAGGTAATGCAATGAAAATTCGCCTTTTGAGTTTGGTTGCACTCTCCTGCAAAGCTCATTAAAAGTCACTAGTTAAAATAGGTTTCAGACCCAGTCTTCCTAAACAGGCAATGAAGCCAATTATATAGTAATGAATCTTGCTAGTCAAAATCATACCTATGCAATGTTTCCAGATTTGTTCTTTAGACAGCTAGGAGCCTCTCAATTACTATGTAAAGTAAGCAAATAAGATCATATGGCACTAACAGAACCACTACATAATGTGGACTCAAACTATGTTGGGGATGGTAACAAATCAACATCTTCAGTACATATTTAACTGTAACCTGCAGCCGGCTCATATTCTGCTACCCATGGAATTATGCTGTTATCTGGAAAATGCAAAAAAAGAAAAAAGTGGTTGTACAGCTCAAGACACACTATAGGAAGGCAAGAACCACACCTTAGTGTTGTTGATAAAGTTTATTATAGTCGCTAGAAGTGACAACACTAATTATGAATAACCAGTATCAACCTTGCTAAAAAAAGAAGGCTTTTATCCTCACTGATATTCTACAAATAAAATAACTTGATATCCATTGATGGCTGTCCCTTTATTGTCAGTAGCATATAAAGAACTAAACCAAGATCATTAAGCTTTGAATAAAATTCTAACCTGTAAAGAAGAAAAGCAAAGGTAAGTAAGCAGTCTCCATAGGGAGACAGAAAGTGGCATCTACCAGTGAAGCTGAAGGTTTTTGTAGGACTTATCTTCAGTAACTTCTTACAAAAGAGGACAGAATCTAAACAGTCTTCTGATTTGATAGAATTGGTTATCTGCTCTTGGAAAAGGGAGAGGAGCTGTGGAAAATTATCTGCATAGCAGTGATATGTGCTTCATCTACTCTGCATGACCAATGTCAATGTCGGCATGTGCTTTTTGAACTAATTGCAAATTAGGAGCTGCCACTGAATTCCACACTGACACAAATGTTCTGCAGTAGGGGCTGACACAAACAACTGGTGACAGAGCCATGGACTAAAACTAAATGCCAAGAAATGTATAATAGTATCCTTCAGGAAGTCATCCACCCCTGGTAACTATCATATTAACAACACACCCCTTAGAGTTGACCCCATAGTCAGGGACTTAGGGACACACATAGATAGTAATCTAGCCTTTGACCATCACATGTCTACAGTAGTGAGGAACTCCTTCTAGGTTGGCAACTTATAAACAAAGGTATGGCATCTAAGTCCAAGGAAGTCATTGTTTCACTGTATTTGGAATTAATCAGACCTATCATTGAGTACAATGCTCCCTTTGATATGTACCTAACCAGGCATATCCAACAATTGGAATGTCCCCAGAGGTTCCTCACTGAAAGAATACAGGGCTTAAGTAAAATGTCCTATGCAAACTGCCTCAAGGCTCTATCCCTGCATTCTGGCTCCTACAGGCTTTTGAGGAGAGATTAATGCCTGACATACAGGGCATTGTCAGGTCCAACTGTGATGAACATACTACATATCCACAAAACAAACATCACCAGAATTACCCATTCTAAAGACATAAACCTTGCCTGTGATATAAATAGGACCTGCTGGAGAGACAGGTATGTATCCCAGACATTACCCCGTCTCTGGAACAGGCTCCCCATCCATGTTAAGAAGAGTTCCTCCGTAACGCAATTTAAGTGCAACCTGGACAATTGGATGGAGAACAGGAAATTCATCCCTGGTTTGGCACTTATGTCTCTAATGGACATAGGCAACCTGTAAATGGTTGATCTCCCAGGCCCTAGCATGCAAATGTTTCATCTCCCAAGCCCCTGCTTACACTTATCAAAGGTATCAGAACTTGTCAGAGATTTGGGATGCATGGCTAGACTTACAGGAACCCTTGTGGTCATTAGCCTAGTAAAAACCCATGAATCTATGAACCTATAAAGAAAGGCCAGAATGAAGTTTTGCAATACTCACAGTTTGAAGGTTACTGCTCTGTGAAACTAAACTCAGACACAGAAGTAAAATATAGGCCACTTGAATAAACTATTGGACAAGCTGCAACAGTTTTGAGGCTACACCAATAAGATACCATAGCCACAATGTCAGAAACTAGCACAAAATTAAATACTACCAATACAGAAAATAATCACTGAGCTCTTTCTATGAAAAGATCACTAACCATAATAACTATGGTAGTCACAGGGGTTTGTCCTGAATAAAAAAAAAAATTCAAATGAAATGGATTAAGAAGAATGTGAGATGTCACACAAAAATACAATTACACTGTTTCTAAACAACTTTTTTTTTCATATCCTTACCAAAAATATAAGAATTTGGTGAAACACTACAAATTCTTATGGGATCTAATGAAGGTTTTCAAGAATATGGTAAATAACGCATTTATTAAATTAAATGAAAAGTACTTTTATCTCAAAGTAGCCTGAAAAGCCTAAAAAGTAAAGACAGTGATGGGAGCCAGGGACTGCAGGTAAAATTTAATAGAATTGCTACTCCTTGGTTCAAACTACAGAATCTAGAGTAAACTGCTAACACTATATTCACATGGTCTGTCCTCACTTGTTAGAAGTTACTGAAGGTAAGTCATACAAAAAACTTCAGCTTCACTAGTAGATGCCACCATTGTCTCATCCTATGGAGACTGCTTACTTAACTTTGATTTTCTTCTTTACAGGTAGCAAGTTAGAACTTTATTCAAAGGTTAAAGATCTTGGAGAGTACAAGAAAAGAAGTCACCAAATTATGCTTTTTGGAGAAAGTAGTCTGTAACTAAGGACATGATATCCATAACAAGCATGGAAATTGATTGAATGCAGCAAAGGTTAAAACATCATAGCATGAGGCAGGTTATAATGCACAGCCCATCTGTGATTCAAAAAACATGGTGGAAGATGTTGCTTTGGCAGAATTGTCTATCTGAACAGATAATGTCTTATCAAGTGAGATCTCTGTCTGACACAAAGCTTGATGTTTGTCCTTTATCTTTCTCTTAAATGCATCCTTCTCCATGTGTGCTACAAGGTCAAGCCCATCCATTGGAACTCATGGAATTACTGGCCATTTAAGGATTTCTGATTGCAGTTTGAGATGCACATGTTCTGGTGTGCCAAAGTCTAGACCCCAAGCATAATAAGTGTGGAAAAAGCAAAACTTCATAAACCAGAAGAGCAACATTTAGCAGCAAAGGATGAGAACCACAGGTGAAAAATCCAGTAAAATACTGTTTATTGGTAAGCGCTTTCGTCAGATCTAAAATCACCAAACTATTTCAGACACCATTTTACAAACATGCTCAGCCATTTATATGAGTGTCATAAATAGCAGCAGCCAATGACATCTTTCTCTACATATAACTGTCCCTGAGGCAATCTAGAAAATCACCATTATCCTCCATGAGGGAATGGTCTAGAGGAGAAATTGACTGATCAATTTATCACTTTAAAAATATCAATACTAGACCAATTCACCAAGAATGTGACTGACAAGAAACTGAATGGAAAGCAGACCACAGGGTTTTCTGATCAATAGACTCTTTCCATCACAGGCCCCATTGTGGCCTCCTACAGTTCCAGTATGAAGTCCAATGAGAATCCAAGACAGTGAGTGCCAGAAGAGAGAAAACGTACACAAAGCCAACATTTTCTACAAGGCTAATGAATTGTATGGTGAGCCCAAAGACTTCTCAATGATTTTCCTAATAAAATCATCCAGGATAATCTATTAGGTTACTCAGTCACTATATCGGTATGGACGTTTGTGGACTACTCTTGCATAAAAAATAAAAATGTATCTGGGTGAATGGCATATAAATAGAAATCTCCTATGTACTCATGTACCATTAATAAACTCAATGATGTCAAGAAGGATGGCATAGTGAACACAGTTTATCTCAAATCTGGAGCAATACTGAATAGGTACTTCACCAATGATACTGCTCCAGCTACACCTCTTGGAGTAAAAGAGTTGGTTGGAATGATAGCAGGCACCAAATGCTTCCAAAAATATGTATCTATGCATGCCTCCATTATAAACACCTGAGCCACAGCATTCAGCTGCGTGTCATGTGAATATTTTAATTACAGTATTTAATGACATCTAAAGAAAGAATTTTTAATAGCATCCTATCAATTGCCTACTACGGAAATGGCAGTAAGCCCTTTGGATGCTTGCGCAAGCATGCTGATCCTCACAGACATTTCTTTCAAGAAGTAAATTTGCTGAGGGTGATTAAAGTTTGATATGCCGTATTTCCTAACATTTCCCTCAAAAATGTGCATACACAGTATACGTCACTAAGTTGGTAGCATGACTTGTTTATTATTTTACTTTTTTTATCTGAGATTTTTAACCCATCTTTTATTCTTTCTCCCTGTAGCATGTTTACTAAATTTGACCAATCTGGTACTAAATATGTCAATACTATTTACTTTTAATGTTGGCAGTTCTTATGTGTTAGGACATGGATGATTTTCAATTTTTAAATACTCAAAATTAAAAAAAAAAATGTTCTCATAAATTTCAGTCTTAGCACCTGGAAAAAATTTCTCTACACTTGTTTTCTGCATTTCTGTCTACATTTACTACATTTCAGTCCAACAGGTCAAACATCCTTAATTATTTAGTGGATATGTATTGCACTGTCATGAATACATGGGTTCACCGGTCAGTACAAGTACACATACCCCAGGATTCAATAAACATGGTGCAGGAATAGTGATATTCTTTCACAGACTGAACTGTGTCCATTTCCGCATAGCCTTAACAGCAGAGCACCTTGCATATTCATGAAGGCACGCTACTGCTAAGGCTAAGCAGACATGAACACTACTGAGTGCAGTGGGTGTCTTTAAGTAGTGCCTACACATCTAACATGCCCCCTGCACTCTGAAAGTGCCATATGGCACTTTCTAAGGTCTTTCAGTGTTTGCGGACACTGAAAGCAGCTATACAGATAGGAAGCAATGCAGGGGTTGTGTGACAGGTACTGTCACACAACTCTGCATTGTCAAAGTGCCATACAGCACTTTCCAAGTGCTTTCTGTGTCCTTGGACACTGAAAGCAGCTATGTAGATAGGAAGCAATGAAGGGTGTGTGTGATAGGCACTGTCACACACCCCCTGCATTGTGAAAGTACTATATGGCCATACTCCTCAACTGTACAGGTTTTTAGAGAATGTCCAGATGTCTGCCTCACAAACATCTTAACCTCTTATAGCAAGAAATCTGAAAAAAGCCATAAATAATGAGGGGACAAAGGCCCAAAAATAGGGACACTTTTTAAATATTGCTCACAAACTTGGAAAGTTGATAGAATAACAGGTTTTGCATTAGCATGGATTTTCTGAAAGGTGTGAAGTCTGAAACTCAAATGTCTGTCATTATTTCCTGACTTAAACTCTGAGTGATTTGCCAATGATTTTGCTAGAAAACCACAATCATATGAGAAATTAACCAAAAATATGAGGTAAAAATCTGGACATTCTACAAAACTCTGTACAGTTGAGAGGTATACTGCCTCATATTTTGGTGTGTTCCCCCAAATATCTGTCCCTACCTGGCAAATAGCAGAGGACTGGAGTCAGTAAATAATGACAGACGTTTGAGTTTAAGACTCCACATCCTTCAGAAAAGTCATGCTACTGAAAAACCTATGATTCTATGAATTTACTAAGTTTGAAAGAGCAATATTTAAAATCTGTCCCTATATGCCCCCTTACAGTTGTCCTTACTGTGACTTACACGGAGTATTGATACATGTCATTAAAGTGATTTTATTCCCTTTTTTTTCCATTCTAAGGTATGTTTAAGCGTAGCTGGGTGTGTTTGTGTGTTACGCCCTCTGTTCAGCATTTCTTAAACATCTCATAGGAACTAAATAAAAATGTATAGCTAAAATTTGAACAATGAGATAGTGTAGTGGTTAGCCTTGGTTTTGCATGCAGGCATTCACAGTTCAAGTACCAAGACAGGCACTTTATTATTACATTATTTATTACATTTATATATTTATTTATTTATTTATTTATATGTTTATTTATTTATTTATTTATAAATAAATTTATTACATTTATATATTTATTACTTTATTATTACATGCAAAATTATTGTTAAAATTCATTTTATTATGTTAAATTATGTATTAAGTGATATTTGTCACCCAGGGTAGTGTAGCTGGTCCAAAATGGAAGTGTGAGTGCATATAACATGTGAAATCACCCATGTATGCACAAGTGTCCCATACAGTATAGTCATACCCCAAGGTAATGTAATGAAAGCACATAATGGGATGTCATGTAAAGTAAATCATATACACTTAATAATATGCCAGTAAGGATGAATTAATCTACAATCCTTATATTTTTTTTAAATGAAAACTGAGCAATGCTAAGCATTGCTCAGCTATGCTTAGCTGGTTTAAGCATTAAACATAAATTCTTAGCAGCAGTTAACTCAGCTAAGAAGATTTGTGCACATGTAAGTAGTGCTCAGCATTTACCACTTTAAGCACTGTTCAACTCATCTTAGTGGATTTGTGCACCACTTAGCTGAGCTTAGCATTTTCAAAATGGTCCAATGACAGCAAAGGGTGGGGGATATGGCCTTATTTAAACCATGTAGGTGGGAATACAGCCTGAACCTGTTGTAGTTTGATCTGTGCAGGAACTATATCAGGTGTTGGAGAGGGCTCACACTTTCAGGCACAGTGCTGGGAAATTTTGAATTTCAGGGACATGGCAGGGCTTCTCGTATTAAACCATGATGACAGATTGCTGCAGGGCAAGTACCAGGGCTCATAATATAAAGTGGAGGCCTGGGACCATCTGGCCCGCAACCTCACCAGTGCCACTGGTATCCCCAAAACTGGTGAGCAGGTACAGCATCACTTTGCTGACCTCAAGCAGAGGAAAGGGGTGCTCTTGGACCAATGGATCAAGATGCTCAGGACAACCATGCTCCAGCAGTTTGTAAGATCCCAGATACAGTGTACCAGATTCTAGCCTGAATATTTGATAGACAGGTAAGCATAATGTTTGTTTCTCTCCCCTACAGTTGCAGCAGAGAGGGCTAGTAACATTGAGGCTCATGCAGACAGACTGACATGGATGAACCGACAGGCTGGTGAGTACAGATCAATCTTGCAGTATATAGTGGCATAACATAGAAGGAGTACATTGTTTACTGCCAGTAAGTATAGTGTGCTCTGTGTCTAATGAATAAATGAAATTTGTCACACTAATATTGATCCACAGGATATCCATTAATAAAAGTGTCATTTCACTGTAATAAAGATATATACCACAAACTGTTGCATTTACTCTGGTATGTTGTAGAATTAGAATTTATACAGGTTCTTCATAGCAATTATGGAATTGACAGCATGAAGTAACTGAGGTTGTTCTGAGAATCAGCTAGTATACAAAATAGTAGAATGTGGAGCTGTGAAACAAGATATAAAGGAAATATGAAATATTGTATGTACTAAGTTCTGAACCCTGAATAGTAATGTCTACAGTATAATAGTGTCCCCTGCAGCATTGCATTCTTGTGTTAAATTTTGCTTTCCATATTGTATTATTTCAAAGGATTAATACACAGTACAATAACTATCTGGCATGCATGAATGTCAGGATTACAAAGTCAGACTGACCAACCCAGAGAGTATTTGGCAGAAATCAATCAAGCAAGAGACATTAGTTTCCCAGTAGCTCAGTGTGATGAAAAATAGCCCTGTTATTCATTTTAGCACACCAAGAGATGGTACTAATCCAAGGAGTGGTACTGAGATGTGTGCATATATACACTAAAGAAATCTTGAATATTTGTATAAACAGTCAGAAAGTGTTAACAAATATTTTCTCCACAGGTCTTACAGGTAAAGAAATGTGTGTAGTAGCTGTATGAAGGGTATACTAATACACCATGTACAACTATTCCACTGTCCAAACCCATACACCTGCAAATGACAGCAGGATAGGTACATACTTCATGTAATCTCCCTGATACATGTCCCTCAAGTGTCACATTGTCACAGCTAGTTGTCACTGCTGCCAATAACCTTGGACACAGATAGGAATCCAGGGAAGTATGCCAGTAGCAGACTCACACAACATCAGTTCAGGGTACCCCTTCTTCGTCAAATATGTAACCTTGGCATGTACATGCCCCTTCCAGTAATGTAGCCATTGTTCTACCAGTCTGCCCTATACCATTACAGATTGACAGTCTAACATGTATGTATGTATGTCTGTGCTACAGAAGCTATGGGCCATAGGTAGATGTTAAGTGAGGACAGACCTGTAGTGTATTGAGCAGTACTGTTGTGAAAAATAGAAGCCTATACAGTTGTTAATGGACTTTTTTCTCTCCTCCCACCCTACATCTGCATCAATAATTATTGTCCATATGCTACGGGTACGTTGTTTTCAAAACCTATTGTTGGGACATGTGGTCTATTATTGTTCATATATTTAATTGGTTGCATATCAATATACCTTGTTCAAATACCATTATTGGTGACCTGTTGCCGTTAATGTAACTTGCATGCTGTTAAAATGCTTACTGTTGTTCCAT
Organism: Protopterus annectens; assembly: GCF_019279795.1. NCBI lineage: Eukaryota > Metazoa > Chordata > Ceratodontiformes > Protopteridae > Protopterus > Protopterus annectens. The sequence goes on from NC_056733.1 coordinate 1,510,541,738, forward strand.
TTATGTATGTGTTCTATTTGAAACATTTTCAAATCTGTTAGTTTGGGTGAATTGGAACACCCACGCATGCTGTTATAACTAATTTTGAAATGTTTTGTTCATGACTAAACAACATATCTTACTAAACCACAACACCATAGCACGTTTGGGAAGGCAGATCCTGGCAGATCCACCTGTCTCACATCATCTGGCCATGGCACTGGGCCCCAGCACATCTGGGACCGAACGTGGAACATCCTCCTCTGCTGGTCCTGCACCACCTTTGGGTGGAACCGATTCAGGGGACAGGGCTCATCCCCCTGGGTGCAGATGTGGACAGGAGCCCGTCACCCCCAACATGTTCTTGGATATGGTGTGCAGCGTCATCTGCTCCGAGTTGGATGGACAGCTGTGCCAGATGGAGGGCTGCCTGGTGCACCTGGAGGGGCAGGCTGCCCCTGTTGTCAAGCCCACAGCACAGCTACCTTTGGGGCTGTGAAGGTGAAGTGGTGACTGCCCATGAGTGGGGACCTTAGTAACTCTGTATCCATTTGGGGGCTCATGGGCCTCTGATTCCCAACCACCTTCCATGTCCAAGGTGTTTACCCCCTCATGTGTCATATACCACCCTGTCTGCTGTATTGTGTGTCTTGTCTGTCTGCAAATGCAACCTGTCCTACCCAACCTACCTCTCCAAACATACCTACAGCCCTTCCCCAACATCCCACTCTCATCTTAATAAAAAAGCACATCTGTCCCACAAAAACAATCACTGCCCCATACATAGCTCTACATTTTGCTCCCATGTACAGTGACATAAATCAATTAAAACCCAAATTACTCTACAAATGTATGTTGCCAACACCCCTTCCTGCAGGGTGTGAGGCTGTAAATTCCACATTTTCCACATCAGTCACAGCTGTTGCTGCAGTAGAAATGCAGAGGTATGGTCCTTTCCTAGACCCATCCTGCACATACTTAGCTGTGTTTCCCTAATGTTTTACCCCCTGTTTGCCCCATTTCACCACTTTCCTATCACACTTTCTTATTTTCTTTAATTAAAATTAGCACTGGTATTATGGGAGTAAGCGGTGCTAAGTGAAGCTAAGAGGATTTAACCGTCTGTTAGCATCACTTAGCTTCACGCAAAACTGCACAAACCCACTTACAACTGCTTAAAATTGTTTTAATCACTCTGTCTCCATCAGCCCTTGTTTTTCCCAGCAACAAAATAATCAGCCCTACCATGTCTCAAGCCCAGGACACTGTGCACTACCATCACAACAACACACCACTACACCAGCTGAGCTGTAAGCATTTGTAATGCTTTTACAAATATATCATGCATTATGGTCATTTAACATTAATGATAAAAAAGCATCGCTACCAAGTCTTGAACTCAGGACCCTGTGCACTACAGTCACAGCAGTGCACCTCTACACCATCTGAACTGTATGGATTTTTGCTGATTTTACAAACATATCATGCACTACAGTCATTTAACATAAGGGAAAATACATATCCGTAGTCCTCTTATATATGTACACACACACACACACACGCACACACACACACACACACACACACACACACACACACACACACACACACACACACACACACACATACACACACAGATATACTCAGCCTCTTACTGCAAGACATCTGCAAAAAGCCTGACAAACTGGGGGGATAAAGGGCAAACAATAGGGACATATTCGAAATATGGCTGTTATAAGCGTAGAAGTCTGCTACAGTAGCATGGTTTGTTTTAACATATATTTTCTGAAAGAAATCAGGTATGAAACACAAATGATTATCATCATTTACTTATGTCAATGCTCACATTTATCAGAAACCCACAACTGTCATGGGAACAGACCAACCGTATGAGCCACACATCTGGACAGAGTATAGATATCTGGACAGTGCAGAGGTATGACTGCAGTCATGTAACAAAAGGGAAATAACACTGAGAGCTGCTAACCATTTCACCCAGCACCTTCTGAACTACAGTCAGACCAACACAACACTACCTCAAATCAGTTCTGGGGAATTACTCATGCATTTGCAAATATATCATGCACTACAGGGATGTAAATGTAGGGAAAAGCAGACATTGGTGAGAAATTGTCCACCCACAGCCATTTGCACCACAGTTACAGCAACATATTTTGTACCCCGACTGAATTGTAGAGTATAACGCCTGAACAAACATATCCTGATTGCCAGTCACACACACTACACCGACATATACTGCCCCAAGTCACAGTCTACTGGGAATCCTGAGGTGTTACAGGACATTTCTCAGTCTGCCCCTACAAACATATACACCTGAAAGACCACCAGGAACTGTAGCAGCATGCACAGTCAGATAGAAAAGGATCTATGGCACCCACATCTGCCACTCTCCCTACTCAGACCAACAAACATTTATACATTACACTGCTACACAATCTTGACAGTCTGTTAACAATGGCCAGCCATACATAACTCTCAACTGGACAGATTTCCATGGAATGTCCAGGGTGTGGGACCATATTCATAGCCACTGCTGCATACCACTTTCAGGAGTCTGCTAAGTCACTGGGATGATATCAGGAGTGAAGTCACTACATCATGATATACCATACCTCTGAACTTTTTACTGCAAGACATCTGGACAAAGCCTGACATACTTGGGGGACAGGAGGCTGAAAAGAGGGCCATATCTCACAAAATACTGTTATAAACTGAAACAGTTGCTGGTGTTACAGGGTTTGTTGTACCATAACATCCCTGAAGGATATGATGTCTGAAATACAAATGGATGTCAACATTTACTGACTTCACTTCTCACATTATTCTACTGATTTCACAAAAACAGAAATTCTTTGAGGAACAGACCAAACATAAGAGGCAAACCTCTGGGCATTCTGCGGACATCTGGACAGTTGAGAGGTATATCAGAGACATATCACTGTCAGACATCAGGTCACGCAGAAAATGCATGTCCAGACAAACCCTGTTAGTCTAGCAATCTTCTATGTGTATAACAGCAATACTTACTTATAATCTGTACACAAGTCTGGAACTTTGTCCCCCAGTTTGTTGGTCTGTCTCCACATTTCTTGTTCTGAGAGGTATTTCTGCCTACCTTCTGTGAAGCTGTAGCCCCACACTTCCATAATGTATTCCTGTGAATGTGAAACCGTCTTTGCTAGCAACTAAGTGTGTTACAGCTAGATTTATAAAGTGTCATTATTTTTTGGCCTTTGCCCATCATTGATGTGTGCCTTTGTGCAGATGTCTTGCTCTAACAGGAGCTAGGAGTCTTAGAATGAAACTCATGTCATTGCAAACATACCGTGCCCTGGAGGATGCTGACATTTAGTCACCGACACCTGGTTTGCAGCTGTGGTGAGCACACTAACCTTGCCAGGTTACTCATCCCACCATACATTTAGACCCCAAATGGAGGGCTGCAAAGTGACTGGAGATGGAGTTTTAACCATTATCATACACATACACACCTCCAGGCTGGCCAAACAGTATGACACATGGGAGACATCCCAAGTGCAGTACACTGTTGACAAAACACCTTCTCAAATCATAGATAGCTGCAGACCTCCAACCATGACTCTGGACACCCACTACACCTATCTGGACTTGCTTGAACCCATCAAGATTCAGCCATCTACCCTGCTCCTGGGTGACTTTAACTACTCAGCCATAGTGTGCATGACTTGTTCTACCTGAACATGAATGCACAGAGATCCCTTGTCTTTGTCAATGGCAAGCAATGCATTGGATCAGCTGGTCAACACTCCTACAACAGGTGGAAATATCCTGTATCCGGTCCTAACCATCATGAGTAACCACTGTAGCACTCCTACAGTGTCATCCTCCTTGATAAGATCAGACAACATAGCCATCACTGTTGAGGTCACCATCTCCCCTACCCTCCCTTGTCAGGGTCAAAGAAAGACAACTTTCCAAAACTGACTATAAATCTCCTCAGAGAAGGTAGAATTAGCTTTACACCACCGTTATGTCAGTTGGAACTAGCTGTAGTTTCCAAGCCTACACCACAATACTATGTGAGCACCTACATAGCTGTATGGACTCAGCAATACCTGACAGAACAAAATAATCTCCATAAAGGTGTAATAAACTTCTGTGTTGGACAGCAGCAATACACAAATACCATAATAGGTGGAAATAATTAATGGACAGGGCCAAGAAAGAGCAGGTGCCTAATTGGAAGCAATGTCACCTTGCTCTGAACAAGCAAATACGGTCACAGGTGAATTACCCTAAGGCTATATTTGAGTGCAAATTGGACACATCCACCAAGGCCAATCACTAGGCCTTCCACACATATGTCTGCAATCCCAGAGACAACACCCAAATCTGCTCTGTAGTGGTGGTCAATAACACCACATACACATATGGCATAGATATAGCCAACCTGCTGCAGACAAGTTAAGTGCAAACATCACCTCCCTGTCCCTCCATTAGTACACATGGGCATGTACAGCACCTGGCCCCCTCACCTTATCATCATGAAGGAGGTCCATAATGCCCTCTCAAAGGCAACACACAGAAGTCTACATAGGCTAGATACTATCCCTGGCTACATCCTACATGAACACAGGCATTAGCTCTCAGCTCCATTACACGCTGTAGTCAACTAAAGCCTGAGCACCAGTGTCATCCCATCTGTACAGAGGACAGCCACTGTCATCCCTATGCATAAGGGTAGAGCAATTCACTGACCCAGCCAATCATATGCACATCAGCCTATCTAGCCTGATCTACAAGGACATGGAAGGCAATATCAAGGACCTTATAAACAGGGACATCGTCAACCTCAAAATACTTGAGCCCACACAGTGTGGTATTGTCAAAGGGAGATCAGGCCTGTTAAACCTGGTCAACTTCCCTGAAGTGGTTAACAAATGCAAGGGTGAGGGGAAGATGGTGCACACTGCCTACCTTCACCTAGACCAAATCTCTCACAATAATCCCCAGGTGGCCATGATACATAAGCCTACATGGCTAGGCATCAACCAGTATGTTACCAGATAGGTAGTTAATTCGCTCAATGATAGTACCCACTCGGTCAAAGTAGTGGAAGCCACCTCTAGTAATAGACTCTTACAGAGCAGTGTACCCCAATGATCAGTCTGGGGATCCTCTACTGTTTGAGATATACATTTCTGAGGTACAAGACAAAACCAGTGGTCTGTGGCTGACCAGGTTTATCGATGATTACAAGCTGGCCACTGTCTTATATACCACTACTGATGTAAGCATCCTCCAAGAGGCCCTAACTGAAATTAACGACTGGTGCAAGAAGCATTAGCTCAAACTGAATGCCAGGAGATGCATCATTTTCTCTGTTGTGGTAGATAACATACACACTAATTACAATGCACTGAGCATGCAATCAGGTGTGAGGGGAGTTGTGCACCAAGGATGGTCACAACCTGACAGTTTCCCATCATGTGGGCACCATTGTATGGAAGGCTGTCTACATGGCCCATCTGTCATCCAAGAACCAGAAGGCCACAACATCCCTGTACTCCACCCTTATCAGACACATTACCGAGTACAATGGCTCTTTGGCATGTACCTTGCTAAGCAAATGCAGCAGTTACAGAGACCACAGGGGTTCCTGACCAGGCAAATCCAGGGTCTGCTACACCTATCCTATACAGAGAGGCTGAAAGCCCTGTCCCTGTACTTAATCTCATACAGATTGCTCATAAGTGACCTGTGTCTGGCGTACAAGGCCATTTCCAAACCACCCTTGATGGTGTTTCTGCATATCCATAAGACAACCCCCACTCACGCAATATGCACGCAAGGCCCTCACCTGGTCTGTGACATGTATAGTACTTGTTGTGGGGATAGTGTAGTGTCCCACACAATACACTGTCTGTAAAATACACACCCTCTACATGTCTAACAGAGTACATGTATAGCCCTCTTGAAGAAGAAGCTGGATGACTGCATGGGAAATGGAAAAGACACCCTGAGATCTTGCATGTGTCCCAGCTGGACAGGGGATACTGGTGATAGCTTTGAAGGGACATGGGCAAACATCTGGGCTAGGCTTATGAGGGCATCCAGGCCAATAGCCTAGTATCATCTTATGAAGCTATGCACCTAGTACTTTACATGTTTTCTGTATGCATTGCAGACTGTCCTGCAATGTTGTCTGTAATGAGTTCCTGTGAGTCTGAACTGTTTATGTACTGCATTGCTACAGTATACTATTGTTCCTCCATTAGTTATTATCACATATCGTTAAACCTTGTCATTGTGTCTGGCCTGTATAGCAGTACGTCAGCTCTTACAGTACTTGCATATGCACTTGGTGACACTGTATAGCTCACTCCAATAGCCTTCATCTTGGTCACACTTACCATTCTGCTAATAGGCCCATCACACAGTAGGGTTAGTCACCCTTTGTTGAGGGCCTTACAGTAGCTTTTAAAGAGATGGATGGTGGCAGTCAGAACTATGGTAAGGTCTGGCCTGAAGGGCCCATAGGTGGCAAAGCTGTGGCAGACATTACCAGGAGAGTGTGTGTGTGTGTGTGTGTGTGTGTGTGTGTGTGTGTGTGTGTGTGTGTGTGTGTGTGTGTATCAGCATACATAATACTGCAGGGTATTAATTTACATATGTTGTCTTCCCCTCGCAGGTGAACATGGGGGTTGGTGTTTCTCCCCCTCACAACCTGATGTCAGTGTCTTAGCTGGCTCTCAAGATGATGGTGGTCATAGTGTGGCACAAGAGGGGTTGTTGAGGCCTGAATCTGTGCCATTGATTGGTATCCCACTTTCACCCACAATGTCCCCGCATACAGTCAGTATGACCACACATACCCAGTCTCCAGTAGCCACAGATAATGGAGAGTTGGAGGATGGTGGCATGGAACAGGCTAGTGTGGTGACTATGGCAAGTGTGAGTGTAGACAGTAACCATAGCCAGAGATCTGGTGAGGTCACACACAAGCAGATTGACGGGGGTGCTCAATGAAAGACTGCTGCCCATCATGCCCCTGTCACAAGAGCCACAACAGGGGTCACCAGACACATGTTACAGTCTGTCATGGAGGCACAGATGCATACTGACTGCAACACCAAACAGATGCTCAGGGCCATGAATGTAGAACTTCCTGCCATGCGTGATGTGATGACCTCTACAGCATTTGTGATGCCATACGTCATTTTGCTGATGTTGTGGATAGATTGTGGAGTGAAACAATGTCACTGCTCAACTGTGCAATCTCTGTGCTTGAGCATATGGTGGGAGAAGGGCATCGGCCAGGTGGACGTAGGTAAGCAACATAATCAGCTGAGAGCCCACGTGGCCATGCACATTCACAGTCCCATAATAACGGTACCACCAGCACTACAGAAGGGACCATGCTGTCCACACCAAACCAGAGAAGGCTATAGGCACATGGTCCTGGCCAGTCCCATCAGGGAGACAGATCTAGCAGACAGCAGTCACTATCAGGGAGTAGCACTCCATCTGTCCTTGGGCTTGGTGGTGCCAGTGAGACTCTTGGCAGAACCAGTTCCCGTGTCCCTGCCAGGAGATGGTGAACCGTACATCCTGCCATGTACGGTCCATAGCTGTCCAACATAGCCCTGTGTCAGGCATCCACATGGCTTGATTGTGTGCAGACAAAGACTCACACATCCCTATCACAGGCAAGTCACCACCAGACACACACAGCTCCTCTGCATGGCCCAGTTCAACACCACCCCTCCAGATACACACACACACACACACACACACACACACACACACACACACACACACACACACACACACACACACACACACACATACACAGGTGATGTCAACCATATGGCCCAGCCCAGGCCTCTAGCAATCCCACACCACACCCTGTGCATGTGGTGATACTTGTGCCACAACCCTGTTATCCAGACCATCGATGCAGGAATATGCTGATATGGGTCTGATGAACAGGGTGAATATAGTACAGTGTAGCAATGTAATGGTGTGTAAGGTGCTGTCTGCTGGCAATAGTTATGGGTACACATCGAGGTGTATGTACCTTGTTAGCCATGATGCACTATTGCTGTTAGTACTGCTGACTGACATTAGTGTCATGCACTGTATTCTGTTTGTGTTCCAGCTGTCTCTGTGTTTGCAGGCTGTGGGCCTGCTGACAGTAGCAATGATGAGTAAGGCAGAGTGGAAACGCAGTGGCCTTTTCATAGCCAAGGTACAGATGTATATGCACATGGTTACCAGGTGTGTTTATATGCAACAATGTGTGAGGGACAATTATGGCAGACACTGTGACCCTGCATACATACCCTTGACACAGCCAGCTAGCCTTCATACATATCACCTGGGTGTTTTGTAGGACCACAGGCTCACATATACAGAGAAGGTTACTGGAGTACTGGCACTATGTCCCTCACAAGCTTAGCCATTACTTCAACTTCAACAGATTCATCTATCAACACCTGTTGCTCCTGCCATTTCAGTTCCATCCACTCAACCTTCATGCAGTTGATGAGGTTATGCCTGGTACTGTGTATGACAGGTCTGGGGTATATATTCCTAACAGAGGTCAGCCTGTGTTAGTCTAACCTAAAAATCATCAGCATGTGTGTCTGCTAACTGATATGCATGTCTGGCCTCAAGTGCTGGTAGTGCACACAGAGACATAGTCCTGTACATGGGGCAGCTGACAAAGGGCTGAGCACAGCCACTACCTGCACAGCCTTATGAATGATAGCACTAGATACATAACACAAATAGCACAGAGGTAATGTAGTGTTTCATTGTCCGCCATTACTATTCAAGTGGGTGACAATTGCAGAGACTGTTAGAATTGCCATTGCTGGGTTCAGAGGCCTTTAACATGTCAGAGCCATCTGACACACACACACACACACACACACACACACACACACACACACACACACACACCACTGCAAAGGAACATGCATTGAAACACACATGAACATGGAGGTGACACTTCTCAAAGTAGATGACCTACTCATCTATTTATGTACAATACCAGTGATACAACCATTGCATGCATCATAGTGGCTTGGTGTTAGAAAATGTGCAGCTGTCCTTGTACGGTGGATGACATCTGTATGGGCTGACACTAGGTTGGCAATGTGGTAGTTCACAGGGTGGAAGAGGCACACAAAATGGTATAGCCATCACATACACACACATTGAAGACAGCTACAGGGGCTGTGCATACAGAAACACATACACAGTTGTCAATAGACATATTAGTAACCCTACATATCCACTTGTATGTACTATAGTGCTGCATAAGCATGACATGCTCCACATAGATTACATGCCTGGGACATAACACATAACCTCTTACAATGGGTAATCTTGTGAATGCCTTCATGGATGGTGGGATAACACACCAGACAAAGTGATTGGTCTCATCTATTGCTCCTACAAACCTGCACAAGTGATGGAGTAACAGATTTTGTATCAGCATGATGTGTCAGTCAGGTACGATATCTGATGCTGGCATGTGTGTCACTATGGTAACTGTGAAATATTTGGCAATGATATCAAATTAATGCTCATTGTTAGGGGACACAGACCACATATCATTTGCAAACGTGAATATTCCATGTACATCTGTACAGATGACTGGTATGGGCTGTAAAGTGTTACATGGTGCATGTGAGGCAGATCTTTAAAGTAATATCATGGGTAGGGGGTCAACAGGGCTTAAAATGGTAAAACCTACACACACAACAGCTACAGTGGATATGCTTCACATACACTACTATAGTTGTCAGTATTGAGATTAGAATCCCTTCCTTTATAATTATTTGTACTATAGTATTACATAGTTATTGCACATGCCACAGAGCTTGGAGGACTGATGAGTATATACAGGTACATCTAAGGTGAATGACATCAGTAAGCCTTGTAAATTAGGGCAATTGGACATGTGCTGTGTGGTACATGCCTCAAAATGGTATAACTCACACCCACAGATGATATGATTCTCACCCAAACACATACAGAGAGGATATGATTCTCACACACCACATACACACACACACACACACACACACACACACACACACACACACACACACACACACACACACACACACACACACAGACACACACACAGTTTCCAAGTTATGTGTACTACAGTGTTAAACAGTTATCACATGAGCCATGGAGGTGAGCACTTGTAAAGTATGGCAATGGGAAATGTACTGAGTGGGAAGAGCATCAAAATACATTACCCTACAAACTTACAAACACCTTCATACATAGAAACACACACACACACACACACACACACACACACACACACACACACACACACACACACACACACACACACACACACACTTGCCAGAACTGAGTACAGAACCCCTACCTATCTAGTTATCTGTATTATACTGCTACTTAGTTATTACATGTACCATGGAACTTATAGGACTGAGGCCTGTCCAAATGTACTTCTAAGGGCAATGACATTAGCAGGACTGCTAAAGTAGGGCACTTGTAAGTGTTGTGGGTGGGAAAGTCCTCAAAATACTTCATCTTACAAACATACACACTTACAAACACTTGCATACATACACACACAAATATGCACACACACACACAAACACACACACACACACACACACACACACACACACACACACACACACACACACACACACACACACACACACAGTCACACATACATACACACACACACACACACACACACACACACACACACACACACACACACACACACACACACACACACACACACACACACACACACGCACACACACGCACACACACACACACACACACACACACACACACACAGAACTGGTAATACTACCCTTGCTTATCTAGTTATTTGTACTATACTGTTACATAGTTATTGCACATGCCACAGAGCTTATGGGGTTAAGGGTGTCCAAAGGTACTCCTAAGGGCAATGACATCAGCAGGACTGGTAAAGTAGGGCACTGGGAAGTGTTGTGGATGGGAAAGTCCTCAAAATACTTCATCCTACAAACATACACACACACACACACACACACGCACACACACGCACACACACACACACACACACACACACACACACACACACACACACACACACACATGCCAGAACTCAGCATAGAACCCCTGCCTATCTTGTTATTTGTACTATACATTTATTACATAGTTATTGCATGCTTCATGGAGCTTATAGGGCTGAGGGATATCCAAAGGTACTTCTAACGGGAATGACATCTGCAGGACTGCTAATGTAGGGCACTGGGAAGTGTACTGGGTGGGAATGGCCTAAAACGGTCCATACCAGAGATCTAGTTGTACTCCGGTCTGGGGTTTTGTGTGCTCCAGCCACACTTCTCAAAAGTAAACAGGAATTTGCTGCAGGTACAGGGTGCCATTTTCTGACATATCTGAAGTCTGAAACTGGAATGTATTGTGTCATTACCTAGTGACAGACATCCTCAGATCATCACAGTGCTTTATCAGAGGAATACAAGATGTATTTTGCACAGATCAATAGTATGAACCCAACTATAGACATTCTTGCCCAAAAATACCAGTTGAGAGGTGTGGCTACAGTTGGCTGACTGATGAAGCTGTGTAAACAGTCCAGCAACATGGTGACATAGCGGTTGGGGATCTCCTGTTTGTGTGGTATTCTTCTTACCTGAAAAGTCATATCCTGGTGTGGCCATACCTCTCAACTGTATAGTTTTTGGCAGATTGTCCAGGTGTTTACCTAGAAGTTTTGTCCAGTCTACATAAACTTGTGTTTTTATGGCAAGTTATTTGCAAAGAATTAAAGACTGACATTACAAAATGATGACAAACATTAGTGTTTCAGACTTCATAACCTTCAGACAATTCCTGCTAATGCAAAACCTGTTATTCTACCAACTTTCTTAGTTTGTAATAGCAATATTTACAACACGTGCCTATCATTGGGTCCTTGTCCCACTTTTATTTATGACCTTGTCCAGATGTCTTGCTGTCAGAGGTTGAGAGGTATGGGTGTGCATACAGAGTGCATTCTACTGTGCAGAAATGTCCATTATATGTGTAGTATATTCCACATAGCACTGTGACTTCCAGGTATGTCAGTGGCAGAGCAGTACAGAGTAAGTGGTTAACCACTGACAGATAGTTGTGTATAGGTTGATAGGTTACTATGACATTAGCAGGGTATTGGCCCTGAAGCCCTTATAACCCATGCAGATGAGAGTGTAGCCCATGTTAAGACATGTCAACACACAGAGCCCCTGTCCAGCAAGGACACAGGTGGAATCACAGGACTATCTTTTGTGTTTCCCATGCACTTATACAGGGAGCACATCACTAAGGGTATTGAGGCACTTGGCTTTCTGTGGACAGGGATTGTGTTCCACAGATGGGGGAGTGTGTGGGACACATATCTGTCACACCAACAAGCCATACTGATATCACAGCCCAGGTTGATGCTTCACCTATAGGTTGATCGAGTGGACCTTGACTTCCAGATGTACAATAGTCTCATCAAGGTAGGCTCTGTATTGCTTTGTATGCCAGACAGGTTACCTCAGCAGAGTCTGTATGGAACAGGGTAGAGGGACAGTAGTATTAACCTATCTGTGTAGGGTAGGTGTTTGGGGTTTGGGGTAAGGCCTTAGTGTTTGAAAGACCCTGGTGTGTGGAGTCTACATGGTCTGTGGTGTGTAAGTTTCTGGAGTTCTCATGTGGTTTTGCCTCTGAGGTGTCCTTTGTTTGAGTTTCTGTTTTTTTTTCGGACCTCCACTTACATGGGTGTGTGTTGTATATTTGCAGGGGATGTTTACTGAGTCCATACACTGCATGGGGTTCCTATCACGTGATCAAAAATTGTAAATGGCAACCGAGTATTGAGCATACTCGATTGCTCAAAACATCGAAATGTCACGAGCGTAACATGGACATCACCATAGGGAATATTTTCCCATTACTTCATAGCAGTGCGATCTCGAAGTAGGAATATTTAAGCAGTGGGGGTGTGGGGGAGCACAGCATTTAGGTAAGCATAATTATTTATTTATTTTTTTATTATATTTTCAAAATTTCAAACATCGCTCATATGGTTTTGACCATATGGTGTTTGATGTTTGAAACTTTCAAAAATATAATATAGACCCCACTGCATGGCATCTATGATACTGCACAATGTGTTCTGGTGTGCACATTATCCATTTTTCTGGCCAGTGGCTCACCTTCTCCTTATGTATGTCTGTTTGTCCTTCTGCAGTCCAGTCACAGGCTTTGGCCACAGTGGCTGCTATTGTGTATTTATAACTCTAATGTGAGCAGGGTAAATGCTGTAAGATCATACACAAGGTTGTAGACTTCACACCTCTGAGTGTACCTATTTAGCAGGTCGCCCATCATTGCACCACTACATTTGCTGTGGTCCTTAGACGGTTTGTGTTGTTATATGTTATTATGAGGCTACATGTGGGCCTAGCTATCATAACATCATGGACTGACATCTGCACAGGCTCATATATGACAGTCAGACAAAAGCCCACACATGTGGACAGGGTGTTAATAATGTTCTGCCAAACATAGACAGGTGGGAGACTGGTTTGGTAATTGCTTGCTTTCTCTTATGTGTATGACATCTGATTCCCCACTGTCTGCTATTGCTGTTTTGACATGACCCTTTCTTGTTCTGCAAATAGGTGGCAGGCAAATGCAATGTTATGACAAGCAGAACAGTGTTACATGGCATACTTGTGCTCCTTCTGTGACAACTTGTCATTCCATGGGTATGGGATGTTGGTCTGGGACATGTTGTCAGTGCTGACACAGTGTCGGCAGCCTTTTATAACCTGGCAGTACACTGGCCTTCATGTACCTGCTGTCCTACTAGGCACCATACCTCCCGACCTTTTGGGGCTAGACATCTGGACAATGCCATAAGTAATTTGTAGACAAAGACCTGCATATAGGGACCATTGCTATCTATTGGCCTTAAAAACTTAGAAAGGTGACATAATAACAGGTTTTGCATTAGCATGCATTTCCTAAAGGGTATGAAGTCTGAAACTACAATCTGACATTATTTTCTGACTTTAGTCCTTTGTGATTTGCCAATGATTTGCCAGGAAGCCACAATTTCCTGATAAAGTGGCCATAAATATGATGTACACCTCTGGACATTCTGCAAAAAGTCTGTACAGTTGAGGGGTATGCTAGGCACTGTGTATGTTACTCTGAGCTGTGTACTGTCCATAAGTGTGGTCCCCTGTCCCTGACCTGTCCAGCTTTCCTGCAGTACTAGATATTGACATCTGGACAGTGTGTACAACTCCTACCATAGCTGCATTTGACATGCAGAATAGTTGCCACATTTTTTCTTTGAACATGGACCCTGTCAAACACAGTACTGTACCTCGGCTACTAAGATACAACAGCCAGGAGTAAGTGCAGGCCACAAACTGACACTATTGACCACACATATGCATACCTCATTGAGCCATGCATATTGTGGGCTTGAATCAAGTTATCAAGTTGATTGGGACAGTCCTGGTAATGTGTGCTCTGCTGCTTATACCCTGCAAACATTACTGTTTCTGAATTTCTATGGGAACATGGGTGCGTGTGTGGGGGGCACAAATGTCATATTGTCCATATTTACACAGACTGTGCTGATGATCCCTTTACATTTTCGTTCCATTTAGCATAGTATTGTGCCTGTCTTGGAGACTACAGGCATATTACTAAAGACCACTGGTTAGATTGTAATGGCAGACATTTGCGTTTCAGACCTCTCACCTTTCAGAGCCTTACAGCAACTGCAAGACCTGCTGTGATATCACTGTGTAGGTCTGTATGGGCATATTTCATCATTGTCCCCATTTGTGGGCCTTTGCCAGACATTTCTTTATAGTTTTCTAAGGCTGACTTGCTGGGTGAGGCTGAAGGGTGAGTATGGGACCCCCACATTGATACCCATGCATGTGACCTCTGACCCCCCAGTTTGTTAGCCTCCCCCCACATATGCTGCAGTGAGATTTTTCAGCTACGGGACTACTGCATTCTCTGGGGAAGCCAGTATTGGGAAGACATTTCCTGTTGTCCCACATAGCTGTCAGTTGTCTGCTGCTATCCCGGTAGGCCACCCCATTCCCCTGCATGCATGCAGCCATACCATAGCTATGCTACCACAATATATTACACCATTCATTTATTGTTAAGAAGTGTGACTTACCTTATGCCTGCACCAGTTGTGAGGATGGTACTTGAGGGCTGCCTCTGTCAGATGCATGCAGTACACAGCCTATACATGATAAGATACAGGTAGTGTGATGTGTGTGGCATCAATTTTACTGTGTGTGTCAGTCAGAGAGAGGTGTCAGTCCCTGGGTCCCTATAGAGTCAGTGTGTGTGCTATGCATTGCCTCTTTGCCAAGACCTGGGCATACTGGGCACCCCTCCTTCTGCCTACAGGAGCAGGCTCAGGGGGTTCCTCCTCCAAGTCCACCTGTGCCTGTGGGGGCCTTTGTAATGGTGGGGCCTGTGTGGCCCTTCCCTGTGATGTTCCTGCTGCAGCTGTTTCCACAGGATCATATTGTGTAGCATGGCACATACTATGAACATATGTGCACATGTAGCTGAAGAGTACTGCAGGGCTCCGCCAGATATGTCAAAGCAGTGAAACCATGACTTGAACCTCCCAAACACATGCTCTATAACGGTCCTGGTTTTTGAGTGTGCCTCATTATGGTGCTCTTCAGTGTGCATGTGTGTATTTCTGATGGGTGTCATCATCCATGGCTCCAGTGCATAGCCAGCATCCCCCACCAGATGGCCACATGGGATGTCCCCCCTGTCAAATGCCTGGTCCAGCTGTGAGGCATGCTAGATGAGGGAGTCATGATGACTACCAGGGCTACCAGCACACAAATTCATGATAATGCCTTGGGCATTGCACAAGACCTGGCAGTTGCTGGAGTGATAGCCCTTGCAGTTGACATAGACTCTACACTTTTCACCGGGTTGTGCCTTAATGTGGATGTGTGTGCCGTCTATGGCAGTCTGTACCTCTAGTTAGTCTGCTACATGGTGGAAGAGATGCATATTGCTAGTCCTTTCCTCCTGGGTGCTGGGGAAATATATGTGCTCACCAGCATGACATCCAGGAAATGGTGGAGTACCCTGGATGCAGATGCCTGTGAGACCCCCATGATGTCCCGAAGTAGGTCTTTGAAAGGTACCTGTAGCTAGTATTCTTAAGGCTACACATACCTTGGTTTCAACTAGGATGGATTCCCCTCTGTTGTCTCTGGGTCTGAGGTGAGGCTGACACAGTTCGCAGAGTTGTTGAAGTAAGTCCCTGTCCACTCTGTAGCACTCTAGTATCTCCAGATCATGTAGACCCTGGTAAATTAGCCTGGGTCTGAACACTCTTCTCCTCCTCCTCAGTTTGGGACAGTTATCAGCATTATCCTCCTCACTGCTTTCAGCCTGTAGCACATACTGATGTATCAAAGCAACAGCAGCCCCAAATATTTTGTCAGTTAAAATTTCTCCGAGTGTGTACACCAATGGTGCAGTGTTTGTGGGGAAAACCAGACTGAAAGGTGTTTGCATAGTTTATACTGTTGTGCTACACATGCTGCTTGTGTTATTGGCTGACTATGATGCATTGCACTTGTCAGCTATATTATTTGTGCATGAGTGCCTTTATTCTGCTAGTTCCCTTTTTTTAATTCCCATTTTCACCCCTTTTAAGCCCTGTATGCCTGCTGCTCAAATGTAAACACTTTTGCTGGTTCCTGCTGTTTTTTTTCTGTTGTGTTTCAGCCCCATGGAGTGCCAAGCAAACCCCTGCAGCTATAGTAAACATTTTTTTAGCAGAAAGGACCCTCCCAGGGATGCAAACATGCTCAGTACTTCATGAACTAGCTCAGACGCACGCCCTTGCTTAGCTGTGCTTCGCTGAGCACAAATAGAGGCAGTGGAGCTCCAATGTGCTCACACCAAGAATGACACACACCCTTTTCATGTCAGCTGCTTCTCCTGCTTACACTGCAGCATTATAGCTCCTACACAGTTAGGTTCAGGAGGGCACGGTCTCCCATTTTGCTATTCAGTAAATTTAGCTCATTTGCATACCCCACTGCCTTAGTCCCTTGCTACACCACTACACCAGAGCCTATCTCCTTAGCAACCAGTGTTATCTGTTATGTTTTGGTTCTACATGCTAGCCACTATAATGCCAAAATTCAGATTTCCCTTAAAATTGTCTTTTTACATTTTTTCGTATGTTCTGCATGATCTCATTTACACGCCACTGCGCTATGCTTAAATGGACGAAATTGGCCAAAAACAAAAAACTTTGATTTTCATAATTTTGCAACTGTTTTCCATACCAATGGCCATATTGTTGGCCATTGGCATGCCTAATACTCATAATACATGCTTTACTTTGAGCTGTGATGCCCCCGTTTTTGACTTTTGTAGAAATGTACACAGTTAGTAACTGAATACATCTCTGCAACAGACACTGCTCTGACAAAGAAGCCTGCTTGTTGCTGATTCGCTAATTCACCTCGTTTGCATGGTTTTCACCAGCAAATGAGGTAATTAGCATTATTCAGTGGTGTCCATGACAGAATAGTGCTGGCAGGCTCATGCACACCCCCAGCCTTGTTTACTGGATTGCTCGGCGGCCATATTCAGTGCAGAAGCTGCTACACTATTCTGACACAGAGATTTTCCTTTATTGAATCCCAGCTATAGACATTAGTTACAGCAATTATTCTCAGTGAATCCTGAGGTTGCCTGTTTTAGAAAATTAGCATCCATCTGGTATCAGAGGCAAAATCAGAGATAAGGCCTGGGAGCACTAGCGCTTAACAAATAAACCCTCATCTAGACAGACATTCCTAGAGTTGCACAACAAGGGCAAAAAGAAAACAAAAGAAGACAAAACCCAATATTATCAGTCTGCCATAAACTCCTCCAATCACAACCCTAAGCAGTTCTGGTCCACAGATAACTCCATTCTCCACCCAGGTAAAGTATGCACCCCACCTACCACTGTCCCTTCCTCAAGCAGCATTGCTGGCTCATTCAATAAGCACTTTACTGAAACCATTCTGTCTTTGACTAAACAACACAAACATCTACCCACGCTCTCTACATCAAAACCCAGTACTATGCCCACAGTCTTTTCTTTTTCATCAGTACCTACCACCTATATAAAAAAAAACTTCTACTGAAACTTAAGCCAACAAAACTTGCAGCTGACAATCTCCCCTCTGAATATCTAAAAATAGCAGCAGAAGCTCTAGCTTATCCAGTCTCTATCTTAATTAATTGGTCCTTATCAAAAAGCCATGCCCCCACACTGTGGAAAATATCCCACATCATTCCCCTACATAAAGGTGGCTACTCCACTGAACATTCCAATTAACACCCTATAGCCATCCATTCTCCACTTTCCAAGATAGTTGAGAAATGCATTCATTCTCAAGTCTTAGACTACCTCTTAGCTAATAACCTCCTCTCTAGCACCCAGCATGGCTTCAGGCCATACCACAGCACTACTACCGCCTTGCTCTGTTTCACTAACGCTAGCCTTCATCATAAAAATAATGGCCTGTTCTCCTCTGCTATATTTCTGGATCTATCCAAGGTTTTTGATATGGTCTCACACAAACTACTAATCTCTGTTCTCAGTAACTTATCCTTTTCCCAATCAGCTACTGATTGGTTTCACAGCTATCTAACTGGCCACCAACAATCAGTTGTCTGGATTAATGACCTATCTGCTTGACTTCCTGTAACACTCGGTGTTCCCCAAGGCTCCATTCTTGGCCTCCTACTATTCTCACTCTTCAGCAATCATCTATTCACAGCCACCAAGCATGCTTCTCATATACAGTATTCAGATGACTCCACCCTCATCTGCTCAGCCCCAACTATACCTGAACGTCACAAGATCATGCAGGAAGCCTTTTCATCTGTAGAAAGCTGGCTATCTAATGCCTAGTTATTACTCAGCCTGAGCAAGACTAAACTCCTTATCTTCCAACCCATTAAATCTAAACCAATTATCCCCCATTTTAGTATTCTAGCCAAGGACAATACCGTCATCTCCCCAACAGAACACACTAAACTACTTCATGTTGAGATTGATAATAATCTGAGATTTGACACTCACATTTCTCTTACCATAAAAAAAGGTTTACAAAAAAACTAAGTGCATTGTACAGAAACAAACAATTCCTCACCAAGACAGCCAGAATTTCTGCTGCCAATTCCCACCTAATCTCCACTTTACTCTACACTTCTGCTATACTTACCTACCTTAGACAAACAGACCTAAACAAGCTCAAAGCTTCCTACATTAAAATTGCTAAGTTTGCCACTGGTATATCTTATCGCAGCCACCACTGTATCTCACTTAGAGAACTTGACTGGCTTGAGCTCCCTCAACTTCTTCACCTGAATCAACTCTCTCTCACCCACAAGTTAGTAAACCATCCTTTTAATGTCCCATCCCTTCAAAACATTCTCCAGCCCTATTGCTCCACTAGACCACCATGCTCCAGCAGCAAAAATCTACTTCTAGTGACCAAATCCATGAACTCAGTAGGAGAAGCACTATTCTCCTGTGTCATACCCATATTATGGAACAATCTTCTCCTCCCATCCATAATCACACTACCTTCTTGCAATCACTTCATGACTGCACTATAAACTCACTTAAAAAGTCTCTGGTTATGCCCATGCACCAGTCCCGACTAGTAACCCTCCTTTTTACCTAACCTTCCTCACCCTTCCCCTAGCCACCCTGCATCACACCATCTGATCATTGCATTTGTTCCTCTGCAGGCTCTGGCTCACCCTTTACCCTCACCTTCCCTCCTCACCTGATCTCTCAGACCTGCAATAACATGCTTAACTACCTCACTTCATCTCAACTCCAAATTCATATCCAACTGATTTACACCTAGCTTCCTCTCATTACCTTGTATACTACTCATTCAGTCCCGTCTCTTACTTCGCTATCTTCCCCTTCCATCCCATTAAGCCTTCTAGCTTGTTTCACCTTCATGTGGAGCATCTGTTTTATATCTGCTTGAGTTTAGTGCAATATTTGTATATATGATTTAGATATATGAGTTTAGAACAGTATCTGTTTGAGCTTAGTACTATCTGTATATACATCCTACCTTTATTCCTAGCCTCTAGCTAGATATTGGTATATCTGTTCATTACTATGTTCCATATTGTATGTATAGCTAATGTTTCCTGCAGTATGTATTATTTGCTATTGTATGTATATTCAATTGTTCTTCATGTACTCTGCTGCTCATTTATTGTTCTGTGGAGCTTTTCTCCCTGGGCCTCTGCTGAAAAAGGACCTGTGTCCAGTTGGAATTTCCTGGTAAACAAATGTAAATAAATAAATAATAAATAATCAATACCTTTTACAGACTTAATCATACAAGCTTTATCTGGAGGGCAGAAATGCCTGGTGCTCTTTGAACAAGATCAACAAAGTTTTCTCTGGAATAATAAACAGTGATAAAAGAGCTTGTTTTGTTTATTTAGAGCACTTTTATGCCATAATAAATGTATTTATTTAACATTTGTTTACTAGGAAAGTCTGAATGGGACAAAGCCCATTTTCAGCAGAGACCCGGGGAGAAATGCATGTCTTTGGAATGTGGGAGCAAGCCAGAGCACCCAGAAAAAACCTGCACAAATACATGGACAGCATGCATGCAGAGTAGGTACCCCATCTGAAAATCAAACCAGAAGACCTCTTGCTGTGAGGTGATAATACTAATCACTGCCCCACTGTGCACTTTACTATAGCTATTTTTTTGCTGCATTTGCAAATTTGTGTACTTCCCATGCCTCCAGCCACTACTAACGTCTGTTTATTGCCAAGCTCCCCTCACTACCACCATTTACTTTGACTAACTCATTTAGCAGTGAATCTGGAAACAGACTTTGGAGGGCAAGCTTTTTGACATGTCAGAGTGCTGAGCTTTCACCTAATCTAATTCTGTACCTGGAAGAAGGACACAAAGGGGAACAATGGAAAAAGAATGGGAGATATCACTGTGTGTGTGTTTCTTCAAGACAACTGCTTTTCAGACTATAACATGCAGTGGTGTCGCACATGCATGTTTCATGCATCTGCATGTTGACCACTTGGATGCCAGTTCACTCCTCCTCTTTTTTACATGCCTCTACATTTTGTGAGAATCATGGAATCTACCAGTAGTCATTCAAAAAGTGGATAAAACTATTGCCATCTCCATAGATAGGAGAGTTTGCTGTTGACCATCTCATCCTATCTGTTCCATTGCTTTATCATATTCCCCCTTCCAGCTGACCACTTCAGTGGGCCAAACCCATTCCCAGTCACAGGCTAACAGTATCACAGATGTAAGCTTTGTCTGTGTTTCAATTTATGGGCTTAGAGTTGAAACATTTTGTGCAATTGCAAACTATCATTACTGATTCCAAGACTAAACTTTATCAAACTATAGGTAGGTGAATTTTGACAAAAGAAAGTGAGGCAAGGCTCAAAAGTCAAACCCACCTCCATAAACAGCACAAATAAAAAAAAAATGAGGGTTATGCTACTCAACGCCAGGAGTTTAAATCTCAAAATGCACGCGCTCAAAGCACTCCTCAGACTGGAGAATGTCGACATCTGTGCAGTAACTGAAACCTGGTTCAAGGCTCCAGAGAGCACCCCAGCACTACCGGGCTACAACTCATACCACACATTTCGGCCACAGAACATGGACCGAAACACAAAAGGAGGGGGTGTATCCATATTCATCAAGGATACCTACACCTCCACGTTAGTGGGGCAGCATGATACCTCTGAGATCATCCATGTGCAACTAACAACGGGCAAATCTGCAATGCAAATTGTGGCCTGCTACAGATCACCCTCCATGACCCAGGACCACCACTCCGACTTTCTGGTGACACTGGAAAACATGAAGGTCCTACCGAACACCCTGATATTGGGCGATTTCAATTACCCTACCGTTAACTGGGAAAACTACTCAAGTAAAAACTCCCAGGAATTTATCAACTCAAATGCCATGGATCAGCTGGTAAACTCCCCTACCAGAGGTAAAAACATATTGGACCTGGTCATCACCAACATGGGCGACAGGTGTTCCACACCGGAGGTCAACCCTTCACTGGTTAGATCAGACCATAAACTAATCACTCTGGATGTCCACACCACGCAACCACCCCCAACCAAGGAAACCACAGTGAAAAACTTTTCTATAGCAAACTTCACCTTATGTAAGACAGAGGTGGTAAGTTTCATAGCCCCCATGCTAAAGGATGACAGTGTCCAAGACGCAGGAACCTTTACAAATGCACTCTATGAGCATCTACAAGGATGCATGGATTGTGCCATCCTAGCAAAACCAAGACTCACTCCCCTAAGAGAAGGTAACCAGTCTGGTGGACCCTTGCCATAAACAGGCTATACAATAGAAGGAGGAAATTAGTTCAGAAAAAAAGCAAATCCCAAGAAGGAAAGACATCCCTGATCAGTATCAGTAAGAAACTAAGGTCCCTCATAAAATCATCCAAGGCTAACTTCGAAAGAAAAAATATATAAGGATTTGAAAGATAACCACAAAGCCTTCTTTAGCTATGTCAAGAATCTAAGTAGCAACTCATAGATATACTCTGGGCTAGTGCAAAATAGCACAAAATATACTGAACCTACTGATATTGCCAACGTCCTGGCAGATAGATTCAGTGCAAACTTCACCCCTTCTCACCCCCAAAAGGGCCCACAACAATACCAGAAAAGTGCAGTGATCTGGAAATCACAGATCCACAGGTGAAAACAGCCCTTTGAAAAGCCAAAAGCACAGCATCAATGGGGCCAGATTGTGTCCCAGGCTGAGTCTTGCATGAACTACAGAACGAACTAATCCCCCACCTAAACACACTGTTCATCCTCAGCCTCTCCACAGGCTATGTGCCCATAGAATGGCACACAGCAACGGTTATTCCACTCCACAAAGGAGGGGCCACAACTGACCCTGGTGACTAGCCTGGTCTGCAAGGCTATGGAGTGCATCATCATGGAACTCATTAACAAAAACACTGGGAACCTCCAAACACTTGACCCAACCCAGTTCGGCTTTGTTAAGGGCAGATCATGCCTACTAAACCTGGTTGACTTCTTCGAAACAGTCACCAAGGCCATAGATGAGGGGAAGGTGGTTCACACAGCCTACCTTGACCTCGCCAAGGCTTTTGACACCATTCCCCACTTGGGAATTATAGAAAAACCACCAGCCTGAACATAAACCCCTACGTCAAAAGATGGGTTGCCAACTGGCTTACAGACAGAACTCACACGGTAAGAATAGCAGGCTCCAGGTCTGACTCTAAACCAGTCACAACTGGTGTCCCACAAGGCTCGGTCCTGGGATCCCTACTGTTCAGCATATACTTCTCAGAAGTACAAGCAAACACAGGAAGACTATGGCTAACCAAGATCACCAATGACTGCAAACTGGGAGCCATAATTGACACTCCGGCTGACACGGACATTCTCCAAAAGGGCCTTACTGAGACAGACACCTGGTGTCAAAGTAATGGTCTCAAGCTAAATGCCAAAAAATGCATAGTCATCCCGTTTGGGAAAAACAAAACACCCATGAATTACCTCATAGATGGCAGCCCTCTTAATACAGAAGAGGTAATAAGAGATCTGGGGACCCAGGTAGATAGCAATCTCTCCTTTGACAATCATATTGCCAAAGTAGTTAGGAAATCCTTCTATGTAGCCCATCTAATTACTAAAGGGTTTGCATCTAGAAATAAAGAGGTTATAGTGCCCCTCTACTCATCACTCATCAGACCCGTCATAGAGTACAATGCCCCATTTAGGATGTACCTCACAAGACACTTCCAACAGCTGGAAAGACCACAAAAGTACCTCACCAAGAGGATTACTGGCCTCAAACATATGTTCTATGCAGCCCGACTGGAAAAACTCCGGCTGCACTCAGTGGCATATCGCTTACTCAGAGGTGATCTCTGCCTGACTTACAAAGCCATGACCAACTCAGAATTGATGGACATGCTCCACCTAAAGAAATCCAAGTCACTGCGAGCCACTCGCTCTAGTGAGCTAAACCTCGCCACAACACTAAATAGAACATGCTGGAGGGATAGATTCCTGTCACAGAGACTCCCCATGCTTTGGAACAAAATTCCTAACTACATTAGGCAGAGCTCCTCACTAACACTCTTCAAGAGAAGCATTGACGTGTGGATGGGTAACAGAAAATACACCCCTGGGATCACTTCATTGGCTCTTCTTGACAGAGGCTCAGTTAATTAATTAATCAATGGGGCAGCGAAAGATGGCACACTCTGGCAAGGCTTATAAATGCCCTCGGGCAGATAGCCTAGTACCTACCTATGAACCTATGAACCTATCATTCTTTCACAGAATGCTAGATAATGTGTTAAAATAAATCTCATAAAGCTGAAGCTAAAGTTACTGCACTCATCATTGCTTTGGCTAACAAAGCGGGTAAACTTCAGGACATTGCATGGATATTATAGTATGCACTTTGTAAAATGGCCAGATTTCTACTCATTCATTACCCGCTTTACCAGTTCAGGGTCTTAGATGGCCTGTAGCGTATAATACTTACCAGCCAGCACCAGGCAGAGAAGCTTATCTTAAGTAGGCTGTCAGCCTATCACAGAACATGCTCACATACACACTCATAAACAGTAGGCACACTTTCATAGAATTTGAATGATCACTACTTCACCAATTACATGTTTTTTCTGGTATGGAAGGAAAGTAGAATAACTGGCAAAAACACACACAAAGATAGGAACTGTACACTCCTCAATAAAGACTTCTCAACTGAGAGCCGAACCACTGTATGAGAATGCACAATTGACCTGAAATTCTCTTACTAATAATATTATCATTTAGTAACAAGGTAGGTTCACAGTCCCTTTTCAGGGACAACTTGTCAGTAATTCCTGGATAAAGGGCTTACCTATGGTCACACAGTAGGCAAAGGAAGGCTGAAGGAATCAAACCCTGTACCGCAAAAACTACAGCTCACACTCTTAGACATCTGCACCAAGTTCCACTGGTAATAAGGTATTACAAAGAGAAAGTTCCCGTCAACTGAGGTACTATTTAAGTAAGAACATAAGGAGAAAACAGCCCTTTGCATGTATGTATGAGGATCACAGACAGTTTTCAAACAGAAATGTATTTGATGGCAAGTCCTAATCCTGGTGAATATTCTAAATATAAAGTATAATATATTTAAAGACCTTATAATAACATTCAGTTGAGCCGTGGCTTTAATTCATACTGCTGTTTAATGTTCAGCTTATGTCTACGTGGCACATGGAAGTTCTAAATCCTTATAAAGTTTCTGAGATATTGAGTGCAGCAAAAAATAAATAAATAAATAAACTGTTTCATGTGTCTCAGCAGCTTCCACATTTCTGTAGAGCTTTGGTAATACAAATGCCTAGAATTGTACTGTAATTAATCACGGAAGCTTTTCATTAGAAGATGCACACTGTAAAAAGCACTCTGTGTTCTTTGTTTAGACTCTTACAAACTACCACATTTTGATGAATGGTTGCCTTCATGCTGTTAAATTATCAGAATTATCAGTTTTAATGCTTCTGTGCATTTAAACTGCAGGAAACATGTTCTACTTGATTATTAAGTCAAAATATTTTTTGTGACAATATGCTGAGCTTTAACAGTATGAATACAAAAATAGTATAAAGATGATAAAACAAGATTCATATTGCTAACGCCAGTGCAATTATTTGGTTCCCACTGTTGATTTTAAGCTGAAAGTAAGTTTATATGAGTATGTGTTTATGTGTATGTTCATGTTCATGTGGTAGAGAGAGAGAGAGAGAGAGGGAGAAAGAGAGAGAGAAACCACTCACAGCCTTGTGATTCTGAAGCACTTAAGATACAATAGCATCTTCATAAGCAAGCTGCTTCTCTACCAGCATTGCATATGTAATCCCTGACGGGCTTGTGCAGAGGTTACACAAATGTTTAATACTATACTGGTTTTCATCAAAAAAAAAAAAACAAAGGTGCTGCCAGAAACTATACTTTGCTCTAGATTAGAAGAAGTGACATTGAAAAGTAATTAACGACATGTTGCATTTTCATCCTGTTTGTCAAAAGTGTAGATATTTTTGTTTAACATTTTTATTCAAATTTTATATGCAAGAATAAACACATATAATAAAATAAATATCTATTTACACAGATGCCTATATCAATTATTGCTATATACATTAATAAAATTCATTAAGCAGTCACAAACTGATAGAATATAGGATACAATTATTTGACACACTTTGTGTTCTTGTTTTGCTATGCATGGTTTGTGGAAGGAGTATTACTTACTGGAGCAGTGACTGCTATGTGTGTTTTATTTGATACAATTATTTATTTCCTGGTGAAATTGTCAAGTCATAGCTCCTGTAGGCATTCTAAAACTTATTTTCTTGAGAAGAGCCATCCCCAGCATGATGTCATGTTAGATAAATGCCCTTCATGCTATCCAGTTATTTGTGCTAGATCCATATGCTAGGGGGCATGTCCAGGATACTTCAAACCAGTCTAAGGGAGGACCACTGTATTTTTCCGAAGTGGTGAAGGGCCGTTCACTGGCAGCCACTCATCAGTTTGACCATTTCTTAGGGTAAACAGAAATGCTTTTCTTAACAAAAGTGTTGGTTTTGTTCTACTCTGGGTCACTTGGGAGTCAGGTGATCTAGGTTATACCCATGGATTGTCCTTTTCTTCTACTTCTTTTTTTTTAATTGTTAAAGTCAGTTTTGTCCATACAGACCCTGGGAACTATCACTGCATTAGCCTGACAAGCATCATCATGTACCTGCTTAACAAAGATATAGGCAATCTTGAAACTCTTGACCCCACACAGTCTGGCTTTGTCAAGGGGAGATCCTGCCTGCTGAACCTGGTTGACTTTTTCGAGGCAGTCACCAAGGCTGTGGATGAGGGTAAGACAGTGCATGCAGCCTACTTCCACCTGGCTAAGGCCATTGATATCATTCCCCACTCAGGTATCATTGATAAACTCACCAAACTAGGTATCAATCCTTGCATCACTAGATGGGTTGCAAATTGGCTCACAGACAGGACCCACAGAGTGAAAGTTGTGGATTCCAAGTAGGACTGTCGATCAGTCACAAGTGGAGTCTCACAGGGCTTGGTCCTGGGTCCTTTCCTGTTTGACATCTACTTCTCAGAAATCCAGGCCAACACAGAATGACTCTGGGTGACCAAGTTGGCTGATGACTGCCACTAGGAGTCATTATCAACTCCCTGAGTGATGCAAACATTCTACAAAAGGGCCTTTCTGAGACCAATGACTGGTGTCGGAACCATGGCCTGAAGCTTAATGCCAAAAATGCATTATCATCGCCTTTGGAAAAAACTCAGTTCCCACAAATTACCATGTTGATGGGAGCCCACTGAACACTGAAGGGGCCATAAGAGATCTAGGCACCCAGGTCGACAGCCACCTCACCTTTGACCATCATATTGCCACTGTGTTCATAAAGTCCTTCTATGTGGCACATCGTATAACCAAAGGTTTTGTATCCAGGAAGAAGGAGGTCATCATCTCTCTCTACTCATCCCTCATTAGGCCAATCATCGAATATAACGCCCCGTTTAGCATGTACCTGACGAGACACCTACAACAGCAGGAGAGGCCACAAAAGTACCTCACAAAAAGGATCCTAGACCTTAAACACATATCCTACATGGACAGACTCAAGAAACTTCAGCTGTTCTCAGTCTCTTATTGTCTACTTAGGGGTGATCTCTGCCTGACTTACAAAGCCATGTCCGACCCAGCCCTACTTGAAATGCTATACCTAAAGAAATCCCAATCCCCCTGCACCACACACTCCAGAGATCACAGCCTCATTACCACAATTAACAGAACATGCTGGAGAGTCAGGTTCATCTCCCAAAGATTGCCCATACTCTGGAATAAGCTTCCAATTCATGTCAAGCAGAGCACCTCACTGGCACTCTTCAAGAGAAATCTTGACGAGTGGATGGATAACAGAAAGTACACTCCAGGGATCATTCCAATTGCACTACTGGATATGGGCATTGTGAACTAACATTAAATGGCACGGTGCCCGGTCAATTTTTTTTGGGGGGAGGGCTAGGCTTGTAAAGGCTCCAGGGCCATTAGCCTAGTACACATCTATGAACCCATGACCCTATTAATGATCTTTCTGTCACAGCTATACTCTGTTTACAGGGCTAAGCCATTGTTTGCCACTTTTTTTCATTATGGTATGTCTTTTGCTAGCTATTTGGCATTGCATTCATGTTATGGTGTTTAGTATTGCAGGCTATATCAATGTCTTAAGTTTGTTGGGCTGCCCCTGAATGAAAGAGCAGGCAATAATCGGTTTTAAATGCAGTCATTTTATAATTTCTTTTTAATTTAAGTGTTGGAAAGTCTGAGCTTTGTATGGTGTTGGTTAAGGTTTTCTCTTATCAAGATTTGTTTTTGCTGGGTGAGGAATATATAAATATATATATATATATATATATATATGTGTGTGTGTGTGTGTATGTATATATATATATATATATATATATATATATATATATATATATATATATATATAGACATATATATATATATATATATATATATATATATATATATATATATATATATATAGATATATATAGATATATATATATATTCATAGGTTCATAGGACGATACTAGGCTATTGGCCCTGAGGCCCTTACAAGCCTAGCCAAAAATTTCACCCATGTTCCCACAAAGCCAGCACCTGTTTTACCTGTCCAGCAGGGACACAGGTAGGATCCCAGGGGTATATTTTCTGTTTCCCATCCAGTCGTCCAGGTTCCTCTTAAAGAAGGCTTGTGACGTACTCTGCTTGACATGGTGAGGGAGTCTATTCCACAGATGGGGGAGTCATTGGGACACAAATCTATACCATCAATAAGTTCTATTAATGTCACAGACCAGGTTGAGATCTAGCGTGCGGGTTGCATGAGTGGAGATCGACTTACCGATATGCAGCAGCTCCACCAAGGCTGAGTCTGATACAGCCTTTTATGCCAGACACAGGTCATCTCTGAGCAGTCTGTATGAGAATGAGTAGAGGGGCAGGGATTTTAGCCTATCTGTATAGGATAGGTATTTGAGACCATGGATTTTTTTGGTCAGGAACCTCCGGTGGTCTCTCCAACTGATGCAAGTGCTTGGCAAGGTGCATGGCAATGGGGCAATTTACTCAATAAGGGGTCTGATAAGGGAGGAGTACAGGGATGTTGTGACCTCCTTGTTCCTGGATGAAATACCCTTACTTATGAGGTGGGCCATGTAGAAAGTCTTCCATACAACGGAGGCAACATGGTGGTCAAAAGTCAGGTTGCTATCAACCTGGGTGCTCAAGTCCCTCACAACTGATTGCATGCTTAGTACATTGTTATTAATGTGACTATTAGTGGGTATACCATTTTCCCCAAAGGGGATAATGATGCATTTCTTGGCATTTAGTTTGAGACCATGCTTCTGGCACTAGTCATTAGTTTGGCTAAGGCCCTCTTGGAGGATTTTTACATCACTAGGGGAATTTATGACAGTGACCAGATTGCAGTCTTCTGCAAACTTGGTCAGCCACAGTCCACTGGTTTTTGCTTGCACCTCAGAAAAGTATATCCCAAAGAGTAGTGGCTCCAAGACCGATCCTTGGGGTACGTCACTTGCTATGGGTCTACTACTAGAGTTGACATCCCCTATTTTGACTGAGTGGGTTCTATCAGTGAACAGGTTAGCAACCCATCTGGTAACATATGGGTTGATGCCTAGTTGGGAGAGTTTATCCATTCTGCCCTAGTGGGGAATAGTGTTGAAGGCTTTGGCTAGGTCAAGGTAGGTGGTGTGCACTGTCTTGCCCTCCTCCATGGTTTTGGTGACTGTTTCAAAGAAGACGACCAAGTTTAACAGGCATGATTTCCCTCTGACAAAACCAAACTGTGTGGGATCAAGCATTTGGAGGTTGCTAATGTCCTTGTTTATAAGGTCCATGATAGTGCATTCCATGGCCTTGCCTGATCAGGCTAGTTAGGCTGATTGGCCTATATTTGCCTTGGTTGGTGGATGCTCCACCTTTGTGCAGAGGGATGACAGTTGCTGTCCTCCATTCTACTGGGATGAAGCCGGTGCATGGGCTTTGGCCGAATAGAGTGCCTAGTGGTGCTGAGAACTCTCTGAACCTTTTTCAAGTGCTGAGAACTCTTGCCTGAGTTCATGTAGGACACAGCCAGGGATGTTGTCGGGTCCCACAGAGGCTGTATTTTTTGCCATTGAGAGGGCATTAATAACCTGTTCCCTGCTGAGGAGGAGAAGGGGGCAGGTGCTAGGGATGTCCTGGTTTATTGATGGGGGGCAGGGGGTGAAGTTTTCACTGAACTTGTCGCCAGCAGGTTGGCTATATCTATGGCATTTGTGTATGTGGTATTCTTGACCACCAATTCAGAGCAGATTTAGGAGTTATCTTTGAGATTGTGGACATATGTAAAGAAGGCCTTATGATTGTCCTTAGTGAATGTGGCCAATTTGGACTTGAAGTTAGCCTTAGAGGATTTCAGCAGTGACGTTATTTGCTTGTTCAGACAAAGGAGAGTTTGCTTCTAACTTGGCACCTGTTCCTTTTTGGTCCTGGACAGCAATTTTTTTCCTTTTATTATAGAGTATTTTTATTGCTCCTGTCCTCCAGACAGGTTTACTCTTCCTTGAGGAAAATTATTTGGTCCTGTCAGGTATTGCTGAGTCCATGCAGCTATATAGTTGCTCGTATATTTTTTTGGTGTAGGCTTGGACATTAGTGCTTGATTCAACTGAAGGGATGGTGCCTTTAAGCTGCTTATGCTTGCTCTCAGGTGATTGTAGTCAGCTTTGAAAGAGTTTTTTTTTGTTCAACCCTGACAAGGGGGGGGGGTCAGGGGAGATGGTGACTCCAAAAGTGATTACTTTATTGTCAGATCTTACCAAGGAGGATGACACTGTAGGAGTGCTACAGTGGCTACTCATGTTGGTTAGTACCAGGTCCAGGATATTTTCACCTCTTGTGGGGGTGTCGACCAGCTGATCCAATGCATTGGCATTGACAAAGTCGAGGAATCTCTGGGCTTTCGTGTTTGAGCTAGAATAGGTCTTCCACTCTATGGATGGATAGATAAAGTCACCCATGATCAGGGTAGAGGGTTGAATCTTGATGGATTCAAGTAAGTCCAGATAGGTGGAGTGGTCCTCCTGAGTCATGCCTGGGGGTCTGTAGCTAGCTATGATTTGAACAGGTGTTTTGTCAGTAGTCAACTGCACCTGAAGTGTATCCTGTGTGTCATACTGTTTGACAATCCTGGAGGTGTGTATGTCTTTAATAAATATTGTAACTCCATCTCCTTTGGCTTTGTAGCCCTCTGGGGTCTAAAAGTATGGTAGGACAAGTAACCTGGTAAGGCTGGGGTGTTCTCTGTAGCTTTGAACCAGGTTTCAGTGACTGCACAAATGTCAGCATCTTACAGGGTGAAGAATTCTTATAATGAGCACAGTTTGATGTTAAGACTCTTAGCGTTTATCAGCATGACCTTTAAATTTCATTTAGAAGAATTTTTCACTTTGGTAATTTTGTCCTCATGACTTTGCCTAAAAAAGGCATTACAGTGGAGGCAAGAGCCTTTGCCAGAAGCCTGAAGCCCAGGTGAGACAGATGAAGGCCATCTCTGGCAAAGGATCATGGTCTGTCAGTCATGTCCACCCAGGCAGTCAGGTACTAGATCCCCTTTGAATGACACCAGAAACTAAGCCAATTGTTAAAGTCAATCATTTTCTGTTTGACCTGAGGCATCATTCTAGGTGATGGTAGGATGCTGCTTAAGGCTAGGGACATACCTGCCTGGGACACATATTCAGCAAGCTCATCATGTCTCTCTTCATATAGTCCAAACAGGTACATCCCATTTACACCAACATGGACTATGACAGAGTCATAACAGTACGTGTTGTTGTGAGACTTGAGTGCATGAGTGATATAGCGGATTCTAGCACCTGACAAGCAACTTACTATGACTTTCCCCTTGTCTAACCTGGTGAGGGGCACATCTATGTGTCTCAAGTTAGAGTCTCCTATGGCTAGTATGTTGTTTTGTAGCTGGGCCTTAGAGGCTGTGTGACACAGGCATGAGTACTATGTGTGGTGCTTGGTGCGGTGGGTTATGATGTGTGCGTGTGTGTGTGTGTGTGTGTGTGTGTGTGTGTGTGTGTGTGTGTGTGTGTGTGTGTGTGTGTCTGTGTGCCCGCGCATGTGTGTGTGTGCTTTTGCCTCTGAGGTCTCTTTTGTTTAGGTATGTTTTTGTTGAGAACCTCCACATATGTAGGAATGTACTGTACAGGTGTGGGTGGTGTTAGAGGTGTGGTGCTTGTGGTGTTTGTGCAAACAACCTTCTCAGTGCTATATGTACTGGCTTGTGATTGAGACAGCAAGGATTCTAGATTCTTAATGTAATTGCGTCTCTCACATATTGTGTTCTTAGGTGGTAGAAGAAGAAGGTTGTCCGTGTACATGAGGCAGTTGCTATGCTGTCTCAGGATGCTCATATCCACAAGACTAGCAGGAGAAACCACAGGAAATTGTCCATCCATGGTTGTCAGAATCTGTAGAAGAGAGGTAAAGGATGGTAGCGTGAGTACTATCAGAATATAGTACCTATAGGTGTGAGTATGGCTGGATAAAATTACAGTAGTTGCAAGGGAGGGCATTAGTTACACAGGAGTGCTGGTAAGGAAAAACATGCAACTGAGATACTTCATAATGGGTTAAAACAGCGCAATGGCAGTGTCAATGAGCAAAAAATGCAACACCCTGCAAACACGGTATAAATACCAGAAAAGATGGAAGAATATAGAAGCTTGAATTACTACCCAGTCCTGCTAGCCCCTGCTCTTTTAACCAAACACTTGTGCTAGAGAAGGTCAGGCAACCCTGTTACTCTTACTTACAGTGAAGACAAGACACTACCAGCAGATGTCTGCCAGAAACACAGGAAACTCAAGAAGCAAAACAACCAGGTATGAATAACAGCAGGCTTCCATCCAGGCTATGCTACCAGACTAGAACACAGAAACCTCACAAAAAATGCACAGAAAAGCACAGTTAGAGCACTCACAAACAGAAAATTTATGGTTTACATTTAAGCAATTCAATAAAATGCGATTACAGTAAAGGAACACTATCTAGCAATGAAAATACAGTTTAAACAGTATAAAACAGTACAAAAATGCAGTGAAATGGTAAAAAAGCTTTATAACAGTGCAACATGTAGTAGACTAGCTGTAAAGCACAATTATAAGCATTAAGAATTGCAATTAAGTGAAATAAATGTAAGAAAAAAAATATTCTGCTATTGGAGCCTCAGGGGTTTTCTGCTTTGTCACAGTGATGAATCACCACTCCTCAGCCTGGTAAAAATGAGCACAGTTCTCTGCAGACACAGGGTTTAAATACTAGAAAAAATGGAAGAATCTAGAAGCTCGAATTACTAAGCAATCCTGCTAGCCCCTGTCCTTTCAACCAGTCAATCACGCTAGAGAAGGTCAGGCATCCCTGTTGCTCTCACTAACAGTGAACACAAGACACTACAAGCAGAAGATGGCTGTCAGAAACACAGGAAACTCAACAAGCAAAACAGCCAGGCTTGGATAACAGCAGGCCTCTATCGAGACTATGTTACCCAACTAGAACACAGAAACCTCACAAAAAATCCACATAAAGTACAGATAGAGCACTCATAAAAAGAAAATACAACTCCCATAGGGTCATAGGTTGGTACTAGGCTATCGGCCCTAAGGCCTATACAAGCCTATCCATAACAATTCCCTGGCTATTTCTTCCTACAGTATTTATTTCCCTGGACCCCTGTCTAACAGGGTGACTGACATGATCCCTGGGGTGAATTTCCTATCTCCCATCCAATTATCAAGGTTCCTTTGGAAGAGGGCCAAAGAGGCGCTCTGCTTGACATGTATGGGCAGTCTATTCCAGAGTCTGTGGAGTCTCTTGGTCAAGAACCTATCTCTCCAGCATGTTTTGTTCATTGTGATGACAAGGCTTAGATCCCTGGAGCATGTGTCTCTGAGAGATTGGGATTTCTTTAAGTGTAGCATGTCCAACAGCTCTGGGTTTGACATGGCCTTGTATGTTAAGCAGAGATCGCCTCTGAGTAGACGATATGCAACAGAGTATAGGTGGAGTTTTTTTAGAAGGTCAGCATAGGGCATCTACTTTAGGCCTGTGATTCTTTTAGTGAGGTATATCTGTGGCCTTTCCAATTGTTGCAAATGTCTTGAGAGGTACATACCAAATGGGGCGTTGTATTCTATAATGGGTCTAATGAGGGATGAGTACAGTGGGACAATAACCTCCTTTTTTCTGGATGAAAAGCCTTAGTGATGAGGTGTGCCACATAGAATGATTTCCTGACTGTTGTGGCGATGGCGATGTGGTTATCGAAGGTGAGAAAACTGTCCACCTTTGTCCCTAAGTCTCTTATTACACTTTCAGTGTTTAGTATACTGACACCTATGTGGTAATTCATGGGTACATGTTTTTTTCCCAAAGGTGATAATTATACATTTCTTGGCATTGAGCTTGAGCCCATGGCTGTGGCACCAAGTATCTGTTTCTGTAAGGCCCTTTTGTAGAATATCCACATCATTTGGGGATTCAGTAATGGCTACCAGTTTGCAGTCATCTGCAAACTTTGTTAGCCAGAGTCCCTTAGTGTTGGCCTGTACTTCAGAGAAGTAGATGCCAAACAAGAGTGGTCCCAGGACTAAACCCTGAGGTACTCCACTTGTCACTTGTCTGGAGCAGGATTTGGAGTCAGCTACTTTTACAGTGTGGGTTTTTTCAGTAAGCCAGTTGGCAACCCATCGAGTGACGTAGGGATTAATGCCCAGCTTAGTAAATTTATCTATGATTCCAGAGTGGGAGATGGTGTTGAAGGCCTTGGCAAGGTCCAGATAGGCTGTGTGGACCACCTTACCCTTGTCCATGGCTCTGGAGACTGATTCAAAGAAGTCAATCAGGTTCAGGAGACAAGATCAGCCCTTCATGAACTCAA